>NW_027507785.1:332832783-332996842 GCF_037356315.1 Lithobates pipiens
GGATGATATCGGAGAAGGTTGGGATGATATGGAGAGAAGGTTGGGATGATACAGTGGGGTAGGGATGATATGGAGAAGGTTGGGATGATACAGTGGGGTATGGGATCAAATGGAGAAGGTTGGGATATATGGAGAAGGTTGGGATGATACAGTGGGGTATGGGATGATATGGAGAAGGTTGGGATGATATGGAGAAGGTTAGGATGATACAGTGGGGTATGGGATGATATGGAGAAGGTTGGGAGGGATATGGAGAAGGTTGGGATGATAAGTGGGTATGGGATGAAATGGAGAAGGTTGGAGAATATGGAGAAGGTTGGGATGATAAAGTGGGGTATGGGATCATATGGAGAAGGTTGGATGATATGGAGAAGGTTGGGATGATACAGTGGGGATATGGGAGTGATATGGAGAAGGTTGGATGATATGGAGAAGGTGGGATGATACAGTGGGGATATGGGATGATATGGAGAAGGTTGGAGATGATACAGTGGGGTATGGGATCAAATGGAGAAGGTTGGGATAATATGATGGAAGGTTGGGATGATACAGTGGGGTATGGGATGATATGGAGAAGGTTGGGATGATATGGAGAAGGTTGAGGATGATACAGTGGGGTATGGGATGATATGGAGAAGGTTGGGATGTTATGGAGAAGGTTGGGATGATACAGTGGGGTATGGGATGATATGGAGAAGGTTGGGATGATATGGAGAAGGTTAGGGATGATACAGTGGGGTATGGGATGATATGGAGAAGGTTGGATTGATACAGTGGGTATGGGATCAAAATGGAGAAGGTTGGGTAATATGGAGAAGGTTGGGATGATACAGTGGGGTATGGGATGATATGGAGAAGGTTGGGATGATATGGAGAAGGTTGGGATGATACAGTGGGGTATGGGATGATATGGAGAAGGTTGGGATGATATGGAGAAGGTTGGGATGATACAGTGGGGTATGGGATGATATGGAGAAGGTTGGGATGATATGGAGAAGGTTGGGATGATACAGTGGGGTATGGGATGATATGAGAAGGTTGGGGTGATATGGAGAAGGTGGGATGATACAGTGGGGTATGGGATGATATGGAGAAGGTTGGGATGATGGAGAAGGTTGGGGATGATACAGTGGGTATGGGATGATATGGAGAAGGTTGGGGTGATATGGAGAAGGTTGGGATGATACAGTGGGGTATGGGATGATATGGAGAAGGTTGGGTGATATGGAGAAGGTTGGGATGATAAAGTGGGGTATGGGATCAAATGGAGAAGGTTGGGATATATGGAGAATGTTGGGAGGATACAGTGGGTATGGGATGATATGGAGAAGGTTAGATGATGATTGGAGAAGGTTGGGAATGATACAGTGGGATATGGGATGATATGGAGAAGGTTGGGATGATATGGAGAAGGTTGGGATGATACAGTGGGGTATGGGATGATATGGAGAAGGTTGGGATGATACAGTGGGGTATGGGATCAAATGGAGAAGATTGGGATCATATGGAGAAGGTTGGGATGATACAGTGGGGTATGGGATGATATGGAGAAGGTTGGGATTGATATGGAGAAGGTTAGGATGATACAGTGGGGTATGGGATGCTATGGAGAAGGTTGGGAGGACATGGAGAAGGTTGAGATGATACAGTGGGGTATGGGATGATATGGAGAAGGTTGGAATGATATGGAGAAGGTTAGGATGATACAGTGGGGTATGGGATGATATGGAGAAGGTTGGGGTGATATGGAGAAGGTTGGGATGATACAGTGGGGTATGGGATGATATGGAGAAGGTTGGGATGATATGGAGAAGGTTGGGATGATACAGTGGGGTATGGGATGATATGGAGAAGGTTGGGGTGATATGGAGAAGGTTGGGATGATACAGTGGGGTATGGGATGATATGGAGAAGGTTGGGATGATATGGAGAAGGTTGGGATGATTAAAGTGGGGTATGGGATCAAATGGAGAAGGTTGGGATAATATGGAGAAGGTTGGGATGATACAGTGGGTATGGGATGATATGGAGAAGGTTGGGATGATATGGAGAAGGTTGGGATGATACAGTGGGGTATGGGATGATATGGAGAAGGTTGGGATGATACAGTGGGGTATGGGATCAAATGGAGAAGGTTGGGATAATATGGAGAAGGTTGGGATGATACAGTGGGGTATGGGATGATATGGAGAAGGTTGGGATGATATGGAGAAGGTTAGGATGATACAGTGGGGTATGGGATGATATGGAGAAGGTTGGGAGGATATGGAGAAGTTGAGATGATACAGTGGGGTATGGGATGATATGGAGAAGGTTGGGATGATATGGAGAAGGTTGGGATGATACAGTGGGGTATGGGATGATATGGAGAAGGTTGGGATGATATGGAGAAGGTTAGGATGATACAGTGGGGTATGGGATGATATGGAGAAGGTTGGGATGATATGGAGAAGGTTGGGATGATACAGTGGGGTATGGGATGATATGGAGAAGGTTGGGATGATATGGAGAAGGTTGGGATGATACAGTGGGGTATGGGATGATATGGAGAAGGTTGGGATAATATGGAGAAGGTTGGGATGATACAGTGGGGTATGGGATGATATGGAGAAGGTTGGGGTGATATGGAGAAGGTTGGGATGATACAGTGGGGTATGGGATGATATGGAGAAGGTTGGGATGATATGGAGAAGGTTGGGATGATACAGTGGGATATGGGATGATATGGAGAAGGTTGGGATGATACAGTGGGGTATGGGATGATATGGAGAAGGTTGGGATGATATGGAGAAGGTTGGGATGATAAAGTGGGGTATGGGATCAAATGGAGAAGGTTGGGATAATATGGAGAAGGTTGGGATGATACAGGTGGGGTATGGGATGATATGGAGAAGGTTGGGATGATATGGAGAAGGTTGGGATGATATGGAGAAGGTTGGGATGATACAGTGGGATATGGGATGATATGGAGAAGGTTGGGATGATGGAGAAGGTTGGGATGATACAGTGGGGTATGGGATGATATGGAGAGGTTGGGATGATATGGAGAAGGTTGGGATGATACAGTGGGGTGTGGGATGATATGGAGAAGGTTGGGTGATATGGAGAAGGTTGGGATGATACAGTGGGGTATGGGATGATATGGAGAAGGTTGGGATGATAAAGTGGGGTATGGGATCAAATGGAGAAGGTTGGGATAATATGGAGAAGGTTGGGATGATACAGTGGGGTATGGGATGATATGGAGAAGGTTGGGATGATATGGAGAAGGTTGGGATGATACAGTGGGATATGGGATGATATGGAGAAGGTTGGGATAATATGGAGAAGGTTGGGATGATACAGTGGGGTATGGGATGATATGGAGAAGGTTGGGATGATACAGTGGGGTATGGGATGATATGGAGAAGGTTGGGATGATATGGAGAAGGTTGGGATGATAAAGTGGGGTATGGGATCAAATGGAGAAGGTTGGGATGATATGGAGAAAGGTTGGGATGATACAGTGGGGTATGGGATGATATGGAGAAGGTTGGGATGATATGGAGAAGGTTAGGATGATACAGTGGGGTATGGGATGATATGGAGAAGGTTGGGATGATATGGAGGAAGGTTGGGATGATACAGTGGGGAATGGGATGATATGGAGAAGGTTGGGATGATATGGAGAAGGTTGGATGATACAGTGGGGTATGGGATGATATGGAGAAGGTTGGGATGATATGGAGAAGGTTGGGATGATACAGTGGGGTATGGGATGATATGGAGAAGGTTGGGGTGATATGGAGAAGGTTGGGATGATATGGAGAAGGTTGGGATGATACAGTGGGGTATGGGATGATATGGAGAAGGTTGGGGTGATATGGAGAAGGTTGGGATGATATGGAGAAGGTTGGGATGATACAGTGGGGTATGGGATGATATGGAGAAGGTTGGGGTGATATGTAGAAGGTTGGGATGATATGGAGAAGGTTGGGATGATACAGGGGGGTATGGATGATATGGAGAAGGTTGGGGTGATATGGAGAAGGTTGGGATGATATGGAGAAGGTTGGGATGATACAGTGGGTTATGGATGATATGGAGAAGGTTAGGGTGATATGGAGAAGGTTGGGAAGATACAGTGGGGTATGGGATGATATGGAGAAGGTTGGGATGATATGGAGAAGGTTGGGATGATACAGTGGGGTATGGGATGATATGGAGAAGGTTGGGATGATATGGAGAAGGTTGGGATGATACAGTGGGGTATGGGATGATATGGAGAAGGTTGGGATGATATGGAGAAGGTTGGGATGATACAGTGGGGTATGGGATGATATGGAGAAGGTTGGGGTGATATGGAGAAGGTTGGGATGATATGGAGAAGGTTGGGGATGATACAGTGGGTATGGGATGATATGGAGAAGGTTGGGGTTGATATGGAAGAAGGTTGGGATGATATGGAGAAGGTTGGGATAATACAGTGGGGTATGGGATGATATGGAAGAAGGTTGGGTGATATGTAGAAGGTTGGGATGATATGGAGAAGGTTGGGATGATACAGGGGGGTATGGGATGATATGGAGAAGGTTGGGGTGATATGGAGAAGGTTGGGATGATATGGAGAAGGTTGGGATGATACAGTGGGTTATGGGATGATATGGAGAAGGTTAGGGTGATATGGAGAAGGTTGGGATGATACAGTGGGGTATGGGATGATATGGAGAAGGTTGGGATGATATGGAGAAGGTTGGGATGATACAGTGGGGTATGGGATGATATGGAGAAGGGTTGGGATGATATGGAGAAGGTTGGGATGATACAGTGGGGTATGGATGATATGGAGAAGGTTGGGATGATATGGAGAAGGTTGGGATGATACAGTGGGGTATGGGATGATATGGAGAAGGTTGGGGTGATATGGAGAAGGTTGGGATGATATGGAGAAGGTTGGGATGATACAGTGGGGTATGGGATGATATGGAGAAGGTTGGGGTGATATGGAGAAGGTTGGGATGATACAGTGGGGTATGGGATGATATGGAGAAGGCTGGGTGATATGTAGAAGGTTGGGATGATATGGAGAAGGTTGGGATTGATACAGGGGGGTATGGGATGATATGGAGAAGGTTGGGGTGATATGGAGAAGGTTGGGATGATATGGAGAAGGTTGGGATGATACAGTGGGTTATGGGATGATATGGAGAAGGTTAGGGTGATATGAAGAAGGTTGGGATGATACAGTGGGGTTATGGGATGAATATGGAGAAGGTTAGGGTGATATGAAGAAGGTTGGGATGATACAGTGGGGTATGGGATGATATGGAGAAGGTTGGGATGATATGGAGAAGGTTGGGATGATACAGTGGGGTATGGGATGATATGGAGAAGGTTTGGAATGATATGGAGAAGGTTGGGATGATACAGTGGGGTATTGGGATGATTATGAGAAGGTTGGGATGATATGGAGAAGGTTGGGATGATACAGTGGGGTGTGGGATGATATGGAGAAGGTTGGGATGATATAGTGGGGTGTGGGATGAATATGGAGAAGGTTGGGATGATATTGGAGAAGGTTGGGATGATACAGTGGGGTATGGGATGATATGGAGAAGGTTGGGATGATATGGAGAAGGTTGGGATGATACAGTGGGGTATGGGATGATATGGAGAAGGTTGGGATGATATGGAGAAGGTTGGGATGATACAGTGGGGTGTGGGATGATATGGAGAAGGTTGGGATGATATAGTG
Source organism: Lithobates pipiens (assembly GCF_037356315.1). Classification (NCBI taxonomy): domain Eukaryota; kingdom Metazoa; phylum Chordata; class Amphibia; order Anura; family Ranidae; genus Lithobates; species Lithobates pipiens. The sequence goes on from NW_027507785.1 coordinate 332,838,518, forward strand.
GGGTGTGGGATGATTGGAGAAGGTTTGGGATGATACAGTGGGGTATGGGATGATATGGAGAAGGTTGGGATGATATGGAGAAGGTTGGGATGATACAGTGGTATGGGATGATATGGAGAAGGTTGGGATGATATGGAGAAGGTTGGGATGATACAGTGGGGTGTGGGATTATATGGAGAAGGTTGGGGATGATATAGTGGGGTGTGGGATGATGATATGGAGAAGGTTGGGATGATATGGAGAAGGTTGGGATGATACAGTGGGGTATGGGATGATATGGAGAAGGTTGGGATGATATGGAGAAGGTTGGGATGATACAGTGGGGTATGGGATGATATGGAGAAGGATGGGATGATATATGGAGAAGGTTGGGATGATACAGTGGGGTATGGGGTTGATATGGAGAAAGGTTGGGATGATATGGAGAAGGTTGGGATGATATCAGTGGGATATGAGATGATATGGAGAAGGTTGGGATGATATGGAGAAGGTTGGGATGATACAGTGGGGTATGGGATGATATGGAGAAGGTTGGGATGATAAAGTGGGGTATGGATCAAATGGAGAAGGTTGGGATAATATGGAGAAGGTTGGGATGATACAGTGGGAAGTGGGGATGATGGGATGATATGAGAAGGTTGGGATGATATGGAGAAGGTTGGGATGATTAAAGTGGGGTATGGGATCAAATGGAGAAGGTTGGATAATATGGAGAAGGTTGGGATGATACAGTGGGGTATGGGATGATATGGAGAAGGTTGGGATGATACAGTGGGATATGGGATGATATGGAGAAGGTTGGGATGATATGGAGAAGGTGGGATGATACAGTGGGGTATGGGATGATATGGAGAAGGTTGGGATGATACAGTGGGGTATGGGATGATATGGAGAAGGTTGGGATGATATGGAGAAGGTTGGGATGATAAAGTGGGGTATGGGATCAAATGGAGAAGTTGGGATAATATGGAGAAGGTTGGGAGGATACAGTGGGGTATGGATGATATGGAGAAGGGTTGGGATGATATGGAGAAGGTTGGGGATGATACAGGTGGGGTATGGGATGATATGGAGAAGGTTGGGGTGATATGGAGAAGGTTGGGATGATATGGAGAAGGTTGGGATGATACAGTGGGGTATGGGATGATATGGAGAAGGTTGGGGTGATATGGAGAAGGTTGGGATGATATGGAGAAGGTTGGGATGATACAGTGGGGTATGGGATGATATGGAGAAGGCTGGGTGATATGTAGAAGGTTGGGATGATATGGAGAAGGTTGGGATGATACAGGGGGGTATGGGATGATATGGAGAAGGTTGGGGTGATCTGGAGAGATTGGGATGATATGGAGAAGGTTGGGATGATACAGTGGGTTATGGGATGATATGGAGAAGGTTAGGGTGATATGGAGAAGGTTGGGATGATACAGTGGGGTATGGGATGATATGGAGAAGGTTGGGATGATATGGAGAAGGTTGGATGATACAGTGGGGTATGGGATGATATGGAGAAGGTTGGAATGATATGGAGAAGGTTGGGATGATACAGTGGGGTATGGGATGATCTGGAGAAGGTTGGGATGATATGGAGAAGGTTGGGATGATACAGTGGGTTGTGGGATGATATGGAGAGGTTTGGGATGATATAGTGGGGTGTGGGATGATCTGGAGAAGGTGGATGATATGGAGAAGGTTGGGATGATACAGTGGGGTATGGGATGATATGGAGAAGGTTGGGATGATATGGAGAAGGTTGGGAAGATACAGTGGGGTATGGGATGATATGGAGAAGGTTGGGATGATATGGAGAAGGTTGGGATGATACAGTGGGGTGTGGGATGATATGGAGAAGGTTGGGATGATATAGTGGGGTGTGGGATGATATGGAGAAGGTTGGGATGATACAGTGGGGTATGGGATGATATGGAGAAGGTTGGGATGATATGGAGAAGGTTGGGATGATACAGTGGGGTATGGGATGATATGGAGAAGGTTGGGATGATATGGAGAAGGTTGGGATGATACAGTGGGGTGTGGGATGATATGGAGAAGGTTGGGATGATATAGTGGGGTGTGGGATGATATGGAGAAGTTTGGGATGATATGGAGAAGGTTGGGATGATACAGTGGGGTATGGGATGATATGGAGAAGGTTGGGATGATACAGTGGGGTATGGGATGATATGGAGAAGGTTGGGATGATATGGAGAAGGTTGGGATGATACAGTGGGGTATGGGATGATATGGAGAAGGTTGGGATGATATGGAGAAGGTTGGGATGATACAGTGGGATATGAGATGATATGGAGAAGGTTGGGATGATATGGAGAAGGTTGGGATGATACAGTGGGGTATGGGATGATATGGAGAAGGTTGGGATGATATGGGGAAGGTTGGGATGATAAAGTGGGGTATGTGATCAAATGGAGAAGGTTGGGATAATATGGAGAAGGTTGGGATGATACAGTGGGGTATGGGATGATATGGAGAAGGTTGGGATGATATGGAGAAGGTTGGGATGATAAAGTGGGGTATGGGATCAAATGGAGAAGGTTGGGATAATATGGAGAAGGTTGGGATGATACAGTGGGGTATGGGATGATATGGAGAAGGTTGGGATGATATGGAGAAGGTTGGGATGATACAGTGGGATATGGGATGATATGGAGAAGGTTGGGATGATATGGAGAAGGTTGGGATGATACAGTGGGGTATGGGATGATATGGAGAAGGTTGGGATGATACAGTGGGGTATGGGATGATATGGAGAAGGTTGGGATGATATGGAGAAGGTTGGGATGATAAAGTGGGGTATGGGATCAAATGGAGAAGGTTGGGATAATATGGAGAAGGTTGGGATGATACAGTGGGGTATGGGATGATATGGAGAAGGTTGGGATGATATGGAGAAGGTTGGGATGATACAGTGGGGTATGGGATGATATGGAGAAGGTTGGGGTGATATGGAGAAGGTTGGGATGATATGGAGAAGGTTGGGATGATACAGTGGGGTATGGGATGATATGGAGAAGGTTGGGGTGATATGGAGAAGGTTGGGATGATATGGAGAAGGTTTGGATGATACAGTGGGGTATAGGATGATATGGAGAAGGCTGGGTGATATGTAGAAGGTTGGGATGATATGGAGAAGGTTGGGATGATACAGGGGGGTATGGGATGATATGGAGAAGGTTGGGGTGATATGGAGAAGGTTGGGATGATATGGAGAAGGTTGGGATGATACAGTGGGTTATGGGATGATATGGAGAAGGTTAGGGTGATATGGAGAAGGTTGGGATGATACAGTGGGGTATGGGATGATATGGAGAAGGTTGGGATGATATGGAGAAGGTTGGGATGATACAGTGGGGTATGGGACGATATGGAGAAGGTTGGAATGATATGGAGAAGGTTGGGATGATACAGTGGGGTATGGGATGATATGGAGAAGGTTGGGATGATATGGAGAAGGTTGGGATGATACAGTGGGGTGTGGGATGATATGGAGAAGGTTGGGATGATATAGTGGGGTGTGGGATGATATGGAGAAGGTTGGGATGATATGGAGAAGGTTGGGATGATACAGTGGGGTATGGGATGATATGGAGAAGGTTGGGATGATATGGAGAAGGTTGGGATGATACAGTGGGGTATGGGATGATATGGAGAAGGTTGGGATGATATGGAGAAGGTTGGGATGATACAGTGGGGTGTGGGATGATATGGAGAAGGTTGGGATGATATAGTGGGGTGTGGGATGATATGGAGAAGGTTGGGATGATACAGTGGGGTATGGGATGATATGGAGAAGGTTGGGATGATATGGAGAAGGTTGGGATGATACAGTGGGGTATGGGATGATATGGAGAAGGTTGGGATGATATGGAGAAGGTTGGGATGATACAGTGGGGTGTGGGATGATATGGAGAAGGTTGGGATGATATAGTGGGGTGTGGGATGATATGGAGAAGGTTGGGATGATATGGAGAAGGTTGGGATGATACAGTGGGGTATGGGATGATATGGAGAAGGTTGGGATGATATGGAGAAGGTTGGGATGATACAGTGGGGTATGGGATGATATGGAGAAGGTTGGGATGATATGGAGAAGGTTGGGATGATACAGTGGGGTATGGGATGATATGGAGAAGGTTGGGATGATATGGAGAAGGTTGGGATGATACAGTGGGGTATGGGATGATATGGAGAAGGTTGGGATGATATGGAGAAGGTTGGGATGATACAGTGGGATATGAGATGATATGGAGAAGGTTGGGATGATATGGAGAAGGTTGGGATGATACAGTGGGGTATGGGATGATATGGAGAAGGTTGGGATGATATGGAGAAGGTTGGGATGATAAAGTGGGGTATGGGATCAAATGGAGAAGGTTGGGATAATATGGAGAAGGTTGGGATGATACAGTGGGGTATGGGATGATATGGAGAAGGTTGGGATGATATGGAGAAGGTTGGGATGATACAGTGGGATATGGGATGATATGGAGAAGGTTGGGATGATATGGAGAAGGTTGGGATGATACAGTGGGGTATGGGATGATATGGAGAAGGTTGGGATGATACAGTGGGGTATGGGATGATATGGAGAAGGTTGGGATGGTATGGAGAAGGTTGGGATGATAAAGTGGGGTATGGGATCAAATGGAGAAGGTTGGGATAATATGGAGAAGGTTGGGATGATACAGTGGGGTGTGGGATGATATGGAGAAGGTTGGGGTGATATGGAGAAGGTTGGGATGATACAGTGGGGTATGGGATGATATGGAGAAGGTTGGGATGATATGGAGAAGGTTAGGATGATACAGTGGGGTATGGGATGATATGGAGAAGGTTGGGAGGATATGGAGAAGGTTGAGATGATACAGTGGGGTATGGGATTATATGGAGAAGGTTGGGATGATATGGAGAAGGTTGGGATGATACAGTGGGGTATGGGATGATATGGAGAAGGTTGGGATGATATGGAGAAGGTTGGGATGATACAGTGGGGTATGGGATGATATGGAGAAGGTTGGGATGATATGGAGAAGGTTGGGATGATACAGTGGGGTATGGGATGATATGGAGAAGGTTGGGATGATATGGAGAAGGTTGGGATGATACAGTGGGGTATGGGATGATATGGAGAAGGTTGGGGTGATATGTAGAAGGTTGGGATGATATGGAGAAGGTTGGGATGATACAGGGGGGTATGGGATGATATGGAGAAGGTTGGGGTGATATGGAGAAGGTTGGGATGATATGGAGAAGGTTGGGATGATACAGTGGGTTATGGGATGATATGGAGAAGGTTAGGGTGATATGGAGAAGGTTGGGATGATACAGTGGGGTATGGGATGATATGGAGAAGGTTGGGATGATATGGAGAAGGTTGGGATGATACAGTGGGGTATGGGATGATATGGAGAAGGTTGGGATGATATGGAGAAGGTTGGGATGATACAGTGGGGTATGGGATGATATGGAGAAGGTTGGGATGATACAGTGGGGTATGGGATGATATGGAGAAGGTTGGGGTGATATGGAGAAGGTTGGGATGATATGGAGAAGGTTGGGATGATACAGTGGGGTATGGGATGATATGGAGAAGGTTGGGGTGATATGGAGAAGGTTGGGATGATATGGAGAAGGTTGGGATGATACAGTGGGGTATGGGATGATATGGAGAAGGTTGGGTGATATGTAGAAGGTTGGGATGATATGGAGAAGGTTGGGATGATACAGGGGGGTATGGGATGATATGGAGAAGGTTGGGGTGATATGGAGAAGGTTGGGATGATATGGAGAAGGTTGGGATGATACAGTGGGTTATGGGATGATATGGAGAAGATTGGGATGATACAGTGGGGTATGGGATGATATGGAGAAGGTTGGGGTGATATGGAGAAGGTTGGGATGATATGGAGAAGGTTGGGATGATACAGTGGGTTATGGGATGATATGGAGAAGGTTAGGGTGATATGGAGAAGGTTGGGATGATACAGTGGGGTATGGGATGATATGGAGAAGGTTGGGATGATATGGAGAAGGTTGGGATGATACAGTGGGGTATGGGATGATATGGAGAAGGTTGGGATGATATGGAGAAGGTTGGGATGATACAGTGGGGTGTGGGATGATATGGAGAAGGTTGGGATGATATAGTGGGGTGTGGGATGATATGGAGAAGGTTGGGATGATATGGAGAAGGTTGGGATGATACAGTGGGGTATGGGATGATATGGAGAAGGTTGGGATGATATGGAGAAGGTTGGGATGATACAGTGGGGTATGGGATGATATGGAGAAGGTTGGGATGATATGGAGAAGGTTGGGATGATACAGTGGGGTGTGGGATGATATGGAGAAGGTTGGGATGATATAGTGGGGTGTGGGATGATATGGAGAAGGTTGGGATGATACAGTGGGGTATGGGATGATATGGAGAAGGTTGGGATGATATGGAGAAGGTTGGGATGATACAGTGGGGTATGGGATGATATGGAGAAGGTTGGGATGATATGGAGAAGGTTGGGATGATACAGTGGGGTGTGGGATGATATGGAGAAGGTTGGGATGATATAGTGGGGTGTGGGATGATATGGAGAAGGTTGGGGTGATATGGAGAAGGTTGGGATGATATGGAGAAGGTTGGGATGATACAGTGGGGTATGGGATGATATGGAGAAGGTTGGGATGATATGGAGAAGGTTGGGATGATACAGTGGGGTGTGGGATGATATGGAGAAGGTTGGGATGATATGGAGAAGGTTGGGATGATACAGTGGGGTATGGGATGATATGGAGAAGGTTGGGATGATATGGAGAAGGTTGGGATGATACAGTGGGGTGTGGGATGATATGGAGAAGGTTGGGATGATATAGTGGGGTGTGGGATGATATGGAGAAGGTTGGGGTGATATGGAGAAGGTTGGGATGATATGGAGAAGGTTGGGATGATACAGTGGGGTATGGGATGATATGGAGAAGGTTGGGATGATATGGAGAAGGTTGGGATGATACAGTGGGGTGTGGGATGATATGGAGAAGGTTGGGATGATATGGAGAAGGTTGGGATGATATAGTGGGGTGTGGGATGATATGGAGAAGGTTGGGATGATATGGAGAAGGTTGGGATGATACAGTGGGGTATGGGATGTGTAAGGGATCTTCCCGGGGTAGGGTGTGTTTGGACACAGTTCACAGCAGACTTGGACTTTATAAAGTAGAACTTGGCGTTTATTCGTGGTACAAACAGTCCAACAAACAAAGTATACAGCAACACCGTGCTTCTTGTGTATAACAGGCACAAAATAATAACAAAAACAAAACAACCTAGCCCGGCTGGGCGCTTACTAACAGGTTCTTCTCACCTATCTGACACTTATAAACGCAGCGTCTTTCGCCTGGATATCGCAGGGTGGATGTTAGCTCCAGCACTGGCTGTGCTTGCAGCTTCCTTCAACACACAGATTGTTCATTCCCTGGCTGAGAGCGATCACCTGCAGACCCTGCAGAGCCTTTAGCTTCCCAGGCTAATTAGGATCAAGGCTCACCTGATCCCAAACCCAGAACTGGATCGGGGGATGTGGAATGACAGGTCCCTCTACCAAACCTACCTGCCATTCCATATAAACCCAGGCCCGGCAAAATTTAAATAACAACTCAGCAGCATATCGCTGCTGAGAAACTGATCCATCCTGGATTTACCATCTCACACTGTGTAGCAACCTAGGTGAGATGTACACCCCCTCGATCACTTCTCCAGTGACATGTCTACATATCCCCCCCCTCTTTTTCAGACCGGAGGGCTGAGCCTTTTGTCCCCACAGACAACTTACCCTTGACAATGCGTCAGCATTTGCCTGTAATTTCCCTGGCCTGTGTTCCACAGTGAAATTAAAGTTTTGTAGGGAGAGAAACCATCTAGTCACTCTTGCATTTCTCTCCTTGTTTAACTTCATCCATGTTAGGGGGGCATGGTCTGTCACCAACTTGAATTTCCTGCCTAGCAAGTAATACTTTAACGATTCTAGGGCCCACTTTACTGCCAAACATTCTCGCTCCACAATGGCATAATTTTTCTCGGCCGGGGTTAGTTTTCTACTCAAGTACGTCTCCGGATGCTCCTCACCATTCACTACTTGTGAGAGTACTGCACCTAAGCCTGTGCTAGAGGCATCTGTCTGGACCAGAAATTCTCGCCTGAAATCGGGGGTGACTAACACAGGTGGTTGGCACAAGGCAGACTTAAGGCTTTGGAAAGCCTCCTCGGCCTCTGGGGTCCACGTGACCATTGCTGTCTTTCCGCCCTTTGTCAAGTCAGTTAGCGGAGCAGCAACTGAGGCAAAGTTCGGCACAAATCTACGGTAATAACCCGTAATACCCAGGAAAGCTCTAACCTGTTTCCTTGTCAGGGGTCTAGGCCAATTCTGTATTGCCTCAATTTTATTTAGCTGTGGCCTAACCAATCCTCTTCCAACAATGTAGCCCAGATATTTGGCCTCTTCTAGGGCTAGAGCACACTTCTCGGCATTTATGGTCAACCCTGCATCACTTATGGCATCCAACACGGCCTGTACCTTACAGAGGTGACTTTCCCAATCAGGGCTAAAAATGACCACATCATCGAGGTAGGCGGCTGAGTAATCACGATGTGGTCGCAGAATCAAGTCCATCAACCTCTGGAAAGTTGCAGGCGCTCCATGTAACCCGAACGGCATCACTACATACTGGAATAGCCCATCAGGGGTGGAGAAAGCAGTTTTCTCTTTAGCCTCGTCAGAAAGTGGAATCTGCCAATAGCCCTTTGTGAGATCGAGGGTGGTTATGTACCTGGCGTTACCCAACTTCTCAATCAACTCATCTACCCTGGGCATAGGATACGCATCGAACTTGGAGATCTCATTCAACTTTCTGAAATCGTTACAGAACCTCCAAGTTCCATTGGGCTTTGGGATTAGCACAATTGGGCTGGACCATTCACTCTGTGACACCTCAATTACCCCCAGAGCAAGCATACGTTTTACCTCGGCAGATACGGCTTCCCTACGTGCCTCGGGTATCCTATAGGGCTTAAGGTTTACTCTGCTTCTAGGCTCAGTTTCAATGTGATGATGGATGAGGTGTGTACGCCCTGGGAGGTCAGAGAACTTGTTTTTGTTTTTCTGTAAAAATTCCTGAGCCTCCTGTTTCTGTGACACTGATAGAGTATCACCTACCTTGACTGGAGGGATTGGTTGTGACAAATTATTAACAGTATTTGTCGCCCCCAAGGATTCCCTGTCTTTCCAGGGCTTGATCAAGTTTATGTGATAAACTTGGAAAGGCTTCCTTCTACCTGGTTGGTGCACCTTGTAGTTCACCTCACTGATCTTTTCAACAATTTCATAAGGACCTTGCCACTTCGCCAAGAATTTACTCTCAACAGTGGGGACTAGTATAAGGACCCTATCGCCTGGGTTGAATGTCCTGATTCTTGCGGACCGGTTGTAAATTCTACTTTGGGCCTCTTGAGCTCTCTGGAGGTGTTCCCTTACCAGGGGCATTACAGTGGCTATACGGTCCTGCATTTGTGCTACATGCTCAATAACACTCTTGTATGGGGTGGACTCATTCTCCCATGTCTCTTTTGCAATGTCTAGTAGACCCCTAGGGTGATGACCATAGACCAACTCGAATGGTGAGAACCCTGTGGACGCTTGGGGCACCTCCCTAATAGCAAACATGAGGTAGGGTAATAAATGATCCCAGTCACGACCATCTTTTGCCACCACTTTCTTCAACATATGTTTCAAAGTTTTATTAAATCTCTCCACCAATCCGTCCGTCTGGGGGTGGTACACAGAGGTACGGATGTGTGAGATTTTAAATAGTCTGCATAATTCCTTCATTACTTTCGACATAAATGGCGTACCTTGGTCAGTTAGGATTTCTTTGGGGATCCCAGTCCTAGAGAACATATAAAACAACTCACGTGCAATTGTTTTAGATGCAGTGTTTCTTAAGGGTACAGCCTCAGGATAGCGGGTCGCATAATCCAGGACTACCAAAATATACTGGTGTCCTCTAGCTGACTTTACAATGGGACCCACTAAATCCATGGCAATACGCTCAAAAGGCACCTCTATAATAGGGAGCGAAACCAAGGGACTGCGAAAATGTGACACTGGGGCACTAACCTGACATGTGGGGCACGACTCACAGTATTTTTTAATGTCATCATATATGGCCGGCCAAAAAAACCTCTGGAGAACCCTCTCTCGCGTTTTGTCAGTCCCCAAGTGTCCCCCAAGAACATGGTTATGTGCCATGTCAAGCACCTGACGCCGGTACGGCTTAGGTACCAGAAGCTGTTCCACAATCTCATCCTTAACCTTATTAACCCTATAGAAAAGATCATTAGTCACCGAAAAATGTGGAAATCTTTTTTCAGCATCTGGTTCCTGAGGTACCCCATTCATTACAGCAACCTGCTCTCTCGCATTTTTGAGAGTGGGGTCCTGTAATTGTGCAGCCCCAAAATTATCTCTAGACACCTCTAAGTCTAGTATATTTTGCTCAGTGGGAGGAGCCTCCTCCTCCCCAGCCAGGACCTGTAAAGGAAAACAATCATTTTCATCCTGTACACTTTTATCATTCACAGTGGACAAGGCAACCCCCTTAGAGGTATCCTCACTCCTTTTGGGGATTTTTCTTTTTTCCCAGAGAGCCCAGAATAATGGAAAATCGCGCCCCAATATTACATTATGCATGAGGTTTTTAACCACACCCACTTCATATTGTACGGTGCCTTGTTCAGTCCCGACTTTAGCCAGCACTATAGGGTACATTTTTGTATCACCATGTATGCACACAACACTCATATGCTTTTTAGACTCTAAGTCCCCAGTCACCAGGCTAGCATGCACCAAGGTTACAAGGCTTCCTGAGTCCATTAACGCTTTAACAGGAAAGTCATTGATTGTAATATCGCAGATTTGCGGTTCAGTCTCTAGTCCAGGAACTGCAGCACAAGATGGTTCCGCAAATAGCGACTGACGCCGGCTAGCGTCACATTCCATGGGTTCAGAGGTAAGAGGGCAATGGGCCGACACGTGTCCCGCCTCATGGCATCTCCAACACTGGATAGGGCCTGGTCTCTTTGGCAAGGAGTCCTTTTCAGAGCCCCTTAGCCACCCGGGACCATCACCAGTCTTTTGTCCCTGAGACACCACTTGAGCCCTTTTCCCCCCATCAGCACCCCTCCACACTCCCCCAATAGATGGAAGTCTCTTACCAGCTGACGGCACAGATCTGGCGCTCCGGGGAGGTGAAGATGCTGCAGGAACATCACGGAGGTAGTCCTCAGTCGCCTGGAACCTCTCCACAAGGTTGACAAGTTCGTTTGCATTCTTAGGATCACCTTGTCCCACCCAGCGTTGCAAGTCAGTAGGAAGGGCTCGGAGGTAGCGATCCATCACGACCTTCTCTAGGATTTGTGCAGGAGTAGAAGTGTCTGGCTCCAACCACTTTCTTGCCAAATGGATTAGGTCATACATCTGGGACCTCGCTGATTTGTCCAGACTGTAGCTCCAGTTGCGTACCCTCCGGGCACGGACTGCAGTAGTAACTCCTAGTCGGGCAAGTATCTCCTCTTTTAGCCGAGTATAGTCCTTAACCTCTTGCTCACTGAGGTCATAGTAGGCCTTTTGAGGTTCACCTGTTAAATAGGGCGCAATTACCTCTGCCCACTCAGCGGCTGGTAACTTCTCTCGCTCAGCCACGCGCTCAAATACTGTTAGATAGGCCTCAACATCGTCCTCAGCAGTCATCTTTTGCAGCGCTTTCTGCACAGTCCTTCTCCCAGAAAAAATCTCTGGAGCGGCTCCCATCACCACAGGCGCCTCTCGATTTGCTATCAGGTGCTCAATAAGTTGTTGTTGTGCAGCCATGGACTGTTCATGTCGTCTATTGGCCTCTATCTGAGCCTGCTGTTGTGCAGCGATCATCTGCTGTTGTTCAGCCATGGACTGTTCATGTCGTCTATTGGCCTCTATCTGAGCCTGCTGTTGTGCAGCGATCATCTGCTGTTGTTCAGCCATGGACTGTTCATGTCGTCTATTGGCCTCTGTCTGAGCCTGCTGTTGTTGCAAACTCACTTGCATAAACTGCTTCAGCATCTCCTCCATGTTGCTGGACTGTTTTTGGAGTGTAGTTGCAGCTTTCACCCAAGACATAAGCAGCTGTAGCCAAGTCTGTCCACACCGTTGCCCCTAGCAACCGCGTTGCCCGCTACCTCCACCAATTGTAAGGGATCTTCCCGGGGTAGGGTGTGTTTGGACACAGTTCACAGCAGACTTGGACTTTATAAAGTAGAACTTGGCGTTTATTCGTGGTACAAACAGTCCAACAAACAAAGTATACAGCAACACCGTGCTTCTTGTGTATAACAGGCACAAAATAATAACAAAAACAAAACAACCTAGCCCGGCTGGGCGCTTACTAACAGGTTCTTCTCACCTATCTGACACTTATAAACGCAGCGTCTTTCGCCTGGATATCGCAGGGTGGATGTTAGCTCCAGCACTGGCTGTGCTTGCAGCTTCCTTCAACACACAGATTGTTCATTCCCTGGCTGAGAGCAATCACCTGCAGACTCTGCAGAGCCTTTAGCTTCCCAGGCTAATTAGGATCAAGGCTCACCTGATCCCAAACCCAGAACTGGATCGGGGGATGTGGAATGACAGGTCCCTCTACCAAACCTACCTGCCATTCCATATAAACCCAGGCCCGGCAAAATTTAAATAACAACTCAGCAGCATATCGCTGCTGAGAAACTGATCCATCCTGGATTTACCATCTCACACTGTGTAGCAACCTAGGTGAGATGTACACCCCCTCGATCACTTCTCCAGTGACATGTCTACAGATGATACAAGGCCGTCTTTAATATTGACTGGACCCGGGGCAAACATTTTCTTCCATGCAATTTCTTTCTCCGCATGCTTTGAGACATACAATAAATAGCAGCTAGACTCAAAATTAGTTTACTGAATCAGATCAGGCAGCGATTGCAATTGGTTGCCAGAGGTTACAGTGTATCATTACCGCTCACTGATTGGCTGCTAGAGGTTACAACACACATTATAGCTCACTGTTATTTTCTAGGGGTTACAGCACATGACTTCTGCTTGTTGATTGGTTACTAGAGATTACTGTACATCAATACTGGTCACTGATTGAATGCTAGAGGTTACTGTACATCTATACCACTCGCTAATTGGTTGTTTGAGGTTGCGGTGCATTATTACTGCTCACTAATTGGTTGTTAGAGGTTACTGCTCACTAATTGGTTGTTAGAGGTTACGGTGCATTATTACTGCTCACTAATTGGTTGCAAGAGGTTAGTGCATAGCATTTCTGCTCACTGATTGGCTGCTAAAGGTTACATTACATCATCTCCTCACTGCCTGCCTGCATATTCACATGCACCAAAATTCAGGGTGCTGTGGCACCATGATATTTTGAAGAATCCACCTCCAATTTGCTTACTTTTGCAAAACATGATGTTAAGCTTAATGATCACAATTGTAGGCGGGACTTTCAAGCATGCCCCTTTACCTCCCCAGTGGGCAGCATTCAGCAGAAGTGATGGTGGATGTGACCTCAGGGGGACTGCCGCCTCTATTTAAATATCAATGCCACGGTTCACGGTTATTTACATATTAATGCCTCCACTATTTGCATAGCAGTGCAGGTTATTTACATGTAAACACAGGGTCTGCAGGTGAGTCACCTAAACATGGCAACAGGGCAGAGCTGGGCAGCAGCAGCAGAAGTTTACACTGGGATATCGGGACACAGCACGGGACTAAAACTTCAAGGGATAAGGGAATTTAAGCTGGGATAGTTGGCAAGTATTAGGCAGCTGCTTTGGGCCCCACTATAATGATGGGGCCCAGGGCAGCTGCCCCTTTTGCCCTGCCTTAAAAACGGTCCTGGGATGATATGGAGAAGGTTGGGATGATACAGTGGGATATGGGATGATATGGAGAAGGTTAGGATGATATGGAGAAGGTTAGGATGATATGGTAAAATTTGGGATGATATGGTGAAGTTATGGGGTGGGGTGGGGTGGGGTGGGGTGTGGGATGATATGGAGAAGGTTGGGATGATATGGAGAAGGTTGGGATGATATGGTAAAATTTGGGATGATATGGTGAAGTTATGGGGTGGGGTGGGGTGGGGTGTGGGATGATATGGAGAAGGTTGGGATGATATGGAGAAGGTTGGGATGATATGGAGAAGGTTGGGATGATATGGAGAAGGTTGGGATGATATGGTAAAATTTGGGATGATATGGTGAAGTTATGGGGTGGGTTGGGGTGTGGGATGATATGGAGAAGGGTGGGATGATATGGTAAAATTTGGGGTGATCTAGTAAAATTTGGGATAATATGGTGCAGTTCAGGATGGTGACGTGGAGTTTGGGGTGGCACGGTGAAGTTTGGGGTGGCACGGTGGAGTTTGGGGTGGCACGGTGAAGTTTGGGATGGCACGGTGAAGTTTGGGGTGGCACGGTGAAGTTTGGGGTGGCACGGTGAAGTTTGGGTTAGGTTGATTCCTCTGGATTTTTCCCTTCCAATAACATTTGTATTTTGCGGCCGGCACGGCATCTCGTTCTCCTTGAAGCAGAAATTGAGGATTTGAATATTTAGTAGAAAAGGGAAATGATTGTTCTGCATTGAGTGAAATGAGCGTGTGGGGGGGGGGTATTTAGGGCAGATTAATCCAGCTGTGTTTTTCTATGTACAGATAGTATGCGCCCCGCCATCAATACACGTGGTGGGGGGGGGGGGGATGGGGCGCTCAATGTGTGTGGTGAGAGGTTTAATCCGCAGTGCCGAGAGCTCGGCTGATTTGACACCGGCTTTTGATAAGCAGCTAATAATGACGCAAATCAGCGGCGGAGCCGGTGGCTTTTCCTGGGAAGATGTCACCGTGTCCCCCGTCCTCGCGGTCACGTCTGTTTGGCTCGGCGTTAAATCTGGCAGCAGCTGCTGTCAGCTGGGGAGCCCAATCCATTCCTTGTTTATGAGCCAAGTCGGTGAATCACCGCTTCTGAGTCACCGCCAAAAATGTGCCGATTAACTCCTACTGTACTCAGACATGTCACCATCCCGCAGGACCGCGTCATAGAAAGTGCTACAATACGTCACCATACACACTACCCGAGGTATACAATATATACTACTGCTCTCTACATGGAGTGCAGAAGGTCCTCCCTGGACCCCCCACATGTGCAGACTTCTACAACCAAGACTTCTTATTAGATACATTGTTCCAGCTTGGACCCACCATGTATATACCCAACCTGGACGATGCCCTGAATGCTGGAACTCACAGAAGTAAACACCACTACTACACCTCTACTACACTGCTACCTGCCCTCTATTACACTGCTACTACCTGTCTACTTCACCGCTACTACACCTCATCTTCACTGCTACTACACCACTACTACACTGCTACATCCCCACTACTACACTGCTACTACATGTCTATTTGACAGCTACTACACCACTACTACACCTCTACTTCACCGCTACTACACCACTACTACACTGTTATCCCACCACTACTACACCTTCCTACACTGCTACTACACATCTACTTCACTAGTATTACACCACTACTACACCTCTACTTCACCGCTATTACACTGCTCCTACATGTCTATTTCACTGCTACTACATCACTACTACACCTCTACTTCACCACTACTATGCCTCTACTACACTGCTACTACACCACTACTACACTGCTACCTCACCACTACTACACCTTTGTATACTGCTACTACACGTCTACTTCACCGGTATTACACTACTACACCTCTACTTCACTGCTACTACTCTGTTACTACACTACTACTAAAATTCTACCTCCCCACTACAACACCTTTCTACACTGCTACTACAGGTCTACTTCACCGCTACTACATCACTACTAAACTGCTACCTCCCCACTACTATACCTCTACTACACTGCTACTACATGTCTACTTCACTGCTACCTCACCACTACTACACCTCTACTACACCGCTACTACACCACTACTACCTCACAACTACTACACCTCTACTACACTGCTAATACATGTCTACTTCACTGCTACTACACTACTACTGCCACCTCACCACTACTACACCTTCTTGCACTGCTACTACACATCTACTTCACCAGTATTACACTTCTTCACCGCTACTTCTCTGCTACTACACCACTACTAAATCACTACTAAACCACTACCTCCCCACTACTACACCTTCCTATATTGCTACTACATGTCTACTACACTGGTATTACATTACTACTACACCTCTACTCCACCGCTACTACTCTGCTACTACACCACTACTAAACTGCTACCTCCTCACTACTACACCTCTACTACACTACTACATGTCTACTTCACCGCTACTACACCTCTACTTCATTGCTACTACACTGTTACTACACCATTACTACACTGTCACCTCACCACTACTCCACCGCTACATGTCTTCTTTGCCGGTATTACAACACTACTACACCTCTACTACTCTGCTACTACACGCCTACTACAGCACTACTACACCTTTACTACACTACTACTACATATCTACATCACCGCTACTACACTACTACTCCTCTACTTCACTGCTACTACACCACTACTACACTGCTACTGCACCAATACTATACTGCTTCTTCACCACTACTACACTTCTACTTCACCACTACTATATGACTACTATACCTCTACTTCATCCATACTACACTACCACTAGACCGTTACTACACTGCTACTTCGGTGATCTTCACTTCCAAGTCCCATATTAGTATTAGTGATGTGGTAACAGTGTAATGGTGGGTGTAGTAAAAATTTAGTGTTGGTGTAGTAGTGGAGTAGTAGCAGTGTAGTAGTGGTGTTGTAGCAGGATAGTGGTGGTGTAGTAGCAGGGTAGTAGTGGTGTAGGAATGGTGTAGTAGTGGTATAGTAGCAGCAGCATAGTAGAGGTGTTGTTGCAGTGTAGCGGTGATGTAGTAGCAGTGTAGTGGTGTAGGAGGGTTGCAGTAGCAGCATAGTAGTGGTGTTATAGCACTGTAGTGGTGATGTAGTAGCAGTGTAGTAGTTGTGTCTACTTCAGTAATTTCCAGCTTCCTGGGGCATCAGCCAGGTATGGCTGGTCCAAGCTGAAACAACGTAACTGTAGTAATCTACCATGCCTGGAATTCTTGAATCTTTAATCTGTAAACTAGCCAGTGAGGATCCACCTTGTATTGGTGTGACCCCAGCAATGGGTTGCTGGTTGCTATGGGTGACGGCACATTCAAAGTTCTTCATTTAAGAAGGCCGAACGTTGATGAATTTACACACAACATTGGCAACGTCCACCATGGTGGTTCTTGTAAACTCCAGATTTCCGTGTAACAATAACAATGGAATATATTCCACCTGTCACTGCAAGTACACGATATGGGGATCCTCAGCATTGTAAGGTCTTCTCATTGGCTAAGCTGTGGAAGTAGAACATAGAAGGTCTTCTCATTGGTTAAGCTGTGGAAGTAAAATATAGAAGGTCTTCTCATTGGCTAAGCTGTAGAAGTAGAACATAGAAGGTCTTCTCATTGGCTAAGCCATGGAAGTACTATATAGGAGGTCTTCTCATTGGCTAAGCTGTGGAAGTAGAACATTGAAGGTCTTCTCATTGGCTAAGCCATGGAAGTACAATATAGAAGGTCTTCTTGTTGACTAATCAATGGAAGTAAAATATAGAAGGTCTTCTCATTGGCTAATCAACAGAAGT
Organism: Lithobates pipiens; assembly: GCF_037356315.1. NCBI lineage: Eukaryota > Metazoa > Chordata > Amphibia > Anura > Ranidae > Lithobates > Lithobates pipiens. The sequence continues at coordinate 332,856,352 of NW_027507785.1, forward strand.
AGAATATAGAAGGTCTTCTCATTGGCTAAACCATGGAAGTAGAACATAGATGGTCTTCTCATTGGCTAAGCCATGGAAGTACTATATAGGAGGTCTTCTCATTGGCTAAGCTGTGGAAGTAGAACATAGATGGTCTTCTCATTGGCTAAGCCATGGAAGTACTATATAGAAGGTCTTCTCATTGGCTAAGCTGTGGAAGTAGAATATAGAAGGTCTTCTCATTGGCTAAGCCATGGAAGTACAATATAGAAGGTCTTCTTGTTGACTAATCAATGGAAGTAAAATATAGAAGGTCTTCTCATTGGCTAATCAACAGAAGTAGAATATAGAAGGTCTTCTCATTGGCTAAACCGTGGAAGTACTATATAGGGGCTCAGTCAGGAAAAGAGAAGAGTGGAGTTGTTGCCCGTTGTGATGGTCGGGCCATGAATGAGACACATCTGAACCGCACATCACTGACCCACCATGTAACGATATCCGTATGAAACAAGACCAAATGTCTCAACGGAATCATCGTAGCCGGTAGATGAATTAGCCAAAGCTTGGTTCAAGGTGCCAACGTCTGCAACCACCAGACTCCACCATCTCCTCGGGTTCCGGAGACAAACGTCTATTCCCTCTAATGCCCCGTGTACACACGCTCGGAATTTCCGACAAGAAAAAGTCCAACGGGAGCTTTTCATCGTATATTCCGACCGTGTGTACGCCCCATCGGACCTTTTTATGTCGCGAATTCTGACCAACCTAGAAAGAGAACGTGTTCTATATTTTTCCGACGGAACAAATTCCTAACGGGAAAACCGCTCGTCTGTACGTTGGTACCAAAAACCACGCATGCTCTGAAGCAAGTACGAGACGGAAGCTATTGGCTACCGAACTTCCTTTTTCTAGTCCCGTCGTACGCGTTGTACGTCACCGCGTCCTTGACAGTCGTAATTTGGTGTGATCGTGTGTACGCAAGACAGCTTCCTTCAGAAAAACCTTCAGAGTTTGTTCCGACAGGAAAACCGGTCGTGTGTACGGGGGCATTAGACTTCAAGATAGGAGGACCTGGAACTCCCATTCTTGGAGAGCGCAGTCAAGACTGCAAAAGCCGGCTTGTACGGAGACGATTATAGAGAAGATCGTAGAGAAGATCGTAGAGAAGATCGTAGAGAAGAGCATAGAGAAGATCGTAGAGAAGAGCGTAGAGAAGATCGTAGAGAAGATCATAGAGAAGATCGTATAGAAGATCGTAGAGAAGATCGTAGAGAAGATCGTAGAGAAGAGCATAGAGAAGATCGTAGAGAAGAGCGTAGAGAAGATCGTAGAGAAGATCATAGAGAAGAGCGTAGAGAAGATCGTAGAGAAGATCGTAGAGAAGATCGTATAGAAGATCGTAGAGAAGATCATAGAGATCGTAGAGAAGATCGTAGAGAAGAGCGTAGAGAAGATCGTAGAGAAGATCGTAGAGATCGTAGAGAAGATCATAGAGAAGAGCATAGAGAAGATCATAGAGAAGATCGTAGAGAAGAGCGTAGAGAAGATCGTAGAGAAGATAGTAGAGATCGTAGAGAAGATCGTAGAGAAGAGCGTAGAGAAGATCGTAGAGAAGATCGTAGAGATCTTAGAGAAGATCGTAGAGAAGATCATAGAGAAGAGCGTAGAGAAGAGCGTAGAGAAGATCGTAGAGAAGATCATATAGAAGTTCGTAGAGAAGATCGTAGAGAGATCGTAGAGAAGATCATAGAGAGATCGTAGAGAAGATCATAGAGAAGATCGTAGAGAAGATCATAGAGAAGATCATAGAGAGATCGTAGAGAAGATCATAGAGAAGATCGTAGAGAAGATCATATAGAAGATCGTAGAGAAGATCGTAGAGATCGTAGAGAAGATTGTAGAGAAGATCGTAGAGAAGATCTTAGAGAAGATCGTACAGAAGATCGTAGAGATCGTAGAGAAGATTGTAGAGAAGATCGTAGAGAAGATCATAGAGAAGAGCATAGAGAAGATCGTAGAGAAGATCATATAGAAGTTCGTAGAGAAGATCGTAGAGAAGATCATAGAGAAGATCATATAGAAGATCGTAGAGAAGAGCGTAGAGAAGATCATATAGAAGATCTTAGAGAAGATTGTAGAGATCGTAGAGAAGATCATAGAGAAGATCGTATAGAAGATCGTAGAGAAGAGCGTAGAGAAGATCATATAGAAGATCTTAGAGAAGATTGTAGAGATCGTAGAGAAGATCATAGAGAAGATCATATAGAAGTTCGTAGAGAAGATCATAGAGAAGATCATAGAGAAGATCATAGAGAAGATCATATAGAAGATCGTAGAGAAGATTGTAGAGAAGATCATAGAGAAGATCGTATAGAAGATCGTAGAGAAGATCGTATAGAAGATCTTAGAGAAGATCGTAGAGAGATCGTAGAGAAGATCTTATAGAAGATCTTAGAGAAGATCGTAGAGAGATCGTAGAGAAGATCATAGAGAAGATCATTGAGAGAGCGTAGAGAAGATCGTAGAGAAGATCATATAGAAGATCATATAGAAGATCGAAGAGAAGAGCGTAAAGAAGATCATATAGAAGATCTTAGAGAAGATCGTAGAGATCGTAGAGAAGATCATAGAGAAGATCGTATAGAAGATCGTAGAGAAGAGCGTAGAGAAGATCATATAGAAGATCTTAGAGAAGATTGTAGAGATCGTAGAGAAGATCATAGAGAAGATCATATAGAAGTTCGTAGAGAAGATTGTAGAGAAGATCATAGAGAAGATCATAGAGAAGATCATATAGAAGATCGTAGAGAAGATCGTAGAGAAGATCATAGAGAAGATCGTATAGAAGATCGTAGAGAAGATCGTATAGAAGATCTTAGAGAAGATCGTAGAGAGATCGTAGAGAAGATCGTATAGAAGATCTTAGAGAAGATCGTAGAGAGATCGTAGAGAAGATCATAGAGAAGATCATTGAGAGAGCGTAGAGAAGATCTTAGAGAAGATCGTAGAGAGATCGTAGAGAAGATCATAGAGAAGATCATTGAGAGAGCGTAGAGAAGATCGTAGAGAAGATCATAGAGAGATCGTAGAGAAGATCATAGAGAAGATCATAGAGACTGCAATCAGGTTATTAAGTGGTCTTGCATAGCAAGACCACTTACTATTATTTCATATATATATGTAAACATTTTAGGAAAAAAAAATCATAAAAAAAAAACATTTTTGAAAACCAAAAAGAATAATTTTTGAAAAAAAAAAAAATTTTTGAAAAAAAAATAATAATTCTGAAATAAAAATGTTCAGGTAATGATGGGACTTCTTCAACTTTTTTTTTACCACTATTTATACTTTTTAAAATATTAAGCTTTTTAACACTTTTCACAGTTACTCCAGCCACTCTTTATCCACACAACAGTTAGGCTTGATTCGCGCTAACGCGTTTTTTGATGCATTTTGCAGAAACGCAGGGAAAATTTTTAACATGGGCTCCAATGGGACATGTTCACATCAATGCATTTTTGTGCCTCTGCGTTTTTGGAAAGGGTTGGGGGACTTTTTTTTTCTTGCAAAATGCAGCGTTTTGCATGTAATAGAAGTCAATGGTCCCGCATCAAAAACGCAAGTACCACGTTTTTTTACCACGATTTTGCCGCGATTTGCGTTTTGCGGGGGGGGTTTTTTTTTTTCATTTTTTTTTTTCACTGTATATAGCTGGTTGGTAAGCAACCACAGTGTAAAAAAAAAAAAAAACCAAAAAAACCAAAACAAAACGCTAAATGCAAAACACGGCAAAATCGCGAGTAAAAACGCGTGTCCAAAAAAGCGCCAAGCACCGCAAAAAAGCATTGCAAAAACGCTCAAAAGCAACATTCATGGGGAACAGTTCATGGGGAACTATTCATGGGGAACTATTCATGGGGCACTATTCATGGGGCACTATTCATGGAAAACAATTCATGGGGCACTATTCATGGGGAACAATTCATGGGGCACTATTCATGGGGAACAATTCATGGGGAACTATTCATGGGGCACTATTCATGGGGAACAATTTATGGGGAACTATTCATGGGGCACTATTCATGGGGAACAATTCATGGGGCACTATTCATGGGGAACAATTCATGGGGAACTATTCATGGGGCACTATTCATGGGGAACAATTCATGGGGAACTATTCATGGGGAACTATTCATGGGGCACTATTCATGGGGCACTATTCATGGGGAACAGTTCATGGGGAACTATTCATGGGGCACTATTCATGGGGCAGTATTCATGGGGAACAATTCATGGGGCACTATTCATGGGGCACTATTCATGGGGAACAATTCATGGGGAACAATTCATGGGGCACCATTCATGGGGAGCAATTCATGGGGCACTATTCATGGGGAACAATTCATGGGGCACTATTCATGGGGAACAATTCATGGGGCACTATTCATGGGGCACTAGAGATCTTTGTACAGGAATGTGTGTGGAAGATGTTTGAGAACTGTTACTTTTTACCTGCAACTTCTTCAGGAAAAGATCTTTATTTGTTCATCTAAATCGCCTGCTCTGGAGTCTGTAAAGCGGCACACGCTTGGCATATCAAAAGATCAGGGCTTGTAACTAGGGAACTTAAGTTAGGAAGGATACAGTACAGAGTCTAACGAGTAGAATGTTGTCCAGAGGAAGCTACATCGCGGTTGCTGAGGACTCCCGTATTTGTGCCACTGGCTAAAGCACCCAACCAGCCAGGAAACAGGTGTCATGGCAGGAGTGATGAATACTCTGGTAAGGGGCTTGGCTTCTTCACTAGCGATTGGTTCCTTACATACTGGGACCACATTTACAACACAGAGTACCTAGGGACCGAGCCTGGAGACACAGGAGATGTAGCGAGTACTGTAGCCTGTATCCAATAAGAACAATATCACTGGGAGTGCGGTCACGGGACTGCTGCGTTTTGTGGAGACCGGTACAAGCTCCGTGGTAATGTTGATTTCACATGACCGCAGCTCCCTGTCTATGGCTTAGGCATCAGAGAGCGCAGTTCCTCGGTGTCCCCGCTAAGGGTGCCTTAAGCCCCACCCACAGACGGGCTCAGGACATGCTTACAAAGCTTACTTTCTCAGGTGGCTGCAGGAACATTATTCATTTATAGCCATCTAAGTAATATTATTCCTGCAATAACGGATGAAGGGCTCCAAATCTGACTTATAGAGCCTGAGCTCACTGACGGTTGGTGTAGGAATGTAGGCCGGTTACCTACAGGGGCATTACTTAGAGGCTGGCCCAGGCTGAGGGGTGGGGGGGAGGGAGAGTTAATGTGTGGGCTGCTGTTCCTGGGCTTCTGGATCCAGCCTATCCACTGGTGATATAAATATGGCAAAATAGTACTGTATTGTATTATTACTAATATTTTTTGCCATAAATTTGGAGTTTTGCCAAACAGTGATATCAGTCTGGAGCCCATGGTAGCTCCAAATCTCACCTCTACACAAAGCATTGTCTCTCCATTGATCTGCTACTCTCTCGTTATGTTCTTACGGTTCCCCGGCAACAAATGTCTGCCATTCGTGTGACGGTCATTCAGACCAACAGATACCCAATATACTTCAGTCATGAGCTGTGTGGGACAACCTCTGAGAGTATGTGATGGAGAATCGAAGGGTCTGTAATGGAGGATCTGGGGATCTGTAATAGAGGGTCTTGGGGTCTGTGAAGGAGGATCTGGGGGTCTGTGATGGAGGATCTGAGGGTCTGTGATGGAGGATCTGTGATGGAGGATCTGAGGGCCTGTGATACAAGATCTGAGGGTCTGTGATGGAGGATCTGTGAGTCTGTGATGGAGGATCTGTGAGTCTGTGATGGAGGATCTGAGGATCTTTGATGGAGGATCTGAGGGTCTGTGATGAAGGATCTGAGGGTCTGTGATAGAGGACCTGGGGGTCTGTGATGGTGGATGTGTGATGAAGGATCTGAGGGTCTGTGATAGAGGACCTGGGGGTCTGTGATGGTGGATCTGTGATGGAGGATCTGAGGGTCTGTGATGGAGGATCTGAGGGCCTGTGATGGAGGATCTGAGGGTCTGTGATGGAAGGTCTGAGGGTCTGTGATGGAGGATCTGAGGGTCTGTGATGGAGGATCTGAGGGTCTGTGATAGAGGACCTGGGGGTCTGTGATGGTGGATCTGTGATGGAGGATCTGAGGGCCTGTGATGGAGGATCTGAGGGTCTGTGATGGAGGATCTGAGGGTCTGTGATAGAGGACCTGGGGGTCTGTGATGGTGGATCTGTGATGGAGGATCTGAAAGTCTGTGGTGCAAGATCTGAGGGTCTTTGATGGAGGATCTGAGGGTCTGTGATGGAGGATCTGAGGGTCTGCGATGGAGAATTTGAGGGTCTGTGATGGAGGATCTGAGGGTCTGTGATGAAGAATCTGAGGCTCTATTTCAGAGAATCTGAGGTTCTGTGATGGAAGATCTGAGGGTCCACGTTCGAGAATCTGTGAAGGAGAATCTGAGGGTCTGTGATGGAGGATCTGAGGGTCTGTGATGGAGGATCTGAGATGGAAAATCTGAGGGTCTTTGATGGAGAATCTGAGTGTCTGTGAAGGTGAATCTGAGGGTCTGTGATGGAGGATCTGAGGGTCTTTGATGGAGGATCTGAGGGTCTGTGATGGAGGATCTGAGTGTCTGTGAAGGTGAATCTGAGGGTCTGTGATGGAGGATCTGAGGGTCTGTGATGGAGGATCTGAGGGTCTTTGATGGAGGATCTGAGGGTCTGTGATGGAGGATCTGAGTGTCTGTGAAGGTGAATCTGAGGGTCTGTGATGGAGGATCTGAGGGTCTGTGATGGAGGATCTGAGGGTCTGTGATGGAAGGTCTGAGAGTCTGTGATAGAGGATCTGTGATGGAGGATCTGAGGGTCTGTGATGGAGGATCTGAGTGTCTGTGAAGGTGAATCTGAGGGTCTGTGATGGAAGGTCTGAGAGTCTGTGATGAAGAATCTGTCAGGAACCATGAAACCGACGGAGACAGAAAATTCAGTAAAAATCACACCTTTTAATAAAATGGTAAAAATGGTACAACTGTTAAACGTAGTCAAAACATAGCCAGGGCTTGGTAGCCAATTCGGGTAGTCAGAACAAGCCAGGAAATCAGGAAGCCAGAGATCAGCGTAGTCAGAGGCAGGAGACGGGATCAGGAACCAGAAGGAATGTCAGCCAGGCAAGTCTTCAATGGGTACACGGCATAGAGTCTCTAGATATGTTGACCAAGGCGAAGGCATTGAAGAAATGAACCAGGCAGTTTAACCACTTCAATAAACGCGTATAGTAATATGATGCTTGCAGATGGGACCTCCCATCCTAGGCGTGCATCATATAACGTCCTCAGCTTCCTGGCGCCCGCCGCATCACCGTGGAGCGAATGTGCGCACCGGCGATGTCCGCCGGGCACCCGCGATCGCTCGTGACAGAGCAGGAACGTGCTCTCCCCCTTTCAGGGGAGAGAAGACAGATCGTGTGTTCCTAGTATATAGGAGCATCGATTGGTCTCCTCCTCCAGTCAGTCCCCTCCCCCCACAGTTAGAATCACTCCCTAGCACAGTGATGGCGAACCTTGACACCCCAGATGTTTTGGAACTACACTTCCCATGATGCTCAACTACACTACAAAATGCATGAGCATCATGGGAAATGTAGTTCCAAAACATCTGGGGAGCCAAGGTTTGTCATCACTGCCCTAGCAGCTTCCCGCCCGTCGTACGCCAAATGACGTCCTCGGCTTTGGGCGGGGATATCTGAACGACGCCTGTAGCTACAGGCATCATTCAGATATCGTCAGATTCCCCCCCCCCCCCTCTCGCCGCCCTCTGGTGCTTCAACCGACTCACCGCTACGATCAGTGAGTCAGACACAGGATCCGCCGGCCTCGTGTTCAGAATAGAGATTTCCAGTGGACCAGATGGTCGCTGGAGTCTCTATGATCATTTGAAGGCCGGGTGCGATGTTATGACGTCACGCCCGGCCTCTGTATTAAAAAAAAAAAAACGGCGCCGCTTCGGCTGGGAAGCTGTGATTTTTTATTTATTTTTTTATTTCAGGCTTCCCAAACTAGAGGTGAGATGTGGGGTCTTATTGACCCCCATATATCACTATAAAGAGGACCTGTCATGCCATATTCCTATTACAAGGGATGTTTACATTCCTTGTAATAGAAATAAAAGTGATCAAAAAAAAATTTGGGGGGAAAAAGTGTCAAGCTAAAATAAATAAAGTAAAATTAATAATAATTTATTTTTTATTTTTTTAAAGCGTCCCTGTCCCCGTGAGCTCGCACGCAGAAGCGAATGCATACATTAAAGTGGAAGTAAACCCACTTTTTTAACTTTTACCTACAGGAAAGCCTATAATAAGGCTTACCTGTAGGTAAAAAAAATATCTCCTAAACCTGTACGGTTTAGGAGATATTCCCCTCGGTATGCGCCGCTGACTGCAGCGGCGCATGCGCACAAGGGGGTTCTCTCCGCGAAAATCCGGCAGCGCTCGTCCGGCCGGATTTAAATCTCCCGCGCGCATGCGCGGGAGTGACGATATCGCGGCTCCGGCCACTCACAGCGCCGGAGCCGCGATACCCGGAAGAGACGCCGAGGGAGCATGTCGGCTTCCTCGGCGTGGATCGGGCGAGATGTCGGGGCCTCGTTCTAAGGTAAGTATTTCATAATGAGCTAGTATGCGGTGCATACTAGCTCATTATGCCTTTTGCTTTGCAGGTTTTAAAAAAAAAAAAAAAAAAATGCGGGTTTACTACCGCTTTAAGTCCCGCCTACATATGAAAACGGTATTCAAACCACACATGTGAGGTATCGCCGCGAACATTAGAGCGAGATAAATAATTTTGGTCCTAGACCTCCTCTGTAAATCAAAACATGTAACCAGTAAAAAAAAATTTTAAGGGGATTTTTAAGTAGCGAAGTTTGGCGCCATTCCACGAGCGTGTGCATGTTAGGTATCTATTTACTCAGCATAACTTCATCTTTCACATTATGCAAAAACATCGGGATAACTTTACTGTTTTTTTTTTTTAAAGCACAAACTGTTTTTTTTTTTTTTTTTTTTTTAAACGCATTCGAAAAATTGCAAATATCGTGCAAGATAAAAAGTTGCAATGACTGCCATTGTATTCTCTAGGGCAGTGATGGCGAACCTTGGCACACCAGCTGTTTTGGAACTACATTTCCCATGATGCTCATGCACTCTGCAGTGTAGTGGAGCATCATGGGAAATGTAGTTCCAAAACATCTGGGGTGCCAAGGTTCGCCATCACTGCTCTAGGGTCTTTGCTAAAAAAAACAAACATATATATAATGTTTGGGGATTCTATGTAATTTTCTAGCAACAAAATTATGATTTTTACATGTAGAAAATGTCAGAATTGGCCTGGTAGGCAAGTGGCTAGATAACACATTTAACCCCTTGATCGGCCCCCAGTGTTAACCTCTTCCCTGCCAGTGACATTTATACAGTAATCAGTGCACATTTATAGCACTGATCGCTGTATAAATGTCAGCGGTCCCAAAATAGTGTCAAAAGTGTCCGATCTGTCCGCCACATTGTTACAGTCATGATAAAAATCGCCGATCACCGCCATTACTAGTAAAAAAAATAATAATAATAAAAATGCCATAAATCAATAACCTATTTTGAAGACGCTATAAGTTTTGCTCAAACCAATCAATATACGCCATTTTTTTTACCAAAAATATGTAGAGAGAATACATATCGGCCTAAATTGAGGAAAAAATTAGTTTTTTTTTTAATTGGGATATTTTTTAGAGCAAAAAACTAAAAAATATTGTGTTTTTTTCTAAATTGTCGGCCTTTTTTTGTTTATAGCGCAAAAAATAAAAACCGCCGTGTTGATCAAATACCACCAAAAGAAAAATTTGGGTAGAGCATCACATGACCGTGCAATTGTCATTCAAAATGTTACAGTGCTGAAAGCTGAAAATTGGCCTCAGCAAGAAGGGGTTGAAAATGCCCGGTATTGAAGTGGTTAAATAGCCAAAGGGGCTGGCTGTGGACTTGAGTGAGGAGCAGGAGATGATCAACAGGTGAGCCCCTGTGGAATGATGAGTACTGACAATTAACTGACCGCTGAGCAACCTGAGCACAGAGAAGGGAGGGCCGAGAGCCCAACCTTGACAGAATCTGAGGGTCTGTGATGGAGAATCTGGGGGCGTGTGATGGAGAATCTGGGGGTGTGTGATGGAGAATCTCGGGGTCTGTGATGGAGAATCTGGGGGTCTGTGATGGAGAATCTGAGGGTCTGTGATGGAGAATCTGAGGGTCTGTGATGGAGAATCTGGGGGCGTGTGATGGAGAATCTCGGGGTCTGTGATGGAGAATCTGAGGGTCTGTGAGGAGAATCTGGGGGTCTGTGATGGAGAATCTGAGGGTCTGTGATGGAGAATCTGGGGGCGTGTGATGGAGAATCTGGGGGCGTGTGATGGAGAATCTGGGGGTGTGTGATGGAGAATCTGAGGGTCTGTGATGGAGAATCTCGGGGTCTGTGATGGAGAATCTGAGGGTCTGTGAGGAGAATCTGAGGGTCTGTGATGGAGAATCTGAGGGTCTGTGATGGAGAATCTGAGGGTCTGTGATGGAGAATCTGAGGGTCTGTGATGGAGAATCTGGGGGTGTGTGATGGAGAATCTGGGGGTGTGTGATGGAGAATCTGAGGGTCTGTGAGGAGAATCTGAGGGTCTGTGATGGAGAATCTGGGGGTGTGTGATGGAGAATCTGGGGGTGTGTGATGGAGAATCTGAGGGTCTGTGATGGAGAATCTGAGGGTCTGTGAGGAGAATCTGAGGGTCTGTGATGGAGAATCTGGGGGTCTGTGATGGAGAATCTGAGGGTCTGTGATGGAGAATCTGGGGGTCTGTGATAGAGAATCTGAGGGTCTGTGATGGAGAATCTGAGGGTCTGTGATGGAGAATCTGGGGGCGTGTGATGGAGAATCTGGGGGGGTGTGATGGAGAATCTGAGGGTCTGTGAGGAGAATCTGAGGGTCTGTGAGGAGAATCTGAGGGTCTGTGATGGAGAATCTGGGGGTGTGTGATGGAGAATCTGGGGGGGTGTGATGGAGAATCTGAGGGTCTGTGAGGAGAATCTGAGGGTCTGTGAGGAGAATCTGGGGGTCTGTGAGGAGAATCTGAGGGTCTGTGATGGAGAATCTGGGGGGGTGTGATGGAGAATCTGGGGGGGTGTGATGGAGAATCTGGGGGTGTGTGATGGAGAATCTGGGGGGGTGTGATGGAGAATCTGAGGGTCTGTGAGGAGAATCTGAGGGTCTGTGAGGAGAATCTGAGGGTCTGTGAGGAGAATCTGGGGGTCTGTGATAGAGAATCTGAGGGTCTGTGAGGAGAATCTGAGGGTCTGTGATGGAGAATCTGGGGGCGTGTGAGGAGAATCTGAGGGTCTGTGATGGAGAATCTCGGGGTCTGTGATGGAGAATCTGGGGGTGTGTGATGGAGAATCTGGGGGTGTGTGATGGAGAATCTGGGGGTGTGTGATGGAGAATCTGAGGGTCTGTGGTGGAAGATCTGAGTGTCTGTAATGGAGGGTCTGCGGTGGAAGATCTGAGTGTCTGTAATGGAGGGTCTGCGGTGGAAGATCTGAGGGTCTGTAATGGAGGGTCTGCGGTGGAAGATCTGAGTGTCTGTGATGGAGGGTCTTAAGGCCTGAGATGGAAGATCTGAGTGTCTGTAATGGAGGGTCTTAAGGCCTGAGATGGAAGATCTGAGGGTCTGTGATGGAAGATCTGAGGGTCTGTAATGGAGGGTCTGTGATGGAAGATCTGAGGGTCTGTAATGGAGGGTCTGTGATGGAAGATATGAAGGACTATCTATAATGGAGAATCTGAGGATCTGTAATAGAGGATTCAAAAGTCTGTGGTGGAGGATCTAAAGGTCTGTGAGAAAATATCTGAAGATCTGTGACAAAGGATTTGTGATGGAGGATCTGAGGGGAGGTGGTGGACAATATTAAGGTCTTTGATGGAGCACTGGAAGGTCTGACTTCATAAACAGGCGCACATTCCTACAGACACCCTCCAAAATCTTGTGAAAAGAATTCCCAGAAGAGTGGAGGATGTTGTAGCTGCAAAGAGGACAACTTCATATTAATATTCGTGGACTGGGGGTGACACATCATTTAAATGACCTTGGAGGGGGGCTCCATTTTAATGTCCATGAAGTGGGGCTCCATTTTAATGTCCATGAAGTGGGGCTCCATTTTAATGTCCATGAAGTGGGGCTCCATTTTAATGTCCATGGAGGGGGGCTTCATTTTAATGTCCATGGAGGGGGGCTTCATTTTAATGTCCATGGAGGGGGGCTCCATTTTAATGTCCATGGAGGGGGGCTCCATTTTAATGTCCATGGATTTGGAATGGTATCTACAGGGGTTGGACACATGGTGGGCAGGAGGGGCAGCTGCCCTGAACGCAGAGAAGCAAAGGGGCAAAGTATAGATGCAGGGTGGTAAACGCATTCTATTGCACGTATTAACAGTGGGTGAGGGGGCACAATTTTGGATCCTTGCCCTGGGCACTATACGACCCTTGGTCTCGCCAACAAGCTCATATAGATATGTTGGTCAGATGTCTGTAAACTACACAAAGTAGCATAAGCAAGGTCACTCCTCTACTTGAAGGTTGGTGACTCGGGACCCGGAGAAGTCCATAGCGCTCAGCCATGCTTATAGTGGATCATGGTGAGATAAACGGAGGTGGCAGCAATGATGGCTCAGTATTCCCACTGCAAGACAATCGTAATGTGATTATGAGAAGAAGGAAGAGCTGGCCACCATGACAGCTCCTCCTCTACATGATGGTCGTCTCCAGAGAAGCTGAACCATCATAGGACATGCCATGAAATGTCCCTATCATAGTCGAACTATGGGAGAAAAGAAACACAATTTTGCATTATGGTATGGTGCGCTGTGGCCACTCTAATGCATGCTACCACACAACGGTGCATTGCAATGCCATTCATTTCGATGGGCACCACAACGTACCACTCTGTGTTATGGTGTGCTGTGTCGAAAAAATGTGCATGGACAGCCAACACATATGCACAAGCTGCCTTCACGTATTTCGCAAGTAAACGCAATGACACAAAACGCATTATTGCTCTTGCGTTTACACAGTGCACAGAAGTAGAGAAGTGTGAATTCAAATTGCGATTCTGTGTATTGCGGGATATTCGCAGCTATTGTACATTATTCTGGAATTCCAGACGATCGTTTTGGGAAGAAGCAGGAAATGCCACTTGTTGCCACCGACGGATGTGCCCGCGTTTGGCAGCGTGAGGGTTAAGTCTGATTCTCCATTTTCCCTGTTTGTGGTGGAGAACGCGGAGGGAGGCGGTTGGCGTCCTCAGAGATCCTCGGCTTGTTTCAGCGCAAATCATGTTTTCTTTTCTCCCACATCAATAACATAATAATGTGAGGCCCGCTGTGGCACTACTTCTGAGCGGAGGGGCTGGTGCGGCCGCACTCCACCCCCCTCCCCCCTCCCCTACCCAGCTGTTCCCTTTGTGTCCCCGCACCATCAGCCTGACATGGAAACAAAAGTGGAGTGGCGCTCCGGGTCCAGAGGAAAATGGAGGACATTAAATTACTTTAATCACAGTGAAAGCGGCCAGGAGAGATGCATGTATAATACATGACACTCCCGTGATGCTTCGCCCCATTTCAGAAAAAGCATTCATGTCATGGACAATATCTCCACTGTAATATCTGCAGAATGGAAATACGACACAAACAGAAGACCCTTCTATAGTGTATGTGTGATATCTGCTGCCACAATGGAACACAGACCAAAGAAAAGGGACACCTATATGGGACCTATATGGGGAGCCCGATATAGTGACAAATCTTGTATTCTGGTAGAAGTAAGGGGGTAATTCCTCTAATGATAGCATTTACTATATATAGTCACTTCTTTATTCCACACACCTTAATTTATACTTTTCTCCACCTTTACATGCAGACTGGGCTGTCCAGTAGAAGTGATGGTTACAGCAGTTGGGACAAACCATATAACACTGCCTGGAGGGGGAGCCCACAATGGTCGATGTTATTCAGATGGACCTTTTTTTTTTCCAGGAGAAAAATAAACCTGTTGCTGTAACTGCTATTCAAGTTTTTTCCAGAGTTGCTCTTTAAAGTTTGTCTCTTTATTAAAGTCCATCTAATACAATATATCCATATAAGACTCCTTAGTCCACAGGGTGACAACTGCTGTGTGATTACATTACATACCCAACAGTGTTGTCAGTCACCCTGTTACAGGTCAAACCATAGGGACGGTAAGGTAAGGTTTGTCTACACAGAATGCCCAGGGTCCATAGAAGAGTTGGATCCCCAGTAGAGTTGGATCCCTAGAAGAACAGGATCCCTAGTAGATATGGGTACTTAGAAGAGCTGGATCCCAAGAAAAATTTGGGTTTCCAGAAGAGTTGGATCCCTAAAAGAGTGGGATCCCTAAAAGAGTGGGGTCTCTAAACGAGTTGGGTCCCTTGAAGAGTTGGGTCCCTTGAAGAGTTGGGTCCCTAGAAGAGTTGGGTCTCTAGAAGAACAGGATCCCTAGTAGAATTGGGTGCCTAGAAGAGTTGGATCACTAGAAGAACAGGATCACTAGTAGATTTGCATACTTAGAAGAGCTGGATCACAAGAAAAATTTGGGTTTCCAGAAGAGTTGGATCCCTAAAAGAGTGGGGTCTCTAAACGAGTTGGGTCCCTAGAAGAGTTGGATCCTTAAAAGAGTGGGGTCCCTAGATGAGTAGAGTCTCTAGAAGAGTTGGGTCCCTTGAAGAGTTGGGTCCCTAGAAGAGTTGGATCTCTAGAAGAACAGGATCCCAAGTAGAGTTGGGTACTTAGAAGAGTTGATCCCTAGAAGAGTTGGATTCCAAGAAAAATCTGGGTTTCCAGAAGAGTTGGATCCCTAAAAGAGTGGGGTCCCTAGAAGAGTTGGGTCCCTTGAAAAGTGGGGTCCCTAGAAGAGTTGTATCCCTAAAAGAGTGGGGTCCCTAGATGAGTAGAGTCCCTTGAAGAGTTGGGTACCTAGAAGAGTTGGATCTCTAGAAGAACAGGATCCCTAGTAGAATTGGGTCCCTGGAAGAGTGGGGTCCCTAAAAGAGTTAATTCCATAGAAGAGTGGGATTCTGAGATGAGTGGCGTCTCTAGAAGATTTGGGTCTTTAGAAGAGTTAGAGTTGTGTCCCTAGATTCCGATCCCTAGAAGAGTGGGTTCCCTGGAAAAGATTAAGTCCCTAGAAGAGTTGGATTCTGAGAAGAGTGGGGTCTCTAGAAAAATTGGGTCCCTAGAAGAGCTGGATCTCTAGAAGAACAGGATCCCTAGTAGAATTGGGTCCCTAGAAAAGTTGGATCCATAGAAAAGTGGGATCTGCATGAGTTTGCAGGACCTTGTCCCGGCACTCTTCCCATGATAAATGAACCAATAAACTCCTAGAAAATAATTAAAGATACTGAAGTCTCTCTGTTGCCATCAGTGGGTTGGTGAATTGCTTGGGTGCAGCTACAGTGAAGGTCATCAGTAGGAAGGCTAGGAGGACCTATACAAGGTACAGGTACTCTTATCTTTAACTAGAGCTAGATGCTAAGTACTAAAACTAGACTTGTTTTCAGCCTCTTGTAGCTCCATGAACAACAACACACAGACTGAGAGAAGGAGGAGTCACCCTTGGGAGCCAGTGAGGTTTCCTATATGCACATGTGCTGACAAAGAAGACGTGGACTGGAGGCGAGAACAATGACCTTAGGAGTCTGTTGTTGCTCCTCCACTGTCTAGTCAGAGGCTGTGGTGGGGAGATGAGGTGACCTGGCTGTATTGCCTAGCTGCAGCTGAGAAAAATCAGGTCAGTGGGCTGGTTGTGTGAAACTCAGGACTGGATGGACAGAAGTAGCAATTGTTTGGCAATGGCAGGTAACACAGTTCCTCCATATGCATGCCCATCTTTATGTTTAGTGGTTTTAAGCTGCACAAATCGGTGTGTATTGCCGTGTGCTCCGGCGGGTGGAGGCAGGATGAGTCTTCTCCTGGGTCACTTCACCCATCACCTTCCACATCGCTGAGCTCGTCTCTAATTAGCGAGGCTGGAGCTTTGTTCCAGGGAAATCAGGGAAATGCCACAAGTGCCTCATTTACATAAGTATTTGTGAAGTTTTGTCAGATCGAGGTGAAAATTCTCTGTAAGGTTCACTAGCTTCGGCTCTCCTGGAGAAGAGCATGATGGGAAATCAGACCTAATGGTACTGCTGACTGTGAATGGATGTGTTCTGGGGCCACAAAGAGAAGTGGGCCCTCTGGGGCTCTGTTCATCCAATCTGCAGGAAAGAAAGATGAAACAGGTGCCAACAGCAAACAATCAGGGGTAGGGTTCTACCCTCCAAAGGTGGCACCTATGGCGGGTCAACAGACTCTGTGGAATAGTCGTGTCCCTATGGAGCACCAGCTCTGTATTTCCAATCACAGAGGATTATGGGAAGTAATGGAAGCCATGGTGGTCCAGCAGCTTTACTACCCCGCATAAAATGTGACTACAGAGCACTAGCTCCATGTTTCCAATAACAGAGGATTATGGGTAGTAATGGAAGCCATAATGGTGCAGCAGCTTACCCCCCCACTAACTCCATGTTTCCAATAGCAGAGGATTATCGGGAATGGAAGCCATGATGGTCCAGCAGCTTAATTCCCCTGCGTGTCATGTGACTACAGAGCACCAGCTCCATGTTTCCAATTACAGAGGATTATGGGTGATAGTGGAAGCCATGATGGTCCAGAAGCTCCCCTCCACCAGCTCCATGTTTCCAATAGCAGAGGATTATGGGTAGTAATGGAAGCCATAATGGTGCAGCAGCTTACCCCCCCCCACTAACTCCATGTTTCCAATAGCAGAGGATTATCGGGAATGGAAGCCATGATGGTCCAGCAGCTTAACTCCCCTGCGTGTCATGTGACTACAGAGCACCAGCTCCATGTTTCCAATAGCAGAGGATTATGGGTGATAGTGGAAGCCATGATGGTCCAGAAGCTCCCCTCCACCAGCTACATGTTTCCAATAGCAGAGGATTATGGGTGGTAATGGAAGCCATGATGGTCCAGCAGCTTCATCTTTCTGTAGGTTGGTCATTTCTGTGGAGTCTTTCTCCTCCATGGATGAAATGAGGTCTATATGGACTATGACATCAGTGGCAGTTCTATAAGTGTTCCATGTCATGGCGTTGTGTGGAGATGACCCATTACCATCATTGGCAGTTGTTGGTTGCACTGAGCCACACACAGAAGGCAGTTTTCGGTCTGGGAGCCGCACAGCCACTTCTTTCGGTTTGTTCACATGTCTAGTCTGGGCCTCCTTTAGTTTGGTGTAGACATTGGAAGCGACATGGGGTGACTCTGTTCACCTTCTTGTTGCAGATCATTGTGAGAGGCGTCTGGAATGGGTCGGACATTGTGCGCAGAGTGCGGCCCCATTGGGGATATGATTCAAGAGGTGACCTTTATATAGCAAGACAGCCAGAGGCACATGTCTGAGTGGATCTCCATCCGCCCGCTGAGCAGGACTCTCCCAGTCAGACTGTATATGGCTGCCTGAGAATAACCTGTCACGACATCTCCTGCTGGCTCCGTCTGCCAACTGATGCGATTTGACGCTGCGGGAATGTCTGATCAACGACGGAGAGAACTAAACCCAACTGCTAGGCTCTGCTGCATTAAACTTTAAAGGAACACTCCTCTTTGATTTCACTGCCTGGGATCTGCATGGCTCGTTTGGCCCCTTCAGCTGGATCTAGTACATCCAATACCAGTTGCAATGTGGTTTTATGGGACTTGGCAGTGGGCCCTCTGTTTCACCAGTGGTAGGTATGGGCCCCGCCGGTCACAGAGTGTATCTGGGGCTTCCCACATGGAGGAATGGAGGTTATGCATGACAGACTTAGGCACATCCCTGATCAATGGGAATGCATTTTGAGGACTGAGTCACATGGATGGTAGAGGAGGGGGTTGAGGTAGGTAACAGTCATATTACAAGAAGGATATCAGGACAGTAGGTATTCAGGCAGAGTCATTTTACAGTGGAATCTCTGCTGAGATTGCAGGATAAATCACATGAATCCCTCAGGGGAGCAGACAGATCTGGCAGCCCCAGTGCACATGTAGCACCCTCTAGTGTGCACTAGTGTGTATACGGTAGTTGTAGTGTAGGAAAATTTGGCCTGGGTTGAATCTGGGTCAGGGCTGAGTGACTCAGAGAGGTTGGATGATTCAGCAAGCATCACCTCTGGTAACTTTCCCTGCTCTCTAGAACCTTGGAGGAGCTTCCAGAAGAATGGGTCGAGTCTAGGATGAGCTGCTTGGATTATTGATGAGGGCCCCAGCCAATCCCTAGCAAAATGGGCTGGCAGTGGGCATGCACCTCATAAATACTCATGGGTCATGCCAGCAGGGACAGCCAGGTGGAAGATGGAGAAGGAGTGCTGTCGGTGGCTCTTGAGGGTAAATCCTAGTATGAGGGGGGTGACCTTGGGTCTGGGGTTCGGGTGCGGGAGGGGCCCTCCACAACACCCAGAGGAAATCCTTCCTGGAGACACGAGAGGACAGCAGGAGAAGGTCAGCACGTCCAGGTGGTCTCCAGAGAAGTCAGCCAGGTGGGCTGGTGAGTGTCAGTCTGGGAGGATTGTGCAGAAGTAGCCAAGAGGGCTAGTGAAAGGGGCACCTGCAGCCAGGTGGTCTGGCAGTGCCTGAAGAGGTGGTGCTGGGATCAGTAGCAAAAGAAAGAAAGCAAAAAACTTCTCCTGCGCTCCGGTGTCAAGGTCCTCAGTATGTGGTGTAGCCAGCTTCAAATAGTAATGTCTATCATCTTGCAGCCCTCCTCAGAATAATGGGTATTCAGATACTAAAAGGAACAAAAAAGAAAAGGAGGGTGCACCGACCTAGTGCATTACCACTAATAGAGGTTTATTCAATAGAACACAGCAAATTATATACTCACAAACGAGTATTGATAGAAGGCATAATCAATACAACAGGGTCAACTTTCCGAACATCGACAAGCCTGGACCTGATGTCAAGTAGATCAAGCGATACCCCAGAACAATGGCTGACGGGCTGCCCGTCTAGGCTCTGAAGAAAGGGGTTCTCCCCTGAAACGCGTCAGAATTGTTCTGGGGTATCGCTTGATCTACTTGACATCAGGTCTAGGCTTGTCGATGTTCGGAAAGTTGACCCTGTTGTATTGATTATGCCTTCTATCAATACTCGTTTGTGAGTATATAATTTGCTGTGTTCTATTAGTGGTAATGCACTAGGTCGGTGCGCCCTCCTTTTCTTTTTTGTTCCTTTTAGTAGCTGGGATCAATAGCCACAGGGATGTAAGCTGGACACTGGACTTAGCTACACAACCATGGGGCCCAGGGACCCCGCCTGTAAAGGGCTTTTGCTTTAATCTGGCTGCGTGTCTGGTCAGATCCACTGAAGTGTCTCAGCTGAGACAAGTGTGCTGAAGGAAGTGAGGAGTGTATATAGACTGTATATAGGAGAAGTTGTTTAAAGCCGAGGTCCACCCTAAAGTGGACCTTCCGCTCATTGGAATCCTCCCCCCCTCCGGCGCCACAATTGGCACCTTTCAGGGGGGAGGGGGGTGCAGGTACCTGTACAGTACAGGTATCTGCACCCACTTCCGGCGTAGATTCTGCAGAAGGTACGCCTCTTTCCCGCAGAATCTACGCCCCTTTCCGAAAGTCCCCCGCTGCCTGCTGGGAAACACACGGATCCCAGAGACAGCGGGGACCGTCCTTATTGCGCAGCGCATGCGCAGTAAGGAACCGGGAAATGAAGCCGAAAAGGCTCCACTTCCTGATTCGCATACCCAAGATGGCGGCGGCAGCACCCGAGAGACGATCGAGAGATCGGCTTCGGGTGCCGACATCGTGGGTGCGCTGGGCGGGTAAGTGTCACTATTTTAAAAGTCAGCAACTGCAGTATTTGTAGCTGCTGGCTTTTAAAAAAAAAAACGGCGGACTCCCGCTTTAAAGTCAAGGCATCCCATAATAACCCTATCCTCATCCAAGTTCGAATCCATCAAATAAACAAAAAAAAACACAAAGTACTTGACTGTTCTCTGACTCTGGGAGACTGTGAAGATTCAGTGTGCCTGGCTGTGCAGGGTGGGGGATCACATGTCACCTGCGGCTCCTTAGGGGGTGCTCTACATTTGGGGGCTTTGTCTGGGATATCGCCCACGGCGTAATGGTATTACAGTGGAGCATGCAGAAAAAGGCTTGCTTATCAGAGCTGCAGGCACCGGTCAGTTTGGAAGCTTGGGGGGGGGGGGGGGGGCGGAGCCATGCCCCAGGGGAGACCCAGCGTGCCCTGCTTGCAGTGAGAGAGAGAGAGGAGCAAGATGGCGTAATGTGCACGTGTATCCAGTGCTGGCCTGATTGCCTGACAATTCAGTGTGCCTGGCTGTGCAGGGTGGGGGAATCCAGTGGGAGATGACACACATATACTGACACTCTATACACAGGGAAAGGTGTATTATAGAACGGTCTGACCTACAAGGTCATGTGATGGGTGAAGTATCTATTTAACAATCATCTCTCATTTTAATAACTACGACAAGCTGCTGGAAACTGAAGTCTGATTGGTTGCTCTGGGAGCTCCACTACTCATCTAGAAATGTCAGTACCAGGAAAGCGATTCTCAGCCTGGACAACCCATGGGGGAGGGGAGGGCCCAGTCTCAGCAGAAAGGGTTAAAGTGCAATGTCTGGCTGCTGGCGCCGTTCTGTAATCAACGCTAATCAGACAGAATTGGGAGACGCAATCAAAAGATGATTACATTCAGGAAAAGTTATATAAGAAGAAGAGTGAGGGGGCTGAACCCATCAATGGCAGACATAGCAAAGAGCGAGTATGCTGATTACCAGCATCCAGACTGAAATCACACCCTTCCACTATGCCGAGAAATCGAGAGATAAATAGACAAATAGATTGATAGAAAACTAGAGGGATCACCAGCAGGAGGAAGGAGGTCCCAATTCTTCTATATAGATCTTTATATCACTAGAGGGGTCACCAGGACAAAGAAGGAGGTCCTGATTCCTCTATATAGAGCTTTATATCACTAGAGGGGTCACCAAGAGGAGGAAGGGGGTCCTGATTCCTCTATATAGATCTTTATATCACTAGAGGGGTCACCAGCAGGAGGAAGGAGGTCCTGATTCCTTTATATAGATCTTTATATCACTAGAGGGGTCACCAAGAGGAGGAAGGGGGTCCTGATTCCTCTATATAGATCTTTATATCACTAGGGGGATCAACAGCAGGAGGAAGGAGGTCACAATTCTTCTATATAGATCTTTATATCACTAGAGGGGTCACCAAGAGGAGGAAGGGGGTCCTGATCCCTCTATATAGATCTTTATATAACTAGAGGGGTCACCAGGACAAGGAAGGAAGTCCTGATTCCTCTATATAGATCTTTATATCACTAGAGGGGTCACCAAGAGGAGGAAGGAGGTCCTGATTTCTCTATATAGATCTTTATATCACTAGAGGGGTCACCAGCAGGAGGAAGGAGGTCCTGATTCCTCTATATAGATCTTTATATCACTAGAGGGATCACCAGCAGGAGGAAGGAGGTCCTGATTCCTCTATATAGATCTTTATATCACTAGAGGGGTCACCAGCAGGAGGAAGGAGGTCCTGATTCCTCTATATAGATCTTTATATCACTAGAGGGGTCACCAGGACAAGGAAGGAGGTCCTGATTCCTCTATATAGATCTTTATATCACTAGAGGGGTCACCGGCAGGAGGAAGGAGGTCCTAATTCCTCTATATAGATCTTTATATCACTAGATGGGTCACCAGCAGCAGAAAGGAGGTCCAGATTCCTCTATATAGAGCTGTATATCACTATAGGGGTCACCAGGAGGAGGGAGTAGGTCCCAATTCTCCTATATGGAGCTTTATATTACCCGTCCATAGGGTAAGAACATACCCCAGTGAGAAAGTCAGGAGCAGAGTATGCCCTACCTTAATGGAGGGTCATGTTGGAGATGTGATAAACCAGTGGGGGGTTTGGTAATCCATGAGGTAGAGAAGGTCAGGAGCAGAGTATTTTCTATGTCATTGGAGGTCATGGTGGAGGTGTGAAATCCCAGTAGGGAGTGTAGTCCGAAAGATAGAGAGAGGTCAAAAGCAAAGAATGTATTACCGTATGGAGGGTCCTGTTGGAGGTGTGATAACTCGGTTGTAGGTGTAATCAGACAGGTAGAGAAGGTTAGGAGCAGAGTATGTTCTACATGGAGGGTCAGGTTGAAGGAGTGATATCTCTTTATATCACTCGAGGGGTCACCAGCAGGAGGAAGGAGGTCCTGATTTCTCTATATAGATCTTTATATCACTAGAGGGGTCACCAGCAGGAGGAAGGAGGTCCTGATTCCTCTATATAGGTCTTTATATCACTAGAGGGGTCACCAGCAGGAGGAAGGAGGTCCTGATTCCTCTATATAGATCTTTATATCACTAGAGGGATCACCAGCAGGAGGAAGGAGATCCGGATTGCTCTATATAGATGACGAGAGCCTCTTCCCTCTATCTGGATATTAATCATAATATAATTATGATACACCAGGCATCCTCAGACAGTTCCGATGACCCCCTGATCCCCTCCCCCCTCCTCCGCTCTGATATATTCTGTATAATTACATTGCAGATTGCTGGGCTTGTCTTACATATCACAAAGGGGCCCAGAAAGGGTTGGTTGGCCCCTACATAAACTATTGTACTGCCTGGGCCCTTGCTGTCTTATTCCAGCGGAGACTTATCCATTAAATGATACACATCTCCCACCAGACTCCGTTATTACTGCCTTTATATCTGACACTTTGTAGATAATAAGATCACGGCGCAGCGTCACTTTCACTTAATCACAGCTGGAAAAAAAAATGCCAGTACAGTTTGTTCCAGTAACCGCTTCCTTACCGGAAACCACTGACACCCTCACCACGGTAATGTCTTCTGTCTGGGACGAAGTAATACCAACCATCTGCACTGCTACCACCTGCTGAACCACAGATCCCAGCACACACTATTCATTTAATTTATCATAAGGCTGGGATTGGTTCCAGCATTGCTGTTTGTCACACTCGCCAAAATGACCCCGTCTATAGGGTAAGAACATACCCCAGTGTGGGGGGGGGGGGGTTGGAATCAGACAGGTAGAGAAAATCAGGAGCAGAGTATGCCCTACCTTAATGGAGGGTCACGTTGGAGGTGTGATATCCCAGTGGGGGGATTGGTAATCCATGAGGTAGAGAAGGTCAGGAGCAGAGTATTTTCTATGTCATTGAAGGTCATGGTGGAGGTGTGATATCCCAGTGGGGGGATTGGTAATCCATGAGGTAGAGAAGGTCAGGAGCAGAGTATTTTCTATGTCATTGAAGGTCATGGTGGAGGTGTGAAATCTCAGTAGGGAGTGTAGTCCGAAAGGTAGAGAGAGGTCAAAAGCAAAGAATGTATTGCCATATGGAGGGTCCTGTTAGAGGTGTGATATCTCGGTTGTAGGTGTAATCAGACAGGTAGAGAAGGTCGGGAGCAGAGTATGTTCTACCTGGAGGGTCAGGTTGAAGGAGTGATATCTCAGGGGGTGGGTAATCAGACTTGTAGAGAGAAGGCCATAAAAGGAAGGATTTTCTATCTTATGGAGGGTCACGATGGAGATGGTGAAATCCCAGTGAGGGCAGAGGGCTACTTGTTAATCCCTCGAGTAGAGAAGGTCAGGAGAAGAGTATGTTCTACGTTATAGATGGTCATGTTGGAGATGTGATGCCTCAGTGGGGGGGGGGGGGGGGGGGATTAATCTATGAGGTAGAGGAGGTCAGGAGCAGAGTATTTTCTATGTCATTGAAGGTCATGTTAGGAGTATGAAACCTTAGTTGGGAGTGTAGTCTGGAAGGTAGAGAGAGGTCAAAAGCAGAGAATGTATTACCTTGTGGGGGGTCATGTTGGAGGTTTGATATCCCAGTGGTGGGCAATCAGGTAGATAGATGGTCAGAAAAGGAAGTATTTTCTACCTTATTGAGGGTCATGTTGGAGATATGATATCTAGGTGGTAGGTGTAATCAGACAGGTAGCGAAGGTCAGGAGCAGAGTATTTTCTACCTTATGGAGGGTCAAGTTGGAGCTTTGATATCTTGGGGGTAGGTGTAATCAGACAGGTAGAGAAGGTCAGGGGCAGAGTATGTTCTACCTTATGGAGGGTCATGTTGGAGATATGATATCTTGGTGGTAGGTGTAATCAGAAAGGTAGAGAAGGCCAGGAGCAGAGTATTTTCTAACCTATAAAACTTCATGTTGGAGGTGTAGTATGTTGGTGGTGGGTTTATTCAAAAAGGTAGAGAGAAGGCTGGGAGTAGGGATGGAATCTTGACTGTTTTGAAGTTGGGATGGACACCAGAACATTTACCTGTTAGGGGAGAGCCAGATGTCAGGTATAACAGTGGTATTACCTCCTCTATTATACATGTCAGCTTCCTACTGACAGTGGTTGCTAAGGACAATGGTGGTTGCAGGCACAGCGAATCTCTTTTGCATTCAAGAAGTGTCTGGCGCCCAATAACTTTAACCACCTTACACCCACTATGCCTCACAACCCACCATATACAGAAGGATGTCAGCTATCTCTGGCCCTGGAGGTTCTCATTGGACTGAAGGAGGCCGGGGACCTCGCTACAAATATCAACTCCAATCACGATGCCTGATACCCGCCGACCCACTGAAAAATCTGATGCCCGCCATAACACTATCATACCAATGACTGCTGTCTCATATGAAGGTGTGATATCCCTGTGGGGGTGTAATCAGAAAGGTAGAGAAGGTCAGGAGCAGAGTATTTTCTATGTCAGGAAATGTTGGAGGTGTGATATTTCAGTATGAATAGGGAACACAGACAGTGCCTCTTCTGCATGATATTCCTGGGAAAGGTGGGGGGAGGGAAGGGATTTCCCTTGGTAATGAACCAAGAAGGGCCCCAGGTGCACCATGGAGGGATTTCATTAGGAAATGTTTAGTCAGTGACAACCTGTCGGGCTTCCTCTGTTCTATTATTAATAGGGAGAATTTCCCATATGGGTCTGGCCTGGAGACAATCTGACAATCCACACACAGAGAAGTCTTCACCACTTGGAGTATGGAAATGATGGCAGATTGGAAGGGAAGAGCAATCAGAGGGAAGGCTCCATTCCAGAGATCCGTCTAATTGTTCGCCATTTACTGATAGACGGGAACTGACAAATGTGATTATCGGAGTTCCCCGAGAACTGGCCGGATAATTGATGGAGGGAGAGACCTTCATTATATACAATACTTTATATTACAGCATCAGCACACGGGACAGAATATTATCCTCCAATCACATCCACAGCATTATATTGTCATTACAAGTTCATAGAGAGATTGCCATCTCCGAAAAGAGATCTCCTCTTTCTCTCTCCTCTCACTGCCCTCTCTTTTCATTCTTTCATTCTCATCCCTCCTTCTCTCCTCTGCACTCTTCTTCTTTCTCTGTCTCTCCTCTCTTTTTTTTCTCTCACTGTCCCTATTCTCTCCCCTTCCTCTCTCCTGTATTTCTTTCTTTCTCTCTCCCCCCCCCCTCTCTTTCTCTCTTCTCTTCCTATCATCTCTCCCCTTTCTTTCGCTCTATCCCCATCTCTTTCGGTTCTCTTCCCATTCTCTTTTTCTAGCTAACCCCTTTCTCTCTTTTTTTATGTTCCCTCTCTCTCCCCTCCCTTCTTTTCTCTCTCTCTCTCTTCCCCCCACTCTCTCTTCTCTATACTATCTTGCTTCTCCTCTCTCTCCTCTCCCCCAGTCTCTCTCTGTCTCTATCTGTCCCTCTCCTCTCCCCCGTCACTCTCTGTCTCTATCTGTCCCTCTCCTCTCCCCCGTCTCTCTCTGTCTCTATCTGTCCCTCTCCTCTCCCCCGTCACTCTCTGTCTCTATTTGTCCCTCTCCTCTCCCCCGTCTCTCTCTGTCTCTATTTGTCCCTCTCCTCTCCCCCGTCACTCTCTGTCTCTATCTGTCCCTCTCCTCTCCCCCGTCACTCTCTGTCTCTATCTGTCCCTCTCCTCTCCCCCGTCACTCTCTGTCTCTATCTGTCCCTCTCCTCTCCCCCGTCACTCTCTGTCTCTATCTGTCCCTCTCCTCTCCCCCAGTCACTCTCTGTCTCTATCTGTCCCTCTCCTCTCCCCCGTCACTCTCTGTCTCTATCTGTCCCTCTCCTCTCCCCCGTCTCTCTCTGTCTCTATCTGTCCCTCTCCTCTCCCCAGTCACTCTCTGTCTCTATCTGTCCCTCTCCTCTCCCCCGTCACTCTCTGTCTCTATCTGTCCCTCTCCTCTCCCCCGTCACTCTCTGTCTCTATCTGTCCCTCTCCTATCCCCCGTCTCTCTCTGTCTCTATCTGTCCCTCTCCTCTCCCCCAGTCACTCTCTGTCTCTATCTGTCCCTCTCCTCTCCCCAGTCACTCTCTGTCTCTATCTGTCCCTCTCCTCTCCCCCGTCACTCTCTGTCTCTATCTGTCCCTCTCCTCTCCCCCAGTCACTCTCTGTCTCTATCTGTCCCTCTCCTCTCCCCCGTCACTCTCTGTCTCTATCTGTCCCTCTCCTCTCCCCCGTCTCTCTCTGTCTCTATCTGTCCCTCTCCTCTCCCCAGTCACTCTCTGTCTCTATCTGTCCCTCTCCTCTCCCCCGTCACTCTCTGTCTCTATCTGTCCCTCTCCTCTCCCCCGTCACTCTCTGTCTCTATCTGTCCCTCTCCTATCCCCCGTCTCTCTCTGTCTCTATCTGTCCCTCTCCTCTCCCCCAGTCACTCTCTGTCTCTATCTGTCCCTCTCCTCTCCCCCGTCACTCTCTGTCTCTATCTGTCCCTCTCCTCTCCCCCGTCACTCTCTGTCTCTATCTGTCCCTCTCCTCTCCCCAGTCACTCTCTGTCTCTATCTGTCCCTCTCCTATCCCCCGTCTCTCTCTGTCTCTATCTGTCCCTCTCCTATCCCCCGTCACTCTCTGTCTCTATCTGTCCCTCTCCTCTCCCCAGTCACTCTCTGTCTCTATCTGTCCCTCTCCTATCCCCCGTCTCTCTCTGTCTCTATTTGTCCCTCTCCTCTCCTCCGTCTCTCTCTTCTCTCTGTCTCTATTTGTCCCTCTCCTCTCCCCCGTCTCTCTCTTCTCTCTGTCTCTATTTGTCCCTCTCCTCTCCCCCGTCTCTCTCTTCTCTCTGTCTCTATTTGTCCCTCTCTTCTCCCCCTGTCTCTCTCTAGCTTTTATCTCCCCCCCCTTTTTCTCATCTCTCTGTATCTATTTGTCTGTCTCTTCTCTGTTATCTCCCCCGTCTCTCTCTTATTTCCCCCTGTCTCTCTCTCTTCCCCGTCTCTCTTCTCTGTCTCTCTCTTCCCCCATCTCTCTTCTCTCTGTCCCTCTCCTCTCCCCCTGTCTCTCTCTCTTATCTCCCCCGTCTTTCTTGTCTCTCTGTATCTATTTGTCTGTCCCCCCCCCCCCCCGTCTCTTCTCTCTTCTCCTCTCCCCCTGTCTCTATCTTATCTCCCCCTCTCTTCCCCCATCTCTCTGTCTTTCTCTTATCGCCCCTGTCTCTTTCTTCTCTTTCTCCCCCCTTCCCGTCTTTCTCTTCTCTCTTTTTGTCTCTCTCTTCTCTCTATCTCCTCTCTCACTCTTAACTCCTCTCTGTATCTCTCCTCTCCCCATCTCTCGCTCTCTTCTTTTATTCCCCCCCTTTCCATCTTTCTCTATTTGTCCCTCTCTGTCGCTCTCTCACTTCTCTGTGTCTAATTGTCTCTTTCCTCTCCCCCCATCTCTCTCTCACCCCCCATCTCTGTCTCTATTTGTCCCCCCTCTGTCTTTCTCTTCTCTCTGTATCTATTAGTCTCTCTCTCCTCTCCCCCCCCCCCCCCCCATGTCTCTTTTCTCTCTGTCCCTCCCCTCTCCCCCGCCTCTCCCTAGCTTTTATCTCCCCCCGCATCTTTCTTGTCTCTCTGTATCTATTTGTCTGTCTCTCTTCCCTGTCTCTTATATCCCCCCATCTCTCTCTTGTCTCCCCCTGTCTCTCTTCTCTGTCTCTCTCCTCTCCCCCTGTCTTTCTCGTCTCTCTGCATCTATTTGTCTGTCTCTCTCTCCCCCCCCATCTCTCTTCTCTGTCTTTCTCCTCTCCCCCTGTCTCTCTCTATATTAGGGATGAGCTTCGTGTTCGAGTCGAACGCATGTTCGACTCGAACATCGGTCGTTCGTGCGTTCGCCGAATTCCGAACGTTTGGGCCGTTCGTGGCAAAATTCGTGTGGCCCACAATGCACTGCGATGGCGCAATGCATTGCTGTCTCACGATTGGCCAAGCATGCACTGTGACCCCGCATGCTTGGCCAATCGCAGCGCCAGTGGCGGGAAGAGCAATGGTTGGCCACAGGCATCCTGCCTGTGGCCAATCATAGCTCAGACTGTGTAGTGCACGCCCCACACTATATAAAGCTGCCTTTCAGGCGGCCTCGTGTAGTGTTTGTTAGCATCTGAAGCAGTGGGTGTTCTGTGTACCTTCAACACAGTTACACACCAATCGTTTTTGGCTGATTTACTATTTTGCTCTTGTGTAGTGGTTACTGTCTGTGCCCTGACCGCAGTATACACCACTATATTCACCTCACCTATATAGCTAGTGATCTAGCTTTAATAATAGAGCTTGCAGTCAGTAGTGTTAGTGCGTGCTGTCTGCGTGCTCTGTACCCAGTACATACCACTATATACACCTACATAGCTGTTCTCTATTTGAGCCCGATTGTCATTTGCTGGACTTATTGGAAGTTGTGTGTGCCTCCAGCACAGCACAGTATACATCTGTATATACCCCTTTAACTCTGCTGTTTTCTTGTTATTGTCTGCGTGCCCTGACCGCAGTATACACCGTGATATTCACCTCACCTATATAGCTAGTGGTTCATCTTTAACAATAGAGCTTGCAGTCAGCAGTGTCACTCAGGAGATAGTGTGTGCTGTGTGCCTGCTCTGTACCCAGTACATACCGCTATTATCCACCTACATAGCTGTTCTCTATTTGGGCCCGATTGACATCTGCTGGAGTTATTGGAAGTTGTGTGTGCTTCCAGCACAGCACAGTATACATCTGTATATACCCCTTTAACTCTGCTGTTCTATAAAAAAGGCATCTGCAGGAGTTAGTGGGTGTTGTGTGCCTCCAGCACAATATAAACTACCCAACTACTGTTTTACCCAACTCCCTTCAGGCCATTACCATGTCTGGAAGGCCAGCAAGGAGAGGCAGACAGGCGCGAGCCGATAAAAGAGGGCAAGCAGGCTCTGTGTCTAGAGACAACAGTGCTGGTCGTGGACGCGGTGCATTGTCATCAGCACGTGGCCATGGGACATGCTTGTCCTTCTTTTCTGCAGCTGGACATGTTGAACCGCAACATGCCAACGACTTGGTAGAGTGGATGACCAAGCCCTCTTCATCCTCCTCATCCTCTCTCACCCAGTCTCAGGGTAGTAGAAAAGCAGCTGCCAACACATCGTCGTCCCTCCTCTCAATGTCATCATCAGTGACTCCTTCCCTAGACCCACCACGTCCTCCTGAGGAGTCTCCTGAACTCTTTGAGCACAGTGTTGGGTACATGCTCCAGGAGGATGCCCAGTGTTTGGTGGGCTCTGATGATGACACTCAGCTAGAGGAAGGCAGTAGCGTGAGCACAGAGAGAGGGGATGCTCAAGAAGGACAGCAATCTGGCAGTCATGTTCCACAAGCTGCAGCATACTGCCAGGTTTGCTACAGCGATGAAGAGGGAGGGGATGATGAGGGCACTGACTCCACGTGGGTGCCTGGAAGGAGGGAGGAGGAGGAGGAGGAGGAGGAGGCACATGTCCAACGAGGCAGGATGCCCTCCGGGGGCCAGCTTAGGGGCAGCACACCGACTGAATCACACCGCAGAGCTCCGCCTGCGCAGAGCGCTTCCTCTGCGCAGAGCGCTTCCTCTGCGCGTTATTCTAAAAGTTCTTTGGTGTGGGCCTTTTTTGAGACGAGTGCATCAGATCGCACCGCTGCTATTTGCAACATATGTCTCAAGCGTATCTCACGTGGCCAAAACATTAGCCGCTTGGGCACCACATGCTTGACCAGACATATGTTGACCTGCCATGCAGCTCGTTGGCAAGCATACCTCAAAGACCCACACCAAAGAACAAAGCGGACCTCTCCTTGCTCCTCATCAGCTGGCATCTCCAACCCCACTAGACCTTCAGTCCTCTCTGAAACCTGCTCTGAGAGGAATGAAGGTGTAGAATTAGGTGTGTCACAGCCAAGTGCTTCCGGGAACTCTGCTAGTGGTACATCCACGTCCGATTATAGCAGACAAATGTCCCTGCCCCAGCTGCTGGACCGGCGGAAGAAATTTACTCCCAGCCATCCACATGCCCAGCGGTTGAATGCTAGCTTGGCTAAATTGCTAGCACTTCAACTGCTGCCTTTTCAGTTGGTAGACTCGGCCCCCTTCCGTGAGTTTGTACAATGTGCGGTTCCTCAGTGGCAGGTCCCCAAACGCCACTTTTTCTCACAGAAGGCAATTCCGGCTCTCTACCGGCATGTGGAAGGCAATGTCCTTGCCTCGCTGGACAGGGCGGTCAGCGGTAAGGTGCATATTACCGCTGACTCATGGTCCAGCAGGCATTAACAGGGACGTTGCCTGTCTTTTACGGCCCATTGGGTCACTCTTCTGGCTGCTGGGAAGGATGCAGGACAAGGTGCAGTAGTATTGGAGGTTGTTCCGCCACCACGCCTCCAAAATGCTACTATTGGTTGTGACACACCTCTCTCCTCCACCCCCTCCTCTTCTTCTTCCTCCATGGCCTCTTCCAGTGCTCTGTCCTCAGAACCAGCGGTGCTCCGTAGGCGTTGCAGGGGCTACGCAAGTACGCAGGCAAAACGATGCCATGCCGTGCTTGCGCTGGTTTGTTTGGGGGACAGGAGCCACACTGGGGCGGATGTTTTGTCAGCTCTGCAGGGGCAGGCCGAGAGGTGGTTGACGCCACGCCAGCTTAAGCCAGGAATGGTGGTTTGCGACAATGGCACCAACCTCCTCTCCGCCCTCCGACAGGGACAACTGACCCATGTGCCCTGTGTAGCTCACGTCCTTAACCTGGTGGTGCAGCGGTTCTTGGGCAGGTACCCCAGCTTACAGGATGTCCTGAAACAGGCCAGGAGAGTCTGTGTGCATTTCCGCCGATCATTTAATGCCTGTGCTCGGCTGGCTGAGCTCCAAAAGGAGTTGAACCTGCCCAAGAACCGCCTTATATGTGACATGCCCACCAGGTGGAACTCCACGTTGGCCATGCTGCAGCGGCTGCACACGCAGCAGAGGGCCATCAATGAGTACCTGTGCGACTACGGCACCAGGACAGGGTCAGGGGAGCTTGGTTTTTTCTCACCACGCCAGTGGGGCATGATCAGGGATGCATGCACTGTCCTGTCACCGTTTGAGGAGGCCACAAGGATGGTGAGCAGTGACAGTGCATGCATCAGTGACACTATACCTCTTGTCCACCTCTTGGAGCATACGCTGCGTGGAATAATGGACAGGGCACTTGAGGCAGAACAAAGGCAGGAAGAGGAGGACTTCCTTGCCTCTCAAGGCCCCCTTTATCCAGACAGTGTTCCTGCTGTGCCACCCATCACACAGGAAGAGGGTGAGGAGGAGGAAGAGGAGGAGGAGGATGATTGTGTCAGCATGGAGGTGGAGGCTGGCACTCAGCATCAGCAGCAGCAGTCTTATAGGGATGATTTACAGTCCCAAGAAACACGTGGACTTGTACGTGGCTGGGAGGAGGTAGCTGCGGATCATGTTGTCCTTAGTGACCCAGAGGACTCCGGACCGAATGCCTCAGCTAACCTACGCTGCATGGCCTCCCTGATCCTGCAAAGCCTGCGGAAGGATCCTCGTATTCTTCGGATCAAGGAGAGGGACCATTACTGGCTGGCCACTCTCCTTGATCCACGGTACAAGGGTAAGGTTGCCGACCTTATCTTGCCATCGCAGAGGGAGCAGAGGATGAGACATCTCCGGGAGGCCTTGCAGAAAGCTCTGTGCAACGCGTTCCCAGAGACTGGGAGGTCACAAACTCCTGGTCCTGGACAACGTGTTGCTGAGGCATCAGTCAGAAGGAGCGGTGGAGAAGGTGGCCGTCTGACTGATGCTTTCAGACAATTTTTTAGTCCGCAGCCCCAAGGTATGATTGGTTCCAGCACCCATCGCCAGCGTCTAATTTACATGGTGCAGGAATACCTAGGGGCAAGGTCAGACTTGGACACCTTTCCCACTGAAAATCCTCTGGCTTACTGGGTCTTGAGGATGGATCACTGGCCAGAGCTTGCACAGTATGCAATTGAGCTACTGGCCTGTCCTGCATCCAGCGTTCTTTCGGAACGCACCTTCAGTGCTGCTGGTGGCTTCGTTACCGATCACAGGGTGCGCCTGTCCACCGAATCAGTTGATCAACTGACCTTCATCAAGATGAATCAGTCTTGGATCACCCACAGCTACCAAGCACCTGAAGCTGATGTAACCGAATAATTTTTTTTGAAATACCACATCCCTTCAAGACTGCCTATGCTGATGCTGAGTGACTGTCCTGTTATGTTGATTGTCTATCCTCTTCCTCCTCCGCTGATATGTTGGAAGAACATTTTTGGTTCTGGGTGATGCCAGCAGCCCAATTTTTCTGCCCCTGTTTAACAGGGGCGTTTAATTACAATTTTTGATGCAATGCTTTGCAGCAGGGCTAATTCCTGCAATAAAACTAGAGTATATGGCAGAGGTTGCAGTGTGGTGGCACCAGCACCAGTGCCTAAGGCCCAATTTTTCTGCTCCTGTTTAACAGGGGCGTTTAAGTACAATTTTTGATGCAATGCTTTGCAGCAGGGCTAATTCCTGCAAAAAAACTAGAGTGTATGGCAGAGGTTGCAGTGTGATGGCACCAGTGCCTAAGGCCCAATTTTTCTGCCCCTGTTTAACAGGGGCGTTTAAGTACAATTTTTGATGCAATGCTTTGCAGCAGGGCTAATTCCTGCAAAAAAACTAGAGTGTATGGCAGAGGTTGCAGTGTGATGGCACCAGTGCCTAAGGCCCAATTTTTATGCCCCTGTTTAACAGGGGCGTTTAAGTACAATTTTTGATGCAATGCTTTGCAGCAGGGCTAATTCCTGCAAAAAAACTAGAGTGTATGGCAGAGGTTGCAGTGTGATGGCACCAGTGCCTAAGGCCCAATTTTTCTGCCCCTGTTTAACAGGGGCGTTTAAGTACAATTTTTGATGCAATGCTTTGCAGCAGGGCTAATTCCTGCAATAAAACTAGAGTGTATGGCAGAGGTTGCAGTGTGATGGCACCAGTGCCTAAGGCCCAATTTTTCTGCCCCTGTTTAACAGGGGCGTTTAAGTAAAATTTTTGATGCAATGCTTTGCAGCAGGGCTAATTCCTGCAATAAAACTAGAGTATATGGCAGAGGTTGCAGTGTGATGGCACCAGTGCCTAAGGCCCAATTTTTCTGCCCCTGTTTAACAGGGGCGTTTAAGTAAAATTTTTGATGCAATGCTTTGCAGCAGGGCTAATTCCTGCAATAAAACTAGAGTATATGGAAGAGGTTGCAGTGTGGTGGCACCAGCACCAGTGCCTAAGGCCCAATTTTTCTGCCCCTGTTTAACAGGGGCGTTTAATTACAATTTTTGATGCAATGCTTTGCAGCAGGGCTAATTCCTGCAATAAAACTAGAGTATATGGCAGAGGTTGCAGTGTGATGGCACCAGTGCCTAAGGCCCAATTTTTCTGCCCCTGTTTAACAGGGACATGTAATTACAATTCTTGATATAATATTTCACAGGAGGGCCCCTTCCTGTGCCCACCCAGAGTAACTGTGAGGACTTATAGTGTTGTGGCACCAGCACCACAACCACCAAAGGTCAATTTTTCTACCACTGTTCAACAATGGCATGTAATTACAATTCTTGATATAATCGTTCACAGCAGGGCGCTCCAGCGCCCACCAAGAGTCACTTTGAGGGCTTACAATGTTGTTGCAAAACCAACACCTTGTTCCGCCATTTCTGCAGAGCATATAGGGCAGGCCCCTACTTTCAAACATCCAACTTACAAACATCTCCTACTTGCAAACGGAAGGAGACAACAGCAAGTGAGATGAAAAAAGATGGACGACAAAACAAATTATACAGGGGTGATAACCCTTCCCTATGTTTTCCAAAAAGCTTAAAAATATTTTTTTTGACTGGAGCTACACTTTAAAAATGTACCAGTTGAAAATTACAAACAGATTCAACTTAACACAACAAACCTACACAGTCCCTGTCTTGTTTGCACCGCCTGTATACTGCTGTTCTGAGTATATAGGGCCTGGGGGCCACACGCATTTCCTTTTTTTAATATGGGTACAGGGTTCCCCTTAATATGCGTACAAGACCCAAATAGGCTGGTAATGGGCAGGGAGGGCTACCCATGCCATTTTTCTGAATGATTTTCAACCATATTGCAGGAACCAGATATAACATTAAAACCGCAAGCAGTTTTAAATGGTGTTATTTCCGCTTAATGTTATTTTGTGCAGGGACTGTTCTAAACACGGGAAACACGTGGCACTTCACAGGCATACTACAGACACCCCCCAGGCACCATATTTAAAGGAATATTTCACTTTTTTTTTTTCACTTTAATCGTCATTAAAATCAGTACTCCCACCAAAACGGTAGTTTTTAAAACTTTTTTTTGCAGTGACCCATGTCCCCTGAGGCAGGAGGCAGGTCGCCAAACCCTTTTTAGGACACTATCTTGCATATTAGCCGTTAAAATTAGCACTTTCCAATTTGAACGTTCGAGTCCCATAGACTTCAATGGGGTTCTAACGTTCGTACCGAACGCGGGGGTCGTTCGCAAGTTCTGGTGCGAACCGAACCGGGGGGTGTTCGGCTCATCCCTACTCTATATGTCTTTCTTTTATCTCCCCGTTTCTCCCCCGTCTCTGTCCTCTTCCCCTGTCTCTCTCTCTCTCTCTTCCCCTGTCTCTCTGTCCCTCTCCTCTCCACTTGTCTCTCTCTCTTATCTCCCCGTCTCTCTCTTCTCTTTCTCCCCCCTTCCCGTCTTTCTCTTCTCTCTGTCTCTCTTCTCGCTATCTCCTCTCTCACTCTTCTCTCCTCTCTCTATCTCTCCTCTCTGTATCTCTCCTCTCCCCATCTCTCGCTCTCTTCTCTTATTCCTCCCTTCCCACCTTTCTCTCTTCTCTCTCTATTTGTCCCTCTCTGTCGCTCTCTCACTTCTCTGTGTCTAATTGTCTCTTCCCTCTCCCCCCATCTCTCTCTCTTACCCCCCATCTCTCCGTCTCTTTTTGTCCCCCCTCTGTCTTTCTCTTCTCTCTGTATCTATTAGTCTCTCTCTCTTGCCTCTCCCTCCCATGTCTCTCTTCTCTATTTGTTTCTCTCTCCCCCCCCCCCCTCTTCTCTCTGTCTCTATTCGTTTATCTCTTTCCTCCCCCCTCTCTGTCTCTATTTGTTTCTCTCTCTTCCCCCCCCTCTCTTCTCTCTGTCTCTATTTGTTTCTCTCTCTCTCTCCCCCCCTTCTCTCTGTCTCTATCTGTTTCTCTCTTTCCTCCCCCCTCTCTCTGTCTTTATTTGTTTCTCTCCCCCCCCCCTCCTCTCTGTCTCTATTTGTTTCTCTCTCTCCCCCCCCCCTCTTCTCTCTGTCTCTATTTGTTTCTCTCTCTCTCTCCCCCCCTTCTCTCTGTCTCTATCTGTTTCTCTCTTTCCTCCCCCCTCTCTCTGTCTCTATTTGTTTCTCTCTCTCTCTCTCCCCCCTCTTTTCTCTCTATTTGTTTCTCTCTCCCCCCCCCTTCTCTCTGTCTCTATTTGTCTCTCTCTCCCCCCCTTCTCTCTGTCTCTATTTGTTCTCCCCCCCCCCCTCTTCTCTCTGTCTCTATTTCTCTCTCTCTCTCCCCCCCCTCTCTTCTCTCTGTCTCTATTTGTTCCCCCCCCCCTCCATGTCTCTCTTCTCTCTGTCTCTATTTCTCTCTCTCTCTCTCCCCCCCTCTCTTCTCTCTGTCTCTATTTGTTTCTCCCCCCCCCCCCCTCCATGTCTCTCTGGGTCTCTATGTTTCTGGGTATCTGAGGTTGGTCCTCCTGCCAGTTATGTGGGTTCTTTGGATTCTCTGTCTGGTTCGTAGTGAAATGATGGAGCAATCAGAGAGGTTCTTGAGGTTTCGCCTGGAAGACAAGACTCATCCCGGAACAGCGTGAAATTGCTTCTTCTCTCCGGGGTCTGTCGGGTCGTCCTAGTTCTGTGAAATGGAATGGCAGGTTGCCACGAACTTCATTTATCTCCCATTATTATCTGGAGAAACATCTGAAGGTTGTGAGGTCATTGGACAATGATGAGGGTGACAAATGATGGAATCACCAAAGTGCTGGAGAGAATTATTATGTGTCTGTAGATGTCAATCGGGGAATGAGGCCTTCACCACATCCATGTATACCAACATCTCCAATCACAGAGCCATTTCTCCGCATTATTCGCAGTGCCTTCTCTACCCTTTCCTTAAACTGTCCCTGATAATGAGGACAAAGACAAACTTCCCTTATAGGGGAATATATAGAAACAAGAACTGAAATGCAGTCACCCGAAGGACCTTGAGGCCAAGGCTCGGTGAATTGCCTCCAGCATTAAATAGGTTAAACCTCCAAGCACTTAAATTCACATATTAGTTTTCGGCTGAGAAGACTTTTATGTATATTTTTCATTTCTTTGAAAGTTTCAATTGTGTGAGAAGTGGAGGTCCTCGGAGACCCTCATTAACAATCTGAAGAAACAGATGTATCAAGAGATTGCACAGATTATGAGTCAAACCTCCGCGCTCGGGACCCCTGGGAAGACGCTTTTTAATTACCCTTGACTGGAGGAAAAAAACTACTTCATATTTAATTTTAATATTTCAATCTTTGACACCATTCTGGCTTCATAGGGAGATAATGAAGCTCACAGGCCCCCCCACCCACCTTCATTTTCTCAACACAGCGCCTCGAATTTCACTCCATTTCCAGGATTAGATGTTCTCAGGTGCCCTCCACCTTCAGCGGCATCCATGATTGCTCATCCCATCTCTGGCTTCAACGGGCGACATTCATAGAAGGCCACGAGGTCACTGAGTTTTTGCAGCAATCTTTGCTATGGTCACTCCTGCAGTCCACAGTTCTTGCTGTGGTCATTTCTATGGTCATTGTTGTAGACCTTGCTAAGGTGATTGCTGAAGTCTTTGCTATGGCCATTGCTGAAGTCCTTGCTAAGGTCATTGCTGAAGTCCTTGCTATGGTCATTGCTGAAGTCCTTGCTATGGTTATTGCTGAAGTCCTCCCTAAGGTCGTTGCTGTAGTCCTTGCTATGGTCATTGCTGAAGTCCTTGCTATGGCCATTGCTGAAGTCCTTGCTATGGCCATTGCTGAAGTCCTTGCTATGATCATCGCTGTAGTCTTTGCTGTGGTCATTGCTGTAGTCCATGCTAAGGTCGTTGCTGTGGTCATTGCTATAGTCTTTGCTATGGTCATTGCTGTGGTCTTTGCTAAGGTCGTTGCTGCGGTCATTGCTGAAGTCCTTGCTAAGGTCATATCTGTAGTCCTTGCTAAGGTCATATCTGTAGTCCTTGCTAAGGTCGTTGCTATGGTCATTGCTGTAGTCCTTGCTATGGCCATTGCTGAAGTCCTTGCTATGGCCATTGCTGAAGTCCTTGCTATGGACATTGCTGAAGTCCTTGCTATGGACATTGCTGAAGTCTTTGCTATGGTCATTGCTGAAGTCCTTGCTATGGACATTGCTGAAGTCCTTGCTATGGACATTGCTGAAGTCCTTGCTATGGACATTGCTGAAGTCCTTGCTATGGACATTGCTGTAGTGTAGTCCTTGCTATGGTCATTGCTGTAGTCCTTGCTATGGCCATTGCTGTAGTCCTTGCTATGATCATCGCTGTGGTCATTGCTGTAGTCCTTGCTATGGTCATTGCTGTAGTCCTTGCTATGATCATCGCTGTGGTCATTGCTGTAGTCCTTGCTATGGTCATTGCTGAAGTCCTTGCTATGGTCATTGCTGAAGTCCTTGCTATGGTCATTGCTGAAGTCCTTGCTATGGCCATTGCTGAAGTCCTTGCTATGATCATCGCTGTAGTCTTTGCTGTGGTCATTGCTGTAGTCCATGCTAAGGTCGTTGCTGTGGTCATTGCTATAGTCTTTGCTATGGTCATTGCTGTGGTCTTTGCTGTGGTCATTGCTGTAGTCCATGCTAAGGTCGTTGCTGTGGTCATTGCTATAGTCTTTGCTATGGTCATTGCTGTGGTCTTTGCTAAGGTCGTTGCTGCGGTCATTGCTGAAGTCCTTGCTAAGGTCATATCTGTAGTCCTTGCTAAGGTCATATCTGTAGTCCTTGCTAAGGTCGTTCCTATGGTCATTGCTGTAGTCCTTGCTATGGCCATTGCTGAAGTCCTTGCTATGGATATTGCTGAAGTCTTTGCTATGGTCATTGCTGAAGTCTTTGCTATGGTCATTGCTGAAGTCCTTGCTATGGACATTGCTGAAGTCCTTGCTATGGACATTGCTGAAGTCCTTGCTATGGACATTGCTGTAGTCCTTGCTATGGCCATTGCTGTAGTCCTTGCTATGATCATCGCTGTGGTCATTGCTGTAGTCCTTGCTGTGGTCATTGCTGTAGTCCTTGCTATGGTCATATCTGTAGTCCTTGCTAAGGTCGTTGCTGCGGTCATTGCTGTAGTCTTTGCTATGGTCCTTGCTAAGGTCATTGTTGTGGTAATTGCCAAAGTCCTTGCTATGGTCTCTGCTCATTAGCGAGGGCCGCACACACCTATCTGCATCTTCTGTGCAGTGCACGGGGGTAAGGTGCCCTCTGGAGGAGCCGATTTAAAAGTGTTCTGAAGTATCTCAGACGGGGGTCTCCATTCCCGTAATGGATAAACCTTGTTATATTTTTACTCTAGAAATCAGGTGACCAGATTCAGCCTTTTCATCTCCTTCAGCACAGACTTCAGAGCTGCCACCTCCATGAAAACCGCATGAAGAATTCTTCAACAGTCACTCCGTCAGAGAAGATTACTGTCACATGGCACCAGGTGGCAGATATCAGCAAGAGGGAGGCAGGCAGTACATAGGGATATGGACAATACAGAGAGAGGCAGGCAATACACAAGGCAGCAGGCAGTAGAGAGGGAAGGTGGGTAGTATAGAGGAAGGCAGTACAGAGAGCTGGAGGGTACCTGGAGCATTTGGCACCCCCCCCCCCCCCCCCCATGGCAAAATGTAAAAACACCTTACTGTGCCCCCTGCATACAGTATCTGACAAAAGTAAGTACACCCCTCACTCACATTATTGTAAATCTTTTCTTCTCTCTTTTCATGTGACAACACTGAAGAAATGACACTTGTCTACAATGTAAAGTAGTGAGTGAACAGCACTGACAGGCTGACCCTCTCCACCCCTACAACCTCTGCAGCAATGCTGGCAGCACTCATACATCTATTTCCCAAAGACAACCTCTGGATATGACGCTGAGCACGTGACCTCAACTTCTATGGTGGACCATGGTGAGGCCTGTTCTGAGGGGAACCTGTCCTGTTATACCGCTGTATGGTCTTGGCCACCGTGCTGCAGCTTAGTTTCAGGGTCTTGCCAATCTTCTTATAGTCTAGGCCATCTCTTTGCCATGAGGTGCCATACTGAACTTCCAGTGACCAGTATGAGAGAGTGAGAGCGATAACACCAAATTTAACACACCTGCTCCCCATTCACACCTGAGACCTTGTAACACTAACGAGTCACATGACACCTGGGAGGGAAAATGGCTAATTGGCATTGGAGAATTTCACTTAGGGGCGTACTGACTTTTGTTGCCAGCGGTTTAGACATTAATGGCTGTGTGTTGAGTTATTTTGAGGGGACAGGAAATTGACACTGTTATACAAGCTGTACACTCACTACTTTACATTGTAGACAAGTGTCATTTCTTCAGTGTTGTCACATGAAAAGATTGAAATAAAGATTTACACAAATGTGAGGGGTGTACTTACTTTTGTGAGATACTGTACCTCTGTATTCCCCAATATCTCTTTGTCACTATTGTGCACCCCCTCTCCACAACTACATCTCTGGACCCCTTTACATTACACAGCCCCTGCACCTCTGGACCCCTGTACATCACACACACCCCCTGCACCTCTGGACTCCTTTACATTACACACCCCCTGCACCTCTGGACCCCTTTACATTACACAGCACCCTGCACTTCTTGACCCCCTGTATGTTACATAGACAGCCCCCCAACTCCAGCAGTTCCTCTCTTAAGTGCTGCTCACTGTCTCTCTCTCTCCTCCTGCAGTATAGGAGGAGAGAGAGTGTTTTCTTTATTCTGCACCGCTCAGCCGGCTCTGGATGTCATCCGGGTAGTGGTACATTCCACCCCCAGCTTGGGCACCCCCGCACCCTGTCACAGCTCGGCTCTCCTGGCTCTCCCTGGCTGCCCTGTCATCGCGCCGCTGCACTGCCTGAGCCTGCCCCGCTGTCACCACTTCACTCACAGGGGGGTAGGCAGTATAGAAGTATGCAGGCAGTAGAAGATAAGGCAATACAGAGGGAAGCAGGCAGTACAGAGGAAGGAAGAAAGTATATGGGAAGACAGTACAGAGGGAGGCAGGCACTGGAGGGTAAGACAGGCAGTATAGAGGGAGACGGGCAGTAGGATGGTGGGCCGTGGCGGCTGGTGCTTACAATTTGGGGGGCGCAAACAAACTGAAAAAAAAAACGCCATCAATTGCAGCCACTGTGCCCATCAAACGTCACCACTGTGCCATCAAACGCAGCCACTGTACCCATCAATTGCTGCCATTGTGCCCATCAATTGCCGCTATTGTGCCCCATCAAATGCTGTCAGTGTGCATTGCCCGGGAGTCGGGACTTGCCTGTCTCGCAGCGGGTCACAGTGGCGTCCTCCACACCCACGCTCCTTGATGTCTCCGGTCCTCTCTATCAGGCATCCAATCACAGCGCCTGTTGTTGTTTCAGCCAATCAGGTGACAGGTAACCAGACCCAAGCACCTGATTGGCTGAGAAGCGGGTCAGTGTTAGGAAAGCGATTTATTTTCTTTCCTAACACAACACTGAGTAAACAGCGAACGCACAGCATTGCGCCTGCTGTTTTCCATTTTGGAAGCCTATTAGAGCCTACGGCTCTAATTAGGACACCTATTCCAAAAAGAAAACTGCCGCTGTAATTCAGGTGTCCGGCGCCTGACAAGGGGCCAGATACCTGAATAGGGGGTAGCAGCGGCGACCATAGATAGATCAATGCACGAATCTATCTATGGGGAGAGACAGGAGAGAGGCAGTACAAAGGGAGACAGACAGTACAGAGGGGGAGGCAGGCAGTACACAGGGAGATGCACAGTACAGAGGGGGAGGCAGGCAGTACACAGGGAGATGGACAGTACAGAGGGGGAGGCAGGCAGTACACGGGGAGACGGACAGTACAGAGGGGGAGGCAGGCAGTACACGGGGAGATGCACAGTACAGAGGGGGAGGCAGGCAGTACACAGGGAGATGGACAGTACAGAGGGGGAGGCAGGCAGTACACGGGGAGACGGACAGTACAGAGGGGGAGGCAGGCAGTACACAGGGAGACGGACAGTACAGAGGGGGAGGCAGGCAGTACACGGGGAGACAGGCAGTACAGAGGGGGAGGCAGGCAGTACACAGGGAGATGGACAGTACAGAGGGGGAGGCAGGCAGTACACGGGGAGACGGACAGTACAGAGGGGGAGGCAGGCAGTACACAGGGAGACAGACAGTACAGAGGGGGAGGCAAGCAGTACACGGGGAGACGGACAGTACAGAGGGGGAGGCAGGCAGTACACGGGGAGACGGACAGTACAGAGGGGGAGGCAGGCAGTACACGGGGAGACAGACAGTACAGAGGGGAATCAGGCAGTACACAGGGAGATGGACAGTACAGAGGGGGAGGCAGGCAGTACACGGGGAGACGGACAGTACAGAGGGGGAGGCAGGCAGTACACGGGGAGACGGACAGTACAGAGGGGGAGGCAGGCAGTACACGGGGAGACAGACAGTACAGAGGGGAATCAGGCAGTACACAGGGAGATGGACAGTACAGAGGGGGAGGCAGGCAGTACACGGGGAGACAGACAGTACAGAGGGGGAGGCAGGCAGTACACGGGGAGACGGACAGTACAGAGGGGGAGGCAGGCAGTACACGGGGAGACGGACAGTACAGAGGGGGA
Organism: Lithobates pipiens; assembly: GCF_037356315.1. NCBI lineage: Eukaryota > Metazoa > Chordata > Amphibia > Anura > Ranidae > Lithobates > Lithobates pipiens. The sequence continues at coordinate 332,898,810 of NW_027507785.1, forward strand.
GGCAGGCAGTACACGGGGAGACAGACAGTACAGAGGGGGAGGCAAGCAGTACACGGGGAGACGGACAGTACAGAGGGGGAGGCAGGCAGTACAAAGGGAGACAGACAGTACAGAGGGGGAGGCAGGCAGTACACAGGGAGACGGACAGTACAGAGGGGGAGGCAGGCAGTACACAGGGAGACGGACAGGACAGAGGGGGAGGCAGGCAGTACACGGGGAGATGGACAGTACAGAGGGGGAGGCAGGCAGTACACGGGGAGATGGACAGTACAGAGGGGGAGGCAGGTAGTACACAGGGAGACAGACAGTACAGAGGGGGAGGCAGGCAGTACACGGGGAGATGGACAGTACAGAGGGGGAGGCAGGCAGTACACGGGGAGATGGACAGAACAGAGGGGGAGGCAGGCAGTACACGGGGAGACAGACAGTACAGAGGGGGAGGCAAGCAGTACACGGGGAGACGGACAGTACAGAGGGGGAGGCAGGCAGTACACGGGGAGATGGACAGTACAGAGGGGGAGGCAGGCAGTACACGGGGAGACGGACAGTACAGAGGGGGAGGCAGGCAGTACACGGGGAGATGGACAGTACAGAGGGGGAGGCAGGTAGTACACAGGGAGACAGACAGTACAGAGGGGGAGGCAGGCAGTACACGGGGAGATGGACAGTACAGAGGGGGAGGCAGGCAGTACACGGGGAGATGGACAGTACAGAGGGGGAGGCAGGCAGTACACGGGGAGACAGACAGTACAGAGGGGGAGGCAAGCAGTACACGGGGAGACGGACAGTACAGAGGGGGAGGCAGGCAGTACACGGGGAGATGGACAGTACAGAGGGGGAGGCAGGCAGTACACGGGGAGACGGACAGTACAGAGGGGGAGGCAGGCAGTACACGGGGAGATGGACAGTACAGAGGGGGAGGCAGGTAGTACACAGGGAGACAGACAGTACAGAGGGGGAGGCAGGCAGTACACGGGGAGATGGACAGTACAGAGGGGGAGGCAGGCAGTACACGGGGAGATGGACAGTACAGAGGGGGAGGCAGGCAGTACACGGGGAGACAGACAGTACAGAGGGGGAGGCAAGCAGTACACGGGGAGACGGACAGTACAGAGGGGGAGGCAGGCAGTACACGGGGAGATGGACAGTACAGAGGGGGAGGCAAGCAGTACACGGGGAGACAGACAGTACAGAGGGGGAGGCAGGCAGTACACGGGGAGATGGACAGTACAGAGGGGGAGGCAGGCAGTACACAGGGAGACAGATAGTACAGAGGGGGAGGCAGGCAGTACACGGGGAGATGGACAGTACAGAGGGGGAGGCAGGCAGTACACGGGGAGACGGACAGTACAGAGGGGGAGGCAGGCAGTACACGGGGAGATGGACAGTACAGAGGGGGAGGCAGGCAGTACACGGGGAGACGGACAGTACAGAGGGGGAGGCAAGCAGTACACGGGGAGACAGACAGTACAGAGGGGGAGGCAGGCAGTACACGGGGAGATGGACAGTACAGAGGGGGAGGCAGGCAGTACAAAGGGAGACAGACAGTACAGAGGGGGAGGCAGGCAGTACACAGGGAGACGGACAGTACAGAGGGGGAGGCAGGCAGTACACGGGGAGACGGACAGTACAGAGGGGGAGGCGGGCAGTACACGGGGAGACGGACAGTACAGAGAGGGAGGCAGGCAGTACACAAGGAGAAGGACAGTACAGAGGGAGAGACAGGCAGCACTAAAAAGATACAGGAAGTACTGGGGGAGACAGGAAGTACAGAGCGAGGCCGGGAGCACAGAGGGAGACAGGAAGTACAGAGAGAGGCAGGAAGCAAGGAGGGGGCAGGAAGCACAGAGGGGGCAGGAAGCGCAGAGGGAGTGTCACATAACTGAGTGGAGACTGAAATGAGGAGGTCGCTCTCTCTTGTATCTCCAGCCCAGCCCCACTGAAAGTGAAACAGAGGGCGCCAAGGGACAGGAGGAACATGAGTGCCTGCGGATGTGCAGATGTAGGCCAGGGAACTTGCAGCAGGGGATGTGGTTCCAAGGCAGCAGGAGAATCATCAGATCTGGAACTGTAGCTGTGCACAGCGGTTTCGCTGAGGTTAAGGAAGCAATCCACTTGCACTGTGAGGCCAGGGTGTGTGGCTGGTCAGAGCTCTCAGGAGACTTGCAGCAGGAACGTTCAGCGTGGTGCAGAACTGCAGCAGCAGACAGCCGGGCAGACACACGAGCGGGGCGTTAAGTCAGGAACAGAGGCAGGAATGTGGTCATCGGATAGCCAGGGTCATCAACAGGCAGGCAATGAGGTACCAAATCAGGAGCAAAGCCAAAGTCAGGAACAAGCTGGGTCAGAAACTAAGGACAAGACAGAAGCAGGATCTGGTATCAGGTCAGGAGTAAGCAACCAAGGGAACACACTGGAGTTACACAGGACACAGGGAAAGCTGAAGACCAGCTAGACCACAGGCAGAAGGATCCCTAAATAGCTCGCCAGGCGCCAAGATAAATTGTGCAGGCGCGTATTTCTGCATTCCTGTTGGCTGTTCTGTGAACATTCACACATGCCTGCGCATTTCTATTAGCCAAACATCTTCTGACATGCACATTTCTATTAGCCAAACGGCTAGTTGGTATTCTCTGACAGGGAGGCAGGAAGCACAGAGGTAGGCAGGGAGTACAGAGTGTGACAGGAAATACAGAGGGAGGCAGGGAGTACAGAGGGAGGCAGGAAGCACAGAGTGCGTCAGGAAGTACAGAGTGCGGCAGGGAGTACAGATGGAGGCAGAAAGCACAGAGGTTGGCAGGGAGTACAGAGGTAGGCAGGAAGCAAAGAGGTAGGAAGGGAGCACAGAGGTAGGCAGGGAGTACAGAGGAGGCAGGAAGCACAGAGGTAGAAAGGAAGTACAGAGGTAGGAAAGGAGCACAGAGGTAGGAAAGGAGCACAGAGGTAGGAAGGGAGCACAGAGGTAGGATGGGAGCACAGAGGGAGGCAGGAAGTACAGAGGTAGGCGGGTAGTTCCAAAGGAGGCAGGGAGTACAGAGGTAGGCAGGAAATACAGAGGTAGGAAGGGAGCACAGAGGTAGGCAGGGAGTACAGAGGTAGGCAGGAAGCAAAGAGGTAGGAAGGGAGCACAGAGGTAGGAAGGGAGCATAGAGGTAGGCAGGAAACACAGAGGGAGGCAGGAAGCACAGAGGGAGGCAGGAAGCACAGAGGGAGGCAGGAAGCACAGAGGTAGGCAGGAAGCACAGAGGTAGGCAGGAAGCACAGAGGTAGGCAGGGAGTACAGAGGTAGGCAGGGAGTACAGAGGTAGGCAGGAAGCACAGAGGTAGGCAGGGAGTACAGAGGTAGGCAGGAAGCACAGAGGTAGGCAGGGAGCACAGAGGTAGGCAGGGAGTAGAGAGGTAGGCAGGGAGTAGAGAGGTAGGCAGGAAGCACAGAGGTAGGCAGGGAGTACAGAGGTAGGCAGGAAGTACAGAGGGAAGCAGGATGCACAGAGTTAGTCAGGAAGTACAAAGGTAGGCAGGGAATACAGAGGGAGACAGGCAGTCGTTATAGTGGGTGGCAGGACATACAAAGGGTGATGGGAAGTACAGATGGAGACGAGAAGCACAGAAAAAGACAGGAAGTACTGGGGGGAGACAGGAAGTACAGAGGTAGGCAGGAAGTACAGAGGTAAGTAGGCAGCAAAGAGGGAGGCAGGCAGTAGAAATCGAGGTAGGTAGACACTAGGCAGCACACAGGGAGGCAGGAAGTACAGCGGGAGGAATGTAGAGAAGCAGTAAAAGGCTCGGCTCATTTATTGATGACTATCTGTCTCGTTATCAATAAGGATAATTCTATTTTTGTATTTGAAACATTTCCTGGAACTACAGATTCCGGGATCTCTCGTGTTATAAATATCCATTCTACAATACATGTACGCCCCCCATTCCCTCATTATTGCCCCGTTATCACCCCTCGCTATCGCCCCACAATCCCCCCTGTACCGGGTGATAACTCAGAGTGACTTTTGTTGTTTTATGTGTAGCGGCCACAACCCTTGCTGGGCCGTCTTGACTTGATGGGCTTACCGGTTACCTTCTCCTGGCCGGCTCTTCCACTTCTAGGGGTTCCCAGGGTTGATACCCAACGTCTTGTACACTGACACAGATGAAGTCCTTCAGCAAAGGTTTTATTTTGCAGTAGTAACATCCAATAACACCGTCTCTCGTGGGAACAGAGGGCACGGGGTGAAGAACTCAGGCACCTTGAATTGCAGGTCTAGCAAAGTCTCTAATTCCACCCAGAGAGTAGCCACTCGCAGCTGGGCACTTCAAAGCTGAACAGATCTCTAGCCAGAGATTATGGCAGTCAGCACATTGACTCAAAACTTGAAGAAATCCTCTGAATGTGGACAAGTTATAACTAAGGATGAACAGGAACCTTTTCCTCAGTACCCGGAACGTTTCCCGTTGTAGTGTCACAGTTTGATGTCTATCACAGGATGGTGCGGAAGTGACGTTGTTGCGTACTGCGCATGCGCGATGCGCTCCAAACGCTCGCGCCGTGCGTTCCAACATAGTTTCGGCAATACAGTTCAGCGAAACCATCACATAATGTTACGGAAGTGATGTTACACACAACACAAACACGGGCCACGTTGTTGCGTACTGCGCATGCGCGATGCGTTCCAAACACTTGCGCCGTGCGTTCCAACATAGTTTCGGCAATACAGTTCAGCGAAACCATCACATAATGTTACGGAAGTGAAGTTACACACAACACAAACACTGGGCCGTTCGTTACAACACTAATACTTCCCTTGTCACCTAGTAGGTTTTGCATTGCTGGGACTTGTAGTGCCTATCCTGAGCTACATGCTTCAATGTTCAGTGTCCTCATCCCTATCCCCATGCTTCAATGTTCAGTGTAGGTGACAAGGGAAGTATTAGTGTTGTAACGAACGGCCCAGTGTTTGTGTTGTGTGTAACTTCACTTCCGTAACATTATGTGATGGTTTCGCTGAACTGTATTGCCGAAACTATGTTGGAACGCACGGCGCAAGTGTTTGGAACGCATCGCGCATGCGCAGTACGCAACAACGTGGCCCGTGTTTGTGTTGTGTGTAACATCACTTCCGTAACATTATGTGATGGTTTCGCTGAACTGTATTGCCGAAACTATGTTGGAACGCACGGCGCGAGCGTTTGGAGCGCATCGCGCATGCGCAGTACGCAACAACGTCACTTCCGCACCATCCTGTGATAGGCATCAAACTGTGACACTACACCGTCTCCTCAATGGTACTGGAAAAGTGTGGATTCGTCAATGTCCTTCCCAACTCAGTAACCAGGCTCTTCCCAGGATGCCACTTGCCGGCCCTCCTCCGAAGAGCCCTCCCCCGGTCACTTCCACGAGCTGCGGGGTCCCTCCAATCCGAGAACACACCCGGACACCCAGACACCTTGAATCCTCCCTCAGTTACTGCACCTTGGTCCAGCCGGGGCCGAGACTCGGGAACAGACGGATCCCTACCCCAGACCAGGCGGGTCTATTAGGGGCCTCTGACAGGAACATGTTGCAGGATGTCAAACACACTGTGACAGGGACCCCTCATGGGGATACCCAGGTCCCGGAACCAGAACAGACCACACGGGTCCCATGAACTCCTCTCCCCTAAACATGTGACCTACACCTCTTAACCACTTCAATACCGGGGGGCACTTATACACCTTCCTGCCCAGACCAATTTTGACCTTTCAGCGATGTCGCACTTTGAATGACAATTGCGCGGTCATGCTACATTGTACCCAAACTAAGTTTTTATCATTTTGTTCCCACAAATAGAGCTTTCTTTTGGTGGTATTTGATCACCTCTGGGATTTTTATTTTCTGCTAAACAAATAAAAAAAGACCGAAAATCTTGAAAAAAAAACATTTTTTTTGTTTCAGTTACAAAACTTTGTAAATAAGTAACTTTTCTCCTTCACTGATGGGCACTGACGGGGCTGCAGTGATAGGCACTGATTAGGGAGCACTGATGGGCACCGATGAGGTGGCACCAATGAAGTGGCACTGATAGGCGGCACTGATATGCGACACAGATAGACACTGATAGGTGGCACATATAGGCACTGATAGGTGGCACGGATTGTCATGGATAGGTGGCATGGATTGGCATGGATTGGTGGCATGGATAGGTGGCACAAATGGGCATGGATAGGCGGCACGGATGGGCATGGATAGGCAGCTAGGATGGGCACTGATAGGCGGCTAGGATGGGCACTGATAGGCGGCATGGATGGGCACTGATAGGCGGCATTGTAATTTAAAGTTTTGTAGGGATGGATGCTAATCAGTGCCAAACAATAATGCATGCCAATCAGTGATGCCCATTGTGGGCACTGATTGGCATTCATTATGGGCACTGGCTGGCATCCTTGGTGGTCTAGGGGGCATACCTGGTGCTGGGCATCTCTTGGTGGTCTGGTGGCGTCCCTGGTGGTCCAGTGTGGGCATCCTCGGGGGCTGTGCTGATAAGACCCCCCCTGTCAGAGGAGCAGCCGATTGGCTCTCCTCTACTCGCGTCTGACAGACACAAGTGAGGAAAAGCTGATCACCGGCTCTTCCTATTTACACTGTGATCAGCTGTGATTGGACACGGCTGATCTTGTGGTAAAGAGTCTGCGTTGGAGACTCTTTACTGAGATCGTTGTTGCGGGGTGTCAGACTGACACCCTGCAACAACGATCGCCGCGATGCGCGCCCCCGGGGGGCCGCGCAGTGGCTTAATATCCTGATCACGTCATATGACGTCCAGTCAGGATTTACAACCACTTTGCCTCCGTCATTTTGCTATATGGCGGGCGGCAAGTGGTTAAGTTCCCCTTCCCAGACTCCTCGGGGGGGCCCGGCACTCCCACCGATTGGTTCTGAGAAGGCCGATACCTAAACATCCAACCAGGCCTGGTTCTGGCCTGTCATGTGCACCTCACCGATCACATGACCAGGCAGAACTTCCAACACAACCTGGCCAGACTGATGTGAAGGCCCAACCTACGTAATTACCCCTCAGAACCCCACTACTGTTCTGAGGCAAAAACTACATTTACAGGCGAGTGACATTTTATCCCAAATATCATCCGCTACACATGTAATAACTGACTCATCCTCTTTGGACCCCCCAATACAGCACTCCGATTTGTCCCCCTGAATTTGGGGCGCTCCCATCCTGGGGATCTCATGTCACATGACCCGTGTTAGGTGTGACCTCAACAAGTCACCTATTTGTCAGGTTATGTTACCGTTTCCCAATTGTTAGTTAGAGTTCTTATCCAAGCAAAGAGACACAGAGGTATTATTCAGTATTTCTGCTCAGAAGTCCGTCGTTAACTCTGACTGTCTCTGACTGACTCTGGCTCTGAGGCTTCTTTATTACATCTTTTATAGACAGAAAAGGGCAAACATCAGCAAATGTAAAAAAACAACATTTTTGCAAAGAAAAGACAATTCTCCGGGTGTTATCAGCTGATAAGACAATCTTCTGGGCGTAGACTGCTTTTTAGGGCTGATGCGGCCTCTTCTTGATGAGTACGTGACAATAGATGACGAATCCTTATTTTACAGAGAAGGATAGAAAAATACATGTATTTAGTAAGACATACGGTCAACCATTTTGTTTTGACACCCCTTAATCCTTACATTTCCCCCTTTGACATCACCCCTCCCTCTTGCCCTGGGTCCACCTGAACAAGTTCTAGTCGGCCTATATCCAGAGTACTCTCCCTGACCGCGAGTTGTCAGAGGGGTATACACCCATCCCCCTGGACAGTACCAACATCTAAAATTCAGGAAGAGTGGCTTTTCTGACAGATGGGTGATGTCAAGAAACTAAATCTACCTATCTTCACAAAAGTTCCATCTTTTCCGCATCATTTACCTTGGCTTTCTTGCAAAAGCACATAAACAACTTAAAGCATGCATAAAAGAAAAATACGAATAAGAGCACCACTATAATCGTCATTGCTACCTTCTTAACCCAAGAGAATAACCCTGAGAAACTAAAAGTTCCACCAAACGGATCCCAGTCGCGACCAATATTTCGGGCCTTCTCTTGTAAATTCTTTACTTCCGTACGGTGTTGTGCAATGATGTCATAATAGTCAGGTACCTCAATGCTGGTGTTATGTATCCAAGTACAGCACTCATAGTCCTCAGTAGTTTCACAGAGTCCTGTCAGTGCTGCACTCATACTTTCAATTGCTAATTCATGTAATTCTAATTGTTGTCTGATGGCTCTGGTCTCCAGATTTAACTTAGTAATGTCATCAGAGTTTTTCTCCAAAACATCATTAATAATTCCTGTATAGTTATTTAGTCGTTTCATTAAGTCTATACCCCATCCTGTCCAGGACGGGAACCAAGCCCATGCCATGTCCTTCTTCAGGAATATTTCTCTTTTACTACGATACCTGAGGGGATATCTAGGATGCATGCTAGCTTCTAATAGGTGATCACCTCGTTCATCACCTACTACTCCCATTACTGGTACTAAACTTGCGAGGTAGCACCATCCCTGAGCTCTTCTAGGTATCCAAGTATAACATTTATCCTCACAACAGATGTATATATTGTTTCCTAGAGCTACTGATCTTGAACTGATATCATTTCTATAACGAGAGGTGTATCCATAGAGGGATAAGTTGGATACTAACCACCTAACATTATTATCCACAATGTTAGTGAGGAAGTCAGATAATGTCTGGTGTGTGCTGGAATTACTGGGATAGAAGCTTCCATTTAATACGACAATGGACAAATTAAACTTGCTGTCTTGGCATTCTCCATTTCCTCCCGTTGTGTTCCCTAAGTTGAAACACCAATCAGGGAAAAAGGCGAGACCATTTGACTTAAACATTACTGTCTCGCTGGTATTTGTTCTAATTATGTTAATGCTACTGTTAGCAAGATCAGTATAGTTTATAGGAACTGCCATCAGTGGTATACTTGCTGTGCTGGGGTGTAATTTGCTACAAATCCAACATTTCTCATATCCTGACTTCTGGGCATAAGCATATTTAAACTTCAGTAATAATAGGATTTTTATATACAGCTTACCTGTAAAATCCTTTTCTTGAGAGTACATCACGGGACACAGGAGCTTCATTACATAGTGGGTTATATAGGCACCTCTGGTGATTGGACACTGGTTGACCCAATTAAAGAGAATTCCTCCCCTATATAACCCCTCCCATCAGGGAGGCACCTCAGTTTTGTAGCAAAGCAATAAGAAACCACGTAAAACCCAAGAGGGGCGGGAGCCCTGTGTCCCGTGATGTACTCTCAAGAAAAGGATTTTACAGGTAAGCTGTATATAAAAATCCTATTTTCTTGATCATACATCACGGGACACAGGAGCTTCATTACATAGTGGGATGTCCCATAGCAATGCTCAGGTTGAGGGGAGGGAGACACAGATCATGAATCTAGACCGCCAGGGACCTGAGGACCTAAACTGCAGCCTGCAGTACACTGCGCCCAAAGGCGATATCCTCCTGCCCTCTGACATCCACCTGATAGAGTCTGGTGAATGTGTGGACTGATGACCAAGTCGCAGCCTTACAGATCTGAGCCAGGGAGGCCTGGTGATGCACTGCCCAAGAAGCACTTACAGCCCTAGTAGAGTGCGCTTTCACCTGAAAAGGAGGAATCTTCCCCTTTAAGTCATAGGCCTGAGAAATAACCTGTCTGATCCACCTCGAAAGAGTGGACTTTGACGCTGCCTGACCCCTTCTAGGGCCTTCTGGCAGAATAAATAAACAGTCAGTCTTTCTTATCTGAGCAGTTGCCTGAAGATAAAGACTGATTGCTCTAACCACATCTAAAGTGTGTAAGGATTCTTCCTCTGTGGACTGAGGGTTTGGAAAAAAGGATGGTAGGATTACATCCTGATTCAGGTGAAAACCTGAAACTACCTTAGGTAGAAAGGACCTGTTGGGACGCATGACCACTCGGTCCTTATGGATAATTAAATAGGGCTCTTTACAGGAAAGAGCTGCCAATTCTGATACCCTTCTAGCCGTGGATATGGCTACTAGGAACACCAGCTTCTTTGTCAGGAGAGTTAAAGAAGCCAGATGCAGAGGTTCAAATGGTTGGGCTTCTAAGGCCGAGAGAACCAAATTCAGATCCCAAGGGCATACCGGAGGTTTGACTGGCGGTCTCATCCGCATAGCCCCCTGGATAAAAGCCCGTACTAGGGAATGTGATGCAAGCGATCTTTGAAAAAAGACCGATAGGGCCGAAATCTGCACCTTGATGGTGCTTATGGCCAAATTCATTTCAAGGCCTGATTGGAGAAAGGCCAAGATTCTGCTAATGACATACCTTCTAGGATGCCATCTCCTGGGTTCACACCAGGAAACATATGCCCTCCAGATCTTGTAATAGATACGCCTGGAGGCCGGTTTTCTGGCATTGACCAGAGTGGAGAGGACTGGCCCCGAAAGACCACGGCCTCTCAAAATGTGGGTCTCAGCAGCCAGACCGTCAAATTCAGACTGCGTAAAGCAGGGTGGTAAATTGGACCCTGTGAGAGCAGATCTGACCGGAGAGGGAGGGTCCATGACCTGCCCACTGCCAACTTCATGATTTCTGCGAACCATGGTCGCCTGGGCCAAGCCGAGGCCACTAGAAGGACCGGCTTCGTCTCCCTCTTGACCCTTCCCAAGAACCTCGATAACAGCGGGTTCGGGGGGAAGGCATAGATCAGATTGTACTGATCCCAGGGAACTGTCAGAGCATCTGACCCCTGAGCAAGTGCATTTCTTGTCCTTGACACAAAGTTGTCCAGTTTCCTGTTGAATCTGGACGCAAACAAATCCACGTCTGGAGTGCCCCACTTGTGACATATGTCTTGAAACATATCGGGGTGCAGAGCCCATTCTCCTGGGCACAACTGCTGGCGGCTGAGATAATCTGCCTGCCAATTCTCCACTCCTGGAATGAAGACTGCAGAGAGGCACGGAACATGCTCTTCTGCCCAGACAAGTATGCGATTCACCTCCTTTTGGGCCACCAGACTTCTGGTACCGCCCTGGTGATTGATGTAAGCCACTGCGGTGGCATTGTCGGACTGAATCCGAACTGGGAAACCTCGCAGTCTGTGAGACCACTCTCTGAGTGCCATGTAAATTGCCCGAATCTCCAAGACATTTATGGGCAGCAGACTTTCGGTCGCAGACCATTTTCCCTGCGAGCATGTTTCCTGCAACACGGCTACCCAGCCTGTCAGGCTGGCATCCGTGGTGACAATCTTCCATGAGAGGGGAAGAAAGGTTTTGCCTTTCAGCAAATTTTTGGTCTGTAACCACCAGACAAGATTTTTGCGTGCCCGAGGGGATAGACGCATAGGAAGATCCAGGGATTGGGGCTTCCTGTTCCAAATCGCAAGGATGCATCTTTGCAGGGGCCTTGAGTGGAACTGGGCAAATGGAACGGCCTCGAAAGAGGCGACCATCTTTCCCAACAGTCTCATGTACAACCGAAAGGAGGAGAATCTTCTGCCCAGAATCAGGCGCACTAGATCTCCAATGGCCAAGGCCTTTGGCTTTGGAAGGAACACCCTGCCCTGAGCGGTGTCGATAATCAGACCCAGGTAATCCAACCTGGTGGTCGGTTGTAAAGACGACTTTTCTAGGTTTATAATCCAACCTAGGCGGCCCAAATGTTCTAGCGTTTTGGTGACGCTGCGACTTAGGCATGTTGCAGTTCTCTCTACGAGAAGCAAGTCGTCTAGGTAAGCCATGACGGCTATGCCCTGAACTCTTAAGATTGCTAAGAGAGGGTCTAGAATCTTCGTGAAGACTCGAGGGGCCGTGGCTAGGCCGAACGGCAGGGCCACAAATTGAAAATGGCGCTGCTCTACCGCGAACCTCAGAAACTTCTGGTGTGCGGGAAATATTGGCACATGGAGATATGTGTCTTTGATATCTATTGATGCCATGAATTCTCCTCCTTGCAGGGAGGAGACCACAGTGCGTATTGACTGCATCCGGAAGGTCTGGATGTGTAGAAACCGGTTTAAGTCTCTCAGATCCAAGATAGGTCTGACACTTCCGTTTGGTTTTGGAACGGTGAAGAGATTCGAATAGAAACCTGAACCCTGATCTTTCGGGCTCACCTCTACTATCACACCTTGGGATAGTAATTGATCTAAGGCCAGAAATAGCGGTTTCTGCTTTATCGGATCCCTGGGGATCCTTGACCTTAGAAAACGGGAAGGTGGAATCTCATGAAACTCTAGCCTGTAGCCCAGAGATACTGAAGAGATCACCCGTTTGTCCTGAATCTCTACCCGCCAGGCGCCTGCAAACTGCAGGAGCCTTCCCCCCACTCGCCGAGCGGGGGCGCCCCTTCACAAGGATGTCTTGGAGGTCTGCTTGGCAGGTTTCCGCCCCCAAGTCTTTTTCTGTCCCTGGGCTCGGCCCTGAGGCTTTGCAGCCGAGGAGGGCTGAGAAGGCCGTCGCCACTGTTTAGAGCTCGACGCTTCGGGAGAGAGAGTACGCCTGAATGAAGGACGTTTACTCTTCTTGACTGGAAGGAGTGTAGATTTACCTCCCGAAATATTTTGGACGAATTTATCTAATTCTTCTCCAAACAACCGTTCCCCTTTAAACGGGAACCCAGTCAAATGCTTTTTGCATGACATTTCAGCAGCCCAATTTTTTAGCCATAGAGCCCTACGCATGTGTACCAACATGAGGGACAAACGTGATGCTTGTTGGACAGAATCCAAAATCGCATCAATTATGAAACATAAGATGTGAGGCATCTCTGCATATTTCTCTACTTCCTCATTAGGAAGGAGTTCAGACATCTGTTTAACCTGTTCCTTAAGGAACTGACACAACCCCACGGCTGCGACTGTAGGTTGCACCACAGCGCCGGCCATGGAAAAGGAGGCTTTTAACAAGGTTTCCAGCCTTTTGTCAGCTGGGTCCTTAAATACCTGCGCATTATCCAAAGGACAAGTTAGGTTTTTATTCACACAAGAGATAGCCGCATCCACAGATGGGGCCCCCCATTTCTTGGTGAAGCTTTCCTCCACGGGATAATACATAGAAAACCTCTTGGGAGGAGTAAACAGTTTATCGGGATGTCCCCAGTCCTTATACATCAAGTCAGCCATTAAAGGATGAATTGGGAAGGAACAAGCAGTCTGTGGAGCTTTCCTGACTCCCAGGGAAGAGACAGAGGATGTAGCGACTTCAGCAGCTGGCATTCTGAACGTGGTACGCACCAATTCAGTGTAACACTGCACCTGCTTTCTGAGTGCCTGGGAGGAGGGGACTGACTCCTCATCCTCTGACTGATCCGACTGCTCATGATCCCTTTCCAAAGATAGGGATCCCTCCTCATTTTCAGAGCAGCTGTCTGAGAGAGGGATTTCAGCAGAGGGAGGGGATCTACCCCTTTTCTTGCTATCTTTTAGGGAAGCAGAAATAAAATTCATTATCCTCCCTTCAAAACTCTCCAATGAAGCCCTAAGGGAGTCCTCAGTGACATAGACCGGGGCTGCGACATTAGGAGAGGCTGCAAAGCCTGAAAGGGGCACTGACTCGTCTTGAGATGCAGGCTCCACTCTTGCAGAGGGGGATGGTAATCTGCATGCACTTTTAGAACCCCTGGAACCAGGCGGTGACCTGCCAGTGCTTTTGTTACCTGCCCCTGAAACCCTCTTACGAGGAGACATAGTACTGAGCTACAAAGCAGAGTTACTAGTGTAAAATGCAATCACTTTGTTGTGCTTAAAGTCTCACAATAAATCAATATTAGCTTAACTGCACAATATGATGCCGAGTAGGTGTCTTAAGGTTCGCCTGGATCCAATCCCACGGATGCTTACAGCCCACAGCTCCTGTGTCTCACCTTACAGTCCCCTGACGCTCTGGGCTTTTAAAAACGGCCGTTTTGGCGCCTGCATTGCAGTCTGGAGCACTTGATTGTGCACGGCTGGCAACCACACCCCCCCCTTTCCCTATTAGGCCGGGAGCACGCCCGGCGCGCGTGCACGCGCCCGCGCGCGTGCACGAGGACCGCGGGATCCGGGGGGGGGAAGGGGAACCCAAAAGGAGTGACCTGGGACCCCCCGATCTGCGTGGGACCCCTTTTTTAGTTATATTGTGGCAGGGACTGCAAGGAAACGTGAATAGCTGGGAGAACCAGGCATTTCACTGAGCGTGTTTGTTTGAAAGGCATGTAAGTATGCATCAGGCTTGCTCTTACTCCCTCAAGTGGTGGAAACCAGGTAAGACATACAACTACTCACCATGAAGAAATCCATTCATATATTAAATATATAGGATGACTTCCCATACCTGTTCCCCGCCGCAGGAATTGCTGATTTCAGACCAATTCCAGCCTTCACCCATCACGGCGGGTATTGTTAGCCAACCTTCAGGCGTATCTGGGAATCTTACGAAAAGATTCTCCTACCTGGGCCTTGTAAAAAACTCTGCCAGAAACTTACGGGCGCCCTGAGTAAACAGTACCCCAAGTCTGGTTGTCCCAGAGTCCAGTCTTCCAATGGAGAGGACTTACAGGCAAAACCTCGTGTCTTCGGCAGACGAGGCCCGGGTACCATACCATCTTGGGAGTCAATTATCGGCCCGAGGTATGGATCCGGTTTGTTGTAGCCCTTCGGCCCTCGCCGGGACCCGCATAGAGCTAAGTTTTACGTGACCATCGACCAGACACTGGCGAAAAAACTGAGGTGCCTCCCTGATGGGAGGGGTTATATAGGGGAGGAATTCTCTTTAATTGGGTCAACCAGTGTCCAATCACCAGAGGTGCCTATATAACCCACTATGTAATGAAGCTCCTGTGTCCCGTGATGTATGATCAAGAAAACATTTTTTTAGAAAATCCTTCATCCTTGTGTATTTTATTCTGTGAGGTAACCAAACTATTAGCCAGAATTACTGAAACAATAAAAAGATACATGTTGTCATTTGCCAACTGGCTCCTTTTTACAATGAGAAGCGTGGATCCAGGTAGGTTTCCCTTCCAATTTCACTGAGGTTGCTGTAATCAATAGCACCTGGAAAGGACCTTCAAACCTTGGTTCCAGTGTCTTTCTGGTATGTTTCTTTACATACACATAGTCTCCTGGTTGTAGATCGTGTGTACCTGTGACAGAATTAGGGTCTGGAAGAGAAGAATACACACTCTTGTGGATTTTAGTCTGACGCTGTTGCAACTGTATTACATACGTAGTTAAACTATCACATTGTAATTGCATACTTTGAGGAAAATATAAACCTAATCTAGGTGCACTTCCAAACAGTATTTCATATGGGGATAACCCAGTTTTTCCTGTTGGGGTGTACCTAATAGAGAACAAAGCTAAAGCTAGGCACTCAGGCCATGGTTTGTTCAACTCCTGCATAGCCTTTTGTATTTTCAGCTTGATTGTACCATTTACTCTTTCTACTGATCCTGAACTCTGTGGGTGGTAAGGAGTATGAAAACTTTGTTGAACCCCTAACATTGCCATCACATTTTGCATTATTTCTCCCGTGAAATGTGTCCCCCTATCTGATTCTATTGTTTCTTGGAGACCAAACCTAGGTATCAGCTCAGTAATCAGTTTCTTGGCGGTGGCTTTTGCCGTAGCTGATTTCACAGGATAACTTTCGGCCAGCCTGAAAATAGGCAGATGCACACGAGAACAAATTCAAAGGGGCCGCTCTTAGGCATTTGTATGTAGTCAATCTGCAGTCTCTGAAAGGGATATTGGGCCCGGACCTGATGTTTACGTGGGGTTTTCACTCTCTGTCCTGGGTTATTAATCAGACAGATTTGGCATGCAGCACAGTAGTTCCTTGCAGTACTACTGAATCCAGGGGCTAGCCATCCTTGGCTTACAATCCTATACATAGAATTGGAGCTGACATGAGTGGGTAAGTGGACAGCCGCTGCCATTGCTGGGTATAGAGAAGCGGGTAGACATATTTTGTCTCCTTCTCTCCATACATTGTCAAGGCCTGGTGCAGCTCCCTCCTTAACCCAACGGTCCTTCTCAATAGCCCCTGCTTGTTCCTGTAGTTCCATTAGCTGCTGCCATGTGGTTTCGGGCATACTCACCTGTACCGTGGCTAAGGTCTCAGGGCTTACTTCCCCTAGAGCTGCCTTCTTTGCAGTTAAATCTGCAAATGCGTTTCCTTTTGCCTCAGTTGTTTTTGCACTCGTGTGTGCCGCTACTCTTATAACCTTTTGAAGATTGTTCAGGACTCTTTTGATTCCTTCACCATGTTTAACAGGTGTGCCTGCTGCTGTAAGGTAACCTCTAGCTTTCCATATGTGGCCATAATCATGTGCAACACCGTAGGCGTATGCGGAATCAGTGTAAATGTTCCCTTCTTGTCCCTCCAAGTGTTCTAGGGCTTTCTCTAGAGCGGTTAGTTCCGCTTCTTGTGCCGACATGTGTGCTGGTAATGACTTTGCCTCAATTACCTGTGTGTCCGTTACCACAGCATAACCTGTGTGATATTTACCTTTGTCATCGGCAAATCTACTACCATCTATGTACAGTGTGTGTTCTGCATTTGCAATGGGTATGTCTGTGACATGTGGGAACCCCGTGGTTTCTTGTTCCATAAGTTGAAAACAATCGTGTTCATCAGATGTTATGTCCTGAAACGAAAGTGTGTCAGAATCCTGAGTATCTTGTGCTGTGTCTACACCATTATCATCATTACTCCCCCCTGTCAAATCTGTCTGTAATGGTAAAAGCTGTGCTAAGTTAAAAGAAGTGCATCACTGAAAGGTAACATTGGGGGGTAGGAGCAAGGTGCATTGTAGACGCAGCTGCCTTGCCATTGATATGTATTTTGGTTGGACCTGTGACAAGATGGCGTGTATGTCATGTGTGGTATGTACCACTACAGGATTGTCTAAGACAATTTCTGAGGATTTGTCAATGATAATTGACACTGCTGCAACTGCTCGTACACAGGACGGTGATCCTCTAGAGACAGGATCGAGAGCCGCTGAGAAATATGCTACCGGCCTTTGTTTGATGTGTTGTTGTGTCAACACCCCTGTTGCGTGTCCCGTGATTTCAGCAATGTACAAATGAAATGTTTTGGTATAATCAGGGATCCCGATCGCAGGTGCCGAAATTAGTAACCTTTTTAAGGTGCTAAAAGATTCATGACCTGCTTCTGTGAGTACATAGGGTACTATTTTCAAGCAATCATATAATGGCTGCATCAGAGAACTGGCATGTGGTATCCATTGTCTACAATATGATACCATTCCCAGAAACATACGAAGTTGCTTAAAGTTGCGTGGGATATTCATTTGTCTTATGGCCTGGACTCGGTCTTCAGTGAGATGTCGAGTAACCTGGGATATACAGTGGCCCAAAAAGACAACCTTTTTCTGGCATACCTGTAACTTAGTTCTATTCACCTTGCACCCTTTTTCAGCCAGGAATTGTAACAATGATAGAGTGGCTTTTAAACAAGTATCGTTATCCGGACAACATAACAATAGGTCATCTACATATTGCAACAATACACAAGTGTCAGGCGGTAGCCATTCTCTATTTTTACTTTTTAAGGTTTAGTCAGCGGGGCATCGGACAAAAGACCGTCATAACCACTTATGGGTATGGTGTCACGGGACGTCATGTGTGGAGGGACTACTGAATCAGACAACAGACTGCGTGACGCTCCTGTGTCAACCAAACAAGGAATATGTTTACCTTCCACCTTCATCAACATGTGGAGCATTTTGTTCTCTGATTCAGCTAGGACTGGGGCAAGTCATGCGGTCGGATCGTCCCTATCATTGGTACGCCTCTGTCTGTAGTCCCTCGTGTCTCTGTCCGTGTTTCCTTCCTGTTCGTCTTTTATCCTTTTCCTACAGTCTCTTTTTATATGTCCCACCTTGTTGCAGTAATAACAGGTAAGAGGTTTACGGGAGGAATTCCCTCCTTCATTGACCCGGGCAACAGTGTTAACTCCCGGTGTCCTTCTGGGTTTAGTTTCTGCTAAATCAGCCTCTATGCCTTGTGCTTTCTGCAACAATGTTCCTCTGTCCCGTATGGCTCTCCATTCGGGAGTACATGCCTTCAGTTTGTCACCTATTTGGGGTACTAGTCCTTCCATAAACTGTCGATTGAAAGCCCTAATGGTGACGGGTAAGGCTAAATCTAGACCTTCGTCAGCCATCATGCTTTCCATGTTGAGGTAAAATTCTGTAACAGTCTGACCTGGGGCCTGTTTTATGGGCGCTGTCGAACCCCTTTCCTGCTGTTTCCCTTGGCAAAATTCTCGTAACTGAGCAATAAACAGGGGTCTAGAGTCTATATGACGAGGGTGTACTCCTGGCGGATCTGCCGCTGGATCCCCTTGTGGTCTATGTGGAGCAATTTCATTCATAAATTGATTAAACATCGTTAGTGTCATTTTATGTCTACACAAATCTTCCCCATCTTGCCAAGTTGCTTCATGTGTGTCTAGTAATTGTGTCACGAATCTACAGAATGCGGCAGGTTTTGCTACGGGATCAGGAGCATTCTGTATTAATGCCATAAGAGTGTCAGCCGACCAAGGTGTCCATGTCCTCAGAACGACTTGTCGGGTCACTGTAGGTGGCTGTCCTGCTTGACCCGCATTTGGATTATTTACTTGTATTACCCTAGTCCGACTATGGACTGGAGCTACGGGCTCTGGTCTTTGAGCGCCGCAATGTACACATTCCTGTGCCCAGTCTGGGTTCTGGGTACCGCATACTCGGCATACCCATCCTCTTCCTCTTAAGGAAGGATAAAGTTTTGGTCTTTCATTACCTGGTGTGGTAGTGTTATAAGGAGGTGGAGTATCTCCCGTATTTACCCTATCGCCGGGAGCAGAAGGAAGACTTTTGTGTCGGACCTTCATATCCCATCCACCCTTTTCCTGACAATACTCCCATCCCTCCTCTTTAGCCCTGTTGGAAACCTTAATTAAACATTGTATTTGTGATACCCATCTGTTCTTCAATATCTCTCCCTGTCTGTCTTTCTTTATTTCTTCCCAACCTTCTACACTTAATCCATTTTCTCCATCCATCCCCAATTTCTTGAGAATCCTATTTGTGCCCTGTGCCTTATCCTTCCCATACAACATTGTAATTATGTCTTTAACAGCCTAACATTTCTGAGATTCCTCCTGGGGTTTACCATGTGTCTGGCCCATTTTGACAGTCCTGCCTAGGTGGCGTTTGGATCACTTACTAAGTGTCTCGTTGCCTTCTCCTCCTAGGGTGCCAAAATACTAAAAACCTCTCCTGGATGAGATTTCTGAAATCGAATTACCTTATATGCTAGCCAACTGACAAATATTATGACCAGACTGACGGCTACAACATATACAAGCATTCCCTTTTGGTGGCCAAACACATATGACTAGGTCTCCGGGACTTTGTGGAGACCTTATTTCCTTCCCATTACCATGGAATCTCTCAGCATTCGTTTCTTATTCCTGCTTTATTGAGGCAGTCAGGACTTATACTTTCAACCCGTTTTTAGGCTCATGAATCAAAAAGCGTATATCAAACTTAAGTGTCGGACCCCCAAAGTACTCTTACGAGTTAAGGGCGCATTCCGTTACCCATTGGGATGATATATGTTTCAATTCACACCATACAAACAGGGCTTATCTCAGTCACAACAGACAGATGACAAGTAGACAGACAAGAAACAACGGTAACATAAGCCAAAATATTAAGTTCAAGACCCGCTTACTACAGAGGTTGGTGTTTACCTGAAGAACAATTCAGACAGATCAGGTGGGCACAAATCTAAGAAGCACAGAGTTTATAAGAAAATAAAGCTTTTCTTACCTGCGCAGGATTTGTCTGTGGTTCTTGATGTGCCCGACCATTTCGTTCCGTCCTTATGTTCGTTCGCCTCTTGTAGTTTCTTCAGCGAGTCCCTATTCGCGGCGCCAGAAATGTTAGGTGTGACCTCAACAAGTCACCTATTTGTCAGGTTATGTTACCGTTTCCCAATTGTTAGTTAGAGTTCTTATCCAAGCAAAGAGACACAGAGGTATTATTCAGTATTTCTGCTCAGAAGTCCGTCGTTAACTCTGACTGTCTCTGACTGACTCTGGCTCTGAGGCTTCTTTATTACATCTTTTATAGACAGAAAAGGGCAAACATCAGCAAATGTAAAAAAAACAACATTTTCAAAGTAAAGACAATTCTCCGGGTGTTATCAGCTGATAAGACAATCTTCTGGGCGTAGACTGCTTTTTAGGGCTGATGCGGCCTCTTCTTGATGAGTACGTGACAATAGATGACGAATCCTTATTTTACAGAGAAGGATAGAAAAATACATGTATTTAGTAAGACATACGGTCAACCATTTTGTTTTGACACCCCTTAATCCTTACACCCGTCATCCCCATCCTCATCTCTGCCTGCAGAACCTTCTCTCTGAATGACAGAATCTTCCTCGCTGTGTATTGAAATGAGCGCCGCTCTCTTTATTATACGCTGGCGGAGTGCGCGGCGCGTTCTAATAAAAGCCTCACCTTAGGCGTTCGCAGAGGACATCCGAGGATTATTAATGTTCTGCCAGATGTGCCGTCTCAGCAATCTGATGGCAGCACTGACACCTCCCCGGACTGGGGATCATTCCCTATACAAAGGACTGTAGGTAGGTGGTCCTAGGTTCACACACCCGCTGTCAGTGCAACTCCCCGCCTGTAATACAGTAATCCCGAGCGCCCCACCTTTCCACAGTCATGGCGCCCATTGAAAGTCTGGAGGTGCCCCCCTCCCCCCTGAGGGAATTATACCGCGTGTATACCAATCTTTGCGGGAATTGGGGGTTTGTGCAAGAGATGTCTCCAGACACATACCGACACTGACACCTAACACTGACCACCGACACCTAACACTGACCACTGACACCTAACACTGACCACCGACACCTAACACTGACACCTAACACTGACCACCGACACCTAACACTGACCACTGACACCTAACACTGACACCTAACACTTGACTACCGACACCTAATACTGACACCTAACACTTGACTACCGACACCTAACACTGACACTGACACCTAACACTGACCACCGACACCTAACACTGACACCTAACACTGACACCTAACACTGACCACCGACACCTAACACTGACCACTGACACCTAACACTGACACCTAACACTGACCACTGACACCTAACACTAACACCTAACACTGACCAACACCTAACACTGACCACCAACACCTAACACTGACACCTAACACTGACCACCGACACCTAACACCGACACCTAACACTGACACCTAACACTGACCACCAACACCTAACACCGACACCTAACACTGACCACCAACACCTAACACTGACACCTAACACTGACCACCGACACCTAACACCGACACCTAACACTGACACCTAACACTGACCACCAACACCTAACACCGACACCTAACACTGACACCTAACACTGACACCTAACACTGACCACCAACACCTAACACCGACACCTAACACTGACCACCAACACCTAACACTGACACCTAACACCGACACCTAACACCGACACCTAACACCGACACCTAACACTGACCACTGACACCTAACACTGACACCTAACACTGACCACTGACACCTAACACTGACACCTAACACTGACCACTGACACCTAACACTGACACCTAACACTGACCACCGACACCTAACACCGACACCTAACACCGACACCTAACACCGACACCTAACACCGACACCTAACACCGACACCTAACACTGACCACTGACACCTAACACTGACACCTAACACTGACCACTGACACCTAACACTGACACCTAACACTGACCACTGACACCTAACACTGACACCTAACACTGACCACTGACACCTAACACTAACACCTAACACTGACCAACACCTAACACTGACCACCAACACCTAACACTGACACCTAACACTGACCACCGACACCTAACACTGACCACCAACACCTAACACTGACACCTAACACTGACCACCGACACCTAACACTGACACCTAACACTGACCACCAACACCTAACACCGACACCTAACACTGACCCCTAACACCGACACCTAACACTGACACCTAACACTGACACCTAACACTGACACCTAACACTGACCACCAACACCTAACACCGACACCTAACACTGACCACCAACACCTAACACTGACACCTAACACTGACCACCGACACCTAACACTGACACCTAACACTGACCACTGACACCTAACACTGACACCTAACACTGACCACCAACACCTAACACTGACACCTAACAATGACACCTAACACTGACCACCAACACCTAACACCGACACCTAACACCGACACCTAACACTGACACCTAACACTGACACCTAACACTGACACCTAACACTGACCACTGACACCTAACACTGACACCTAACACTGACCACCGACACCTAACACTAACACCTAACACTGACCAACACCTAACACTGACCACCAACACCTAACACCGACACCTAACACTGACACCTAACACTGACCCCTAACACTGACACCTAACACTGACCCCTAACACTGACCCCTAACACTGACCCCTAACACTGACCCCTAACACTGACCCCTAACACTGACACCTAACACTGACCCCTAACACTGACCCCTAACACTGACCCCTAACACTGACCCCTAACACTGACCCCTAACACTGACCCCTAACACTGACCCCTAACACCGACACCTAACACCGACACCTAACAATGACACCTAACACTGACCACCGACACCTAACACCGACACCTAACAATGACACCTAACACTGACCACCAACACCTAACACCGACACCTAACACTGACCAACACCTAACACTGACCACCAACACCTAACACCGACACCTAACACTGACACCTAACACTGACCCCTAACACTGACCCCTAACACTGACCCCTAACACTGACACCTAACACTGACACCTAACACTGACACCTAACACTGACCCCTAACACCGACCCCTAACACCGACACCTAACACCGACACCTAACACTGACACCTAACACCGACACCTAACACCGACACCTAACACTGACACCTAACACTGACACCTAACACTGACACCTAACACTGACACCTAACACTGACACCTAACACTGACCACCGACTACCGACACCTAACACTGACCACCGGCACCTAACACTGATCACCGACACCTAACACTGATCACCGACACCTAACACTGATCACTGGGATCTAGTAGTAATTTTGTTTATTACAGACTTCTCTAGCGAGGAGAAAAGGATACAATGTATCTGAAGAAAGAGTAGCGGGGCGGTTCAAATAAAATTGGCTGCGATTGGTTATCAAAGTGATCGTAAAAAAAGTCTACACAGCAGCCAATCACCTGGAAGGACGGCGGATATTCATCACCTCTTCTCTTACTGCTTATTTGTTTGGTAGATCTCCGCAATGGACTTCAACCTCCTGTGCCTGTGTGATGGAGCTGTGCCTGCGGAAGGCGATCCTCCTCTCTGGGGATAGGTGACTTATATATATATATATGATGTAGCCAGGGCTGGATTTACATCTCAGGAGCCTATAGGCAGAGAATTCTGAAGCACCCCCCCCCCCCCCAGCACTAATCACCATACTCACCTCCAAACATAAATTCCTTCTGCAAGTTAAAATTCTCCCCAAAGATTCCCCATCCTCACAGTCCAAATCAACTCACATCGGTCCCCCCCCCCCCAATTCCTCACAAATCACCCCTCCTAGCACACATACTCTTTCCATCGAAATGCTTCCTCCTAACATAAATTCTTTCCCCAAATCTCCCCTTAGAATAAATCCCCCCTCAGTTCCCCCATCTAGCTTAAATACTCCCCCCTTCTAACACAAATTCTCCCTCCTACTGTAAGTTCCCCCCCCCCTCAAAAAAAACCTCCTAGTTTAAGTTCTCCCCCCAAATCCCCTCTCCTAGTGCAAGTTCTCCTCCCCCAAATCCCCCATCCTAGCTTAAATACTGCCCCCAAATACCCATTCCTAGCGCAAACCCTCCCCCAAATCCCCCCTCCTTGTGTATTACATACACTATATTACCAAAAGTATTGGGACGCCTGGGGGGTTCAATATTGAGTTGGCCCGCCCTTTGCAGATATAACAGCTTCAACTCTTCTGGGAAGGCCGTCCACAAGGTTTAGGAGGGTGTCTATGGGAAAGTTGGGAGCATGAAATTGTCCAAAATGTCTCGGTATGCTGACGCCTTAAGAGTTCCCTTCACTGAAACTAAGAGGCCAATCCCAACCTCTGAAAAGCAACCCCCCCACACCATAATCACCCCTCTCCACCAAATGGTTTGGACCAGTGCACAAAGCAAGGTCCATAAAGACATGGATGAGCGAGTTTGGGGTGGAGGAACTTGACTGGCCTGCACAGAGTCCTGACCTCAACCCGATAGAACACCTTTGGGATGAATTAGAGCCAAGACTGCGAACAAAGCCTTCTCGTCCAACATCAGTGCCTGACCTCACAAATGCTCTTCTGGAAGAATGGGTCAAACATTCCCATAGACACCCTCCTAAACCTTGTGGACAGCCTTCCCAGAAGAGGTGAAGCTGTTATAGCTGCAAAGGGCGGAGCCAACGCAATATTGAACCCTCCGGACTAAGACTGGGAGGTCATTAAAGTTCATGTGCGTGTAAAGGCAGGTGTCCCAATACTTTTAGTAATATAGTGTCTTTTTATATGGGGGAGCTGTGTCTATGGAAGGTGATCCTCCTCTCTGGCGATCTCGGAATGAGTCGGAATTTTCGGTCTCCTCTCGGTGGGAATCCTGCCGGGATGAGGAAATGCTAAGCGTGCTCTTTTCTGGCTCATCTCCTCCTCGTCTCACTTATCGCAGGCCCGCTGAGTGCAATATTTCTAATTAAATGCGCTGCCTTGTTTGCATAAATCTGAGTAAACAAAACGAGGGGGAGAGACGGATCCGTCTGGAGCGCCTAATTCTCCTTTCCAGCCTGGAGGAGCACAGAACCCGGGGACCGCTTCCCCTGCCAAAGGATTGGCATTTCTGTGCAGCCAGCTGTGTGATCCAGACACCCTGCCAGACAGCACAGCCAGGACCTGGACCTCCCTGCAGTTAAAGGGTCCCTGTCACCAGACCGTTTATTTCACCACCAATCTTCCCATTGATGAGGATATGTACATTTATCATACTTTCTTCAGCAGTATAATCCTCCCTTGTAGTGGCGGCCGCTCGTAAAGGGCGCTGCCCCTCTAATCTCCATGTGCCAGCCCCTAATCTCCATGCAGGGCGCCGGACGCATGGATCTCAATGGGGTTTTTATTTTTTTAAGCACAGGATTAAAGCCTGAGGCTCTAATTGGCTTAAAAAAGGGGTGGACTCAGGGTGCAGAGTACTGCGCCCCAAGCTTACCCACTTGTGTGACATTAGCAAATGAATATTCGCTAATGTCTTCCTGTTTCTCCTCCCAGCCAATCAGGAAGCCGGTCCTGAGACCTGATTGGCCGGGAGCCCAAAGACACGATTGGCCGGGAGCCTTAAGACCCGATTGGCCCGGGAGCCTTAAGACCCGATTGGCCCGGGAGCCTTAAGCCCCGATTGGCCGGGAGCCTTAAGACCTGATTGGCCGGGAGCCTTAAGACCCGACTGGCCGGGAGTCCTAAGACCCGACTGGCCGGGAGTCTTAAGACCCGATTGGCCGGGAGTCCTAAGACCCGATTGGCCGCGAGTCTTAAGACCCGACTGGCCGGGAGTCTTAAGACCCAATTGGCTGGGAGTCTTAAGACCCAACTGGCCGGGAGTCCTAAGACCCGACTGGCCGGGAGTCTTAAGACCCGATTGGCCGCGAGTCTTAAGACCAGACTGGCCGGGAGTCTTAAGACCCAATTGGCCGGGAGTCTTAAGACCCAATTGGCCGGGAGTCTTAAGACCCAAATGGCCGGGAGTCTTAAGACCCAACTGGCCGGGAGTCTTAAGACCCAACTGGCCGGGAGTCCTAAGACCCGACTGGCCGGGAGTCTTAAGACCCGATTGGCCGCGAGTCTTAAGACCCGACTGGCCGGGAGTCCTAAGACCCGACTGGCCGGGAGTCTTAAGACCCGATTGGCCGTGAGTCTTAAGACCCGACTGGCCGGGAGTCTTAAGACCCAATTGGCCGGGAGTCTTAAGACCCAACTGGCCGGGAGTCCTAAGACCCGATTGGCTGGGAGTCTTATGACCCGATTTGCCTGGAGGAGAAGGGACCGCCGGGACTCGGGAGGAGATGCAGAGGGAAAGCCGCTGAAGCCGTGACCTGGATGGGGTAAGTGCGGGGCTGGCGGGCGAGCAATCAATCGAGTGAAGGGGGCGGGGGGCTGTGAGGGGGCCAGGCTTGTTTGCCGCCCCCCCCAAAACAAAAATCGAGCACCAGCCACCACTTCTCTCACTTGTGTAGACAACCAAAAGCCCGGAGACCGCTGCTGGGTACCACCATCTTGGATGTGATGTCAGCAGTCGCGGCAGACTCACAGCTGTCAATCATATTATTGCTCCTCCCACAGCCGCTACATAAAGGGGAGGGGGAGGGCAGAGGAGGGAGTGAATCTAGAGAGTATCGGGTCTCATTTTTTCGTGAATTTTCTCTTCCTAAAGTGAACATCTCAAAGCAGACTTCTAGTTTCTCCCTATGCAGAGTACCGGAGGTGGAGCTCCATTCACCTCGGGAGCCCCCCCCAAAATCTGAGACTTTCTCATTCTATGGAAGCGAAATCCTCAACTTATATGGTGACACTCTGGGCCCCGCCTTCTATTCTACATCCTCCTATTGGTTGGTGAGACCGCCATCAGATATACCAGCCAATAGGAAAGCACACGAGGGGATGGTTTGACCTCCAGAGAAGGCGGCTACACAGACCAGGCCAGGGAGGGGGGGGTTACACACCCCCCCCCGGGAAGAAGCCTCAGGCCAGTAATTGGTGATCACGCGCCTCTTAGTAGTATTTACGATCGTTGCGCAGTCACGTTCCACAAGCCTCGGGCTTCCTTTTAATCAATTTCCACAACGAAGCCGCGTTCTGACCCTACAAATCCCACAATATAGAAAAGAAAATTAATTTCCCATCTGTTGGCGGAGGAAATTTTTTAAATTTATTTCAATAAAAGCCGGACTAAGGGAAGGGATAAAACGAGCGCTCTGGTGGGGGAGGGGAGCGCGGACGGCTCATCGCTTCTTTCATTATCAACACTTTCAGGTATAAAAATAATTCCAGAAGAAGAAATTCAGTGCTGGGTGGAGGCCAATAAATTCCCGAATCCACCCTGAGGGATCTCAGTGCCAATAATACACCACCCTCTATGTCTGCGCCATCAATGCCCGCTCTGATTGCATCATTACTCTCACCCACAGAGGAGCAATGATACATACCCCAGCCAGTGCCCGAAGCATACAGGGGGGGATCTCTGAGAAGGGATGTCTGAGGTATATCCCTATTCGTTGCCAACTTGGACCAACCTTCACCCCCATTCCACTGCAGACATGAACCAACCTTCTCCCCCATCCTTCTGCAGACATTGACCAACCTTCTCCCCCATCCTTCTGCAGACATTGACCAACCTTTTCCCCCATCCTTCTGCAGACATGAACCAACCTTCTCCCCCATCCTTCTGCAGACATTGACCAACCTTCTCCCCCATCCTTCTGCAGACATGAACCAACCTTCTCCCCCATCCTTCTGCAGACATTGACCAACCTTCTCCCCCATCCTTCTGCAGACATTGACCAACCTTCTCCCCCATCCTTCTGCAGACATTGACCAACCTTCTCCCCCATCCTTCTGCAGACATTGACCAACCTTCTCCCCCATCCTTCTGCAGACATTGACCAACCTTCTCCCCCATCCTTCTGCAGACATTGACCAACCTTCTCCCCCATCCTTCTGCAGACATTGACCAACCTTCTCCCCCATCCTTCTGCAGACATGAACCAACCTTCTCCCCCATCCTTCTGCAGACATGAACCAACCTTCTCCCCCATCCTTCTGCAGACATGAACCAACCTTCTCCCCCATCCTTCTGCAGACATGAACCAACCTTCTCCCCCATCCTTCTGCAGACATTGACCAACCTTCTCCCCCATCCTTCTGCAGACATGAACCAACCTTCTCCCCCATCCTTCTGCAGACATGAACCAACCTTCTCCCCCATCCTTCTGCAGACATTGACCAACCTTCTCCCCCATCCTTCTGCAGACATGAACCAACCTTCTCCCCCATCCTTCTGCAGACATGAACCAACCTTCTCCCCCATCCTTCTGCAGACATTGACCAACCTTCTCCCCCATACTTATGCAGACATTGACCAACCTTCTCCCTCATCCTTCTGCAGACATGAACCAACCTTCTCCCCCATCCTTCTGCAGACATTGACCAACCTTCTCCCCCATCCTTCTGCAGACATTGACCAACCTTCTCCCCCATCCTTCTGCAGACATGAACCAACCTTCTTCCCCATCCTTCTGCAGACATGAACCAACCTTCTCCCCCATCCTTCTGCAGACATTGACCAACCTTCTCCCCCATCCTTATGCAGACATTGAACAACCTTCTCCCCCATCCTTCTGCAGATATTGACCAACCTTCTCCCCCATCCTTCTGCAGACATTGACCAACCTTCTCCCCCATCCTTCTGAAGACATTGACCAACCTTCTCCCCCACCCTTCTGCAGACATGAACCAACCTTCTCCCCCATCCTTCTGCAGACATTGACCAACCTTCTCCCCCATCCTTCTGCAGACATGAACCAACCTTCTCCCCCATCCTTCTGCAGACATTGACCAACCTTCTCCCCCATCCTTCTGCAGACATTGACCAACCTTCTCCCCCATCCTTCTGCAGACATTGACCAACCTTCTCCCCCATCCTTCTGAAGACATTGACCAACCTTCTCCCCCACCCTTCTGCAGACATGAACCAACCTTCTCCCCCATCCTTCTGCAGACATTGACCAACCTTCTCCCCCATCCTTCTGCAGACATTGACCAACCTTCTCCCCCATCCTTCTGCAGACATGAACCAACCTTCTCCCCCATCCTTCTGCAGACATGAACCAACCTTCTCCCCCATCCTTCTGCAGACATTGACCAACCTTCTCCCCCATCCTTCTGCAGACATTGACCAACCTTCTCCCCCATCCTTCTGCAGACATTGACCAACCTTCTCCCCCATCCTTCTGCAGACATGAACCAACCTTCTCCCCCATCCTTCTGCAGACATTGACCAACCTTCTCCCCCATCCTTCTGCAGACATTGACCAACCTTCTCCCCCATCCTTATGCAGACATTGACCAACCTTCTCCCTCATCCTTCTGCAGACATTGACCAACCTTCTCCCCCATCCTTCTGCAGACATTGACCAACCTTCTCCCCCATCCTTCTGCAGACATGAACCAACCTTCTCCCCCATCCTTCTGCAGACATTGACCAACCTTCTCCCCCATCCTTCTGCAGACATGAACCAACCTTCTCCCCCATCCTTCTGCAGACATTGACCAACCTTCTCCCCCATCCTTCTGCAGACATGAACCAACCTTCTCCCCCATCCTTCTGCAGACATGAACCAACCTTCTCCCCCATCCTTCTGCAGACATTGACCAACCTTCTCCCCCATCCTTATGCAGACATTGACCAACCTTCTCCCTCATCCTTCTGCAGACATTGACCAACCTTCTCCCCCATCCTTCTGCAGACATTGACCAACCTTCTCCCCCATCCTTCTGCAGACATGAACCAACCTTCTTCCCCATCCTTCTGCAGACATGAACCAACCTTCTCCCCCATCCTTCTGCAGACATGAACCAACCTTCTCCCCCATCCTTCTGCAGACATTGACCAACCTTCTCCCCCATCCTTCTGCAGACATGAACCAACCTTCTCCCCCATCCTTATGCAGACATTGAACAACCTTCTCCCCCATCCTTCTGCAGACATTGACCAACCTTCTCCCCCATCCTTCTGCAGACATTGACCAACCTTCTCCCCCATCCTTCTGCAGACATTGACCAACCTTCTCCCCCATCCTTCTGCAGACATGAACCAACCTTAAAGCCCCTTAAAAGTTGTGCAATTTTGACGCAATTTCGGGTAATGCCTGTGTAAACTTGAGGTCTATGGACCTCAACTCGCATGAAAGTCGGACAAAAGTAGCACAGGGACTACATTAAAGTCTGCACAACATGAAGTCGCACATATATGGATGGTTATCATTGGAAATCATGAGGAACGACTTGTCATGCGACTTTGCAGTCCCATATCGCAGGACAAGTCTCACAAGTGTGAAAGGGGCCTTAGCCTATCTCTCTGCAGGCATGGACCAACCTTCACCTCCATCCCTCTGCAGACTTGGTCTAACCTTCACCCCCATACCACTCCAGGCATGGACCAACCTTTGCCCTCATCCCACTGCAGACGTGGATCAACCTTCACCCCCATCGTTCTGTAGACATGGACCAACCTTCACCCCCAATCCTCTACGGACATGGACCGACCTTTACCCCAATCCCTGTGCAGACATGGACCAACCTTTACCCCCATGCCTCTGCAGACCTGGACCAATGTTCACCCCAATCCCTCAGCAGATATGGTCCAACCTTCACCCCCATCCCTCTACAAACTTGGACCAATCTTCACCCCCATGCATCGGCAGACATGGACCAACTTTAACCTCAATCCCTCTGTACACACGAACCAACATTCACTCTATTCTCCTGCAGATATACAGTGCCTTGTGAAAGTATTCGGCCCCCTTGAACTTTTTAACCTTTTGCCACATTTCAGGCTTCAAACATAAAGATATAAAATTTTGAAGAATCACCAACAAGTGGGACACAATTGTGAAGTGGAACGAAATCTATTGGATTTTTGAAACTTTTTTCAACTAATAAAAATATGAAAAGTGGGGTGTGCAAAATGATTGGGCCCCCTTGTGTTAATACTTTGTAGAGCCACCTTTTGCTGCGATTACAGCTGCAAGTCACTTGGGGTGTCTCTATCAGTTTTGCACATCGAGAGACTGAAATTCTTGCCCATTCTTCCTTGCAAAACAGCTGGAGCTCAGTGAGGTTGGATGGAGAGCGTTTGTGAACAGCAGTTTTCAGCTCTTTCCACAGATTCTCGATTGGATTCAGGTCTGGACTTTGACTTGGCCATTCTAACACCTGGATACGTTTATTTGTGAACCATTCCTTTGTAGATTTTGCTGTATGTTTGGGATCATTGTCTTGTTGGAAGATAAATCTCCGTCCCAGTTTCAGGTCTTTTGCAGACTCCAACAGGTTTTCATCCAGAATGGTCCTGTATTTGGCTGCATCCATCTTCCCCTCAATTTTAACCATCTTCCCTGTCCCTGCTGAAGAAAAGCAGGCCCAAACCATGATGCTGCCACCACCATGTGTGACAGCGGGGATGGTGTGTTGAGGGTGATGAGCTGTGTTGCTTTTACGCCAAACATATCGTTTTGCATTGTGGGCAAAAAGTTGGATTTTGGTTTCATGTGACCAGAGCACCTTCTTCCACATGTTTGGTGTGTCTCCCAGGTGGCTTGTGGCAAACTTTAGACGAGACTTTTTATGGATATCTTTGAGAAATGGCTTTCTTCTTGCCACTCTTCCATAAAGGGCAGATTTGTGCAGTGTACGACTGATTGTTGTCCTATGGACAGACTCTCCCACCTCAGCTGTAGTCCTCTGCAGTTCATCCAGAGTGATCATGGGCCTCTTGGCTGCATCTCTGATCAGTCTTCTCCATGTCTGAGATGAAAGTTTAGAGGGACGGCCAGGTCTTGGTAGATTTGCAGTGGTCTGATACTCCTTCCATTTCAAAATGATCGCTTGCACAGTGCTCCTTGGGATGTTTAAAGCTTGGGAAATCTTTTTGTATCCAAATCCGGCTTCAAACTTCTCCACAAGAGTATTACGGACCTGCCTGGTGTGTTCCTTGGTCTTCATGATGCTCTCTGCGCTTTCAACAGAACCCTGAGACTATCACAGAGCAGGTGCATTTATACAGAGACTTGATTACACACAGGTGGATTCTATTTATCACCATCAGTCATTTAGGACAACATTGGATCATTCAGAGATCCTCGCTGAACTTCTGGAGTGAGTTTGCTGCACTGAAAGTAAAGGGGCCGAATCATTTTGCACGCACCACTTTTCAGTTTTTTATTTGCTAAAAAAGTTTAAAATATCCAATAAATTTCGTTCCACTTCACAATTGTGTCCCACTTGTTGGTGATTCTTCACAAAAAATAAAATTTTTATATCTTTATGTTTGAAGCCTGAAATGTGGCAAAAGGTTGAAAAGTTCAAGGGGGCCGAATACTTTCGCAAGGCACTGTAGATCAACTTTCACCGCCATCCCACTGCAGACACAGACCAACCTTCACCCCCATCCCACCACAGACAAGGTCCAACCTTCACCTCCATTTGTCTGCAGACATGGACTAAGCTTCACCCCATCCCACTGCATAAATGGACCCCATTTTATCCCCATCCCTCTGCAGACATGAACCAACCTTCACCCCCATCCTACTGCAGACAAGGACCAACTTTCAGCCCCATCCCATCGCAGACATGGACCAACCTTCGCCCCTAACCCACTGCAGACATGGACCAACCTTCAAGCCCATTCCTTGGCAGACATGGACCAACCTTCACGCCCATCCCTCTGCATACATGGACCAACCTTCTCCCCGTTCCCACTGCAGACATGGACCGACCTTCACGCCCATTCCCCAGCAGACATGGACCAACCTTCACGATAATCCCACTATGGACCAACCTTCGCCCCCATCCCACTGTAGACATGGACCAACCTTCACCCCATCCCACTGCAGACATAGCCTGACTTTCACCCTCATCCATCTGCAGAGAAGGAACAACTTTAACCCCCATCCCACTGCAGACATGGAACAACCTTCACGCCCATCCCTCTCTAGACCTGGATCAACCCTCATGCCCATTCCTCTGTAGACATGAACCAACCTTCACCTCCATCCCACTGCAGACATGGACCAACCTTCACGCCCATCCCTCTGTAGACATGAACCAACCTTCACCTCCATCCCACTGCAGACATAGACCAACCTTCACCCCTAGCCCACTGCAGACATGGACCAACCTTCACGCCCATTCCTCTGCAGACATGGACCAACCTTCACGCCCATTCCTCTGCAGACATGGACCAACCTTTGCGATCATCCCACTGCAGACATGGACCATCCTTTATGCCCATCCCTCTGTAGACATGAGCCAACCTTCCCCTCCATCCCACTGCAGACATAGACCAACTTTCACCCCTAGCCCACTGCAGACATGGACCAAACTTCACGCCCATTCCTCTGCAGACATGGACCATCCTTCATGCCCATCCATCTGCAGACATGAACCAACTTTCATACCCCATCCCACTGCAGACATGAACCAAATTTCACCCCTATCCCATCGCAGACATGAACCAACCTTCACCTCCATCCCACTGCAGACGTAGACCAACCTTCACCCCATACTACTGCACACATGGATCAACCTTCACCCCCATCTCTCTGCAGACATGGAACAACCTTAACCCCCATCCCATTGCAGATGTGGTCTTCACCCTTGTGTCTCATTGCTCCATCCACCTCACACACCCTCCTCCAAGACCTGAGTAGTTCCCAGTGTCCAGAACCAGGGAGATATCTTTCCCTCCTCCGATATGTCCTCCTTACACCTCACTTTTGTCTTCTGTCCTCATCCGGAAATCCCTTCACCTCCAACGCTGCAAATTCTCCATTAGGAATCCCCTGTAGAGGGTGGAAGCCCTTTACTGAAGAGCTCTCTTATATCCAAACATCCCGGATATTTTACCAGTCTCACTCATCAGAGTCCGTCTCTGGAAGTCCCTCTGGGAGGTTAAGGGGCTCGGGGCAGGAAAGTCTGTAAAGTCCTCACATGATGGGCCTGGGTTATCTCTCACCTCCAATTTAAGGGGTTTTCATCTGTGAGTGCCAATGTCTTTCACCCCTTAGCCCCTGTACACACGGTCGGAGATTTTGCCAACCAAATCCATCGGATTTTGCCCGTCGGATTTTGTCCGACGGATTGTGTCCGAAACTGTTGCATACACACGGTTGGGCCAAGTTGGCGAAAAATCCGATCTTTCAGAACGTGATGACGTTATTTCGTTACGATGGGACTACATTCAGGCTAGTAGCCAATAGCTATGATGTAGGAATTTGATCTGAGCATGCGTGGCACTTGGTCCGATGAAAATTCTCTACACATGATCGGATTACGTCCGTCCGGCCCAGTTGGTCGGGAAATATTTCCAACATGTTGGAAAATCGGGTCGGACGGAGATTCGGACGGAATCAGTCCGATGCATACCACACACAGTCGGATTATCTGACGACGCGGTCCGACAGATTCTCCGACCGTGTGTACAAGGGCTTAGACACCTTTTCTCCTGATTGGGGAAAACTGTCCACCAATAACAGAACAGAACCTCAATTACCATTCCACAGTGGGGAAGACAGGTCAGTTCTCTTCTAGCAGAACTCCGGCCTCCCCTTCAGTCTTCCACAGGTATAGCGGCTCCTCTCCTGGACTGAAATGGCTTCCTCTGCTTTCACTGCACACTGTGAGCTTTTCACCATGTGCATTAGAAGCTGCAGCAAGTCAGATGGAGCCCTGCCTCATTTCCTGGCTGGAGGACATCCAGCATCAACTAGCTCTTTCCTCCCCAGCCCGACTGTCCCTGTCCTGCCCCTTTCATTCATTGGGTTTTAGGTCTTTCATTAATGGAAGGCTAAGCGTCACATGTGGGTTTATGCAAATACAGCCTGCTTAGGAACACCCACTCTTCCATAATACACACCCATTAAGGCCTTTTAATATTTGCATAACTCCTCCCACTTTTTGCATCAGGGCTGAGGGCTCCTGAGAGGAGTACTGCGGGCGGGTGCTGTTGTGATTAAAATGGTATTTCTATATACCTGACAAAGACCAGCTAGGTGTAACTAACACAATTACAATACTCACGAAACCCTTTACTTAACACTGCAGTGTTAAGGAGACGACATCTTGTCAAACACAAGAAGAGAGACGAGTCAAGACCAAAGTTCAGGAGTTGTCTAATATATTGTGGAAGGGGCTGCATTTTATATGCACCCTTATCAGCCAATCATTGCATAGAACATGGGTGTGGTTAATACAGAGGCTTACATTACACATCATCATTACATATCATTACATATGTCATCTGCTTCTGAATCACAGTCATGGGATATGTGGCCCAGACATATTGTGACACAATTTCTTTATTTAGACAGCATAGAATAAAACCGCCTATGCAAGCTATATTTCCCTATGTGCATGTTTACAGAAAAACTGCTACAGTCTGCAGATACAGAATCTAAGCCAACTAGTAAAGTTAACCCAAGTTAATCCTATATGAACTTACAAAGATGGAGTCACTCTGGTTCAGCCATATTACTACAGGTGCTGTTTTCAGGAAGCCGTGTATAGCCCCCTGCTGACCCCTCCCACCAGCCATGATCTGTCTGCATTGCATAGAGAAGCACGGAGACCTGAAGATGACCTCACTGGGGCTAGAATAATACATGAAATGAAAATGGAAAAGTTTTATGTGAGAATTTCATTATCATGTTGATTGGGGGGGGGGGGGGGGACAGAATATAAGCAGATTAAACTTTGGCTGTATAGATTCAGTTAACCCCTTTATGGCTCGGTGTTACATTGCATAACGCAGAGTTCCGCGCCGAGTGGCGCACACAATGAAATGGCTTTCAGACTTCTTTATGGTATGAAGTCGCTGACATTCTCTCGGCAGGATTTCAAGCATGGCTGTGCCCAGCAAATGAGTTTTCTGTTCCATTAGGTCAGCCCGCCTCTGCCAACTTATCTCCGATAACGAATGAAAGTCTCTTTATTCGGGGGAGTGGGCGGAGGACGGTGCCAGAGATGAGGGAAGACCCAATTCCCAGGAAGAGAAAAGATTCATTTCACCGCCGCCCAGGATCTCTTTCAGCCAAGAATTAATTGAAACGCCTCCAGTGAAGAGAAGACGGCAGAGAGCGGCGCTGTGTGCGTCCGGAGGGTGGGGGTGAGATCATCCACTCCGTACGATCCCCAAACTATCATCAATGTGATCCATGAGAACCGCCCCGTATTCCCCGTGTTTATCCCTCAATGACCCACTTACAGCGCCACGGAGTGTTAAAGTCGTACTCAGGTTCCTGCACACAGTACTGATGTATGAACAGAGCGTTCCTCTGTAAAAACTTGAGGATGGACTTTAATTCATAATATATGGTATATGAGGTCCCACAGGTAACAGTGCATGTCAGAGCACAAACCAAGCCATGAAGTCCAAGGAATTGTCTGTAGACCTCCGAGACAGGATTGTATGGGGGCACAGATCGGGGGAAGGGCACAGAAACATTTCTGCAGCATTGAAGGTCCCAATGAGCACAGTGACCTCCATCATCTGTAGATGGAAGAAGTTTGGAACCACCAGGACTCTTCCTAGAGCAGGCCAACGTGGCCAAACTGAGCGATCGGGGGAGAAGGGGCCTTAGTCAGGGAGGTGACCAAGAACCCGATGGTCACTCTGACAGAGCTCCAGCGTGTCTCTGGACAGAGGAGAACCTTCCAGAAGGACAACCATCTCTGCAGCTCTCCACCAATCTGGCCCGTATGGTAGAGGAGCCAGACAGAAGCCACTCCTCAATAAAGGTCACGCATATGTAGGTCACGCCCGCATATCCACATATGTAAACGGTGTTTAAACCACATAGAACGTTAGAGCGAGAGCAATTATTCTAGCGCTAGACCTTCTCTGTAAAGCCTCATACACACGATCGGACTTTGTACAAACTTTCCCGCGGACTTTTGTACAAAGGGCGTTGGCCGTGAACTTGTTAAGCATACACACGATCGGAATTTTTCATCCAACTTTCCCCAAATCACCTGGTTTTTTCTACTCTTTACTGCCACCTTTGGTCAACTTCTGTATTGTTGTCTGATCTTTTGCATTGGTTCTGAGCATGGCGTGTTTGTAAAGTCCGATGGTTTTCTGTACACACGATCGGACTTTGCTCCATTGGACTTATGTTGTCGAAAAATTTGTCCGTTCGCACACACGGGTCGGATGTTGCCTTAAAAAAGCGATTTTGAAGTACCCTCGTTTGGCGCCATTTTAAAGCATGGCATGTTAGGTATCTATTTATCATCTTTCACATTATACAAAAAGAATGGGGTAAATATTGTGTCTTTTTTTTTCAATTCATGAAAGTGTTTTTTTGTGGCAGTCGGGGAATCATAGGGTGCTTCAATGAGGGGAGGTGACGAACAAGGCAGTTGGGGGTAATGAGCTGCTTCAATGAGGGGAGGGGGCAAATGTAGCAGGGAGGGAATCATAGGGTGCTTCAATGAGATTAAGGGGGCAAATGTGGCAGTGGGGGGGATTATAGGATGTTTCAATGAGAGGAGGGGGCAAATGTGGCAGTTGGGGGTAATCAGGCGCTTCAATGAGAGGAGGGGGCAAATGTGGCAGTGGGGGGGATTATATGGTGCTTCAATAAGGGGAGAGGGTAAACGTGGCAGTGGGGGGGGTCATATGTGCTTTAATAAGGGATAATGGAAGGGGGCAAATGCCACTGTGGAAGAATCATAGGATGCTTCATTAAGGGGAGGAGGCAAATGTGGCAGTGGGAGTATCATGGGGTGCTTCAATAAGGGAAGAGGGCAAACGTGGCATGGGGGGGGTCAGATGGTGCTTTAATAAGGGAAGGGGGCAAATGCTGCAGTCGGAGAATGACAGAGTGCTTCAATAAGGGGAGGGGACAAATATAGCAGTGGGGGGGGGGGGGATCATGGGGTGCTTCAATAAGGGGAGGGGACAAATGTGTCAGCGGGGGGGGGATCATGGGGTGCTTCAACGAGGGGAAAGGACAAATATGGCAGTGGGGGGGGGGTTATGGGGTGCTTTAATGAGGGAAGGGGACAAATGTGGCAGCGGGGGGACCATGGGGTGCTTCATTAATGGGAGGGGACAAATGTGGCAGTGGGGGGAATCATGGGG
Source organism: Lithobates pipiens (assembly GCF_037356315.1). NCBI lineage: Eukaryota > Metazoa > Chordata > Amphibia > Anura > Ranidae > Lithobates > Lithobates pipiens. The sequence continues at coordinate 332,936,967 of NW_027507785.1, forward strand.
TGCTTCAATTAGGGGAGGGGACAAATATAGCAGTGGGGGGGGGGGATCATGGGGTGCTTCAATAAGGGGAGGGGACAAATGTGTCAGCGGGGGGGATCATGGGGTGCTTCAACGAGGGGAAAGGACAAATATGGCAGTGGGGGGGGGGGGGGTTATGGGGTGCTTTAATGAGGGAAGGGGACAAATGTGGCAGCGGGGGGATCATGGGGTGCTTCATTAATAGGAGGGGACAAATGTGGCAGTGGGGGGAATCATGGGGTGCTTCAATAAGGTGGGGGGGACAAATGTGGCAGGGGGGTCATATGGTGCTTTAATAAGGGAAGGGGGCAAATGTGGCAGCGGGGGGATCATGGGGTGCTTCAATAAGGGGAGAGGGCAAATATGGAAATGGGGAGGGGGTTTATAGGGTTATAGGGTGCTTCAATAAGGGAAGGGGACAAATACAGCAGCAGGGGGGGGGGGTCATGGTGTGCTTCAATAAGGAGAGGGGACAAATGTGGCAGTGGGGGGGGGGTTCATGGGGTGCTTCAACAAGGGGATAGGGCAAATATGGCAGTGGGGGGGGGGGTCATGGGGTGCTTCAATAAGGGGAGGGGACAAATGCAGCAGCAGGGGGGGGGTCATATGGTGCTTTAATAAGGGAAGGGGGCAAATGCTGCAGTCGGAGAATCACAGCGTGCTACAATAAGGGCAGAGGGCAAATGTGGCAGTGGGGGGGATCATGGGGTGCTTTAATGAGGGAAGGAGAAAAATGTGGCAGCGGGGGGATCATAGGGTGCTTCAATAAGGGGAGGGGACAAATGCAGCAATGGGGGGGTCATGGGGTGCTTCAATAAGGGGAGGGGACAAATATGGCCTGGGGGGGTTCATGGGGTTCTTCAATAAGGGGGGGGGGATCCTCAACCCAGAGTTGAACTTTAACAGGATTTGTTACTTTTTGGTGTTATTTTTGTACAGTAAGTAATACTTTGTAATATTTTTGGAGGTGTTTATCCCCCCCCCCCCCATCTATCAGAGAGGCCCCTCTATCTGCAGATATGACTCCACACCGCTCTGGATGACTCAGAGAAGAAGAAGCTCCACCATAAAAGTCTCTCACTTATCCCCCCCCCCCTTATAAATATCAGACCTCACAGATTATCATCTCTCGTATCCCGCCACCTTCAGAGAGATGCCGATGGGAAGAAAGCGAAGACTTGAAGCGGAGCCATGCTTTAAATCCAGCCAGGCCCGGGGAGAAACACGGCAAATTCTCTCCAAATCTGAAATGAATTCTTATTGAGCGGAACATAGAGGAAATGAGAGGAAGGGGTGGATGGGGCAGATAAGGGATCAGCCTGTCACCGGAGGGGGGGGAATCAATAGAAAGGATTGGATTATATCCAGAAGTCAGTATGTCACGTCACTCGTCTATCACCAATCTGACACCATGGAGCCAGAAAATCCCATCAATACAGATAATGGACTGAAATGTCCTCCAGAAGGTTCTACAGAAAAAAGAGAAACAGCAGCAATGGGGGGGGGGGGTCATTCCTGTGATTGGGATGTGCTGAATGGGAGGGTCCATCCCTGTGATGGGGATTTCGGGAATAGAGAGTGATTCCAGTGATGGTAATTTGGGGCGATTCCAGTGTTTGGGGGGGGAGGGGTCATTACTGTGATGGGGATTTTCGGGAATAGAGAGCAATTCCAGTGATTGGGCTTTGGGAAATGGGGGGGGGTCTTCCCTGTGATGGGGAATGGGGGGCAATTCCAGTGATTGGAGTTTGGGGGGGGGGGCAACCCTGTGATGGGGATTTGGGGAATGGAGAGGGATTCCAGTGATGGGCATTTGGGGAATGTGAGGTGATTCCAGGGATTGGGGTTTGGCAGGTCATCCCAGTGATGGGGATTTGGGGGATCATCCCTGTGTTGGGGATTTGGGGAATGGGGGGGGGGACATCCCAGTGATGGGGATTTGTGGGATCATAACTGTGATTTGGGGAATGGGGGGGTGATTCCAGTGATTGGGGAATCATCCCTCTGATGGGGATTTGGGGGCAATTCCAGTGATGGGGATTTGGGGAACAGAGGGTGATTCCAGTGATGGGGGAGATTCCATAGATTGGGGTTTGGGAACTGGTGGGGGGTCATCCCTGTGATGGAGATTTCGGGAATAGAGGGTGATGGAGATTTGAGGAATGGGGGGGTGATTCCAGTGATTGGGGTTTGGGGGGGTCATCCCTGTGATGGGAATTTGGGGAATCATCCCAGTCATGGGGATGTCGGGAACAGAGGGTGATTCCAGTGAAGGAGGATTTGGGGAATGGGGGGTGATTCCAGAGATTGGGGTTTAGGAATGGGGGAATCATCCCTGTGATGGGGATTTGGGGAATGGGGGTGGGTCATTCCAGTGATGGGGATTTGGGGTAAGTGGGGCAATTCCAGCGTTTGGGGAACGGGGGGGGGGATCATCCCTGTGATGGGGATTTGGGGAGCGATTCCAGTGATGTGAATTTCAGGAACAGAGGGTGATTACAGTGAAGGGTGATTTGGGGAATGGGGGGGGGGGTGATTCCAGAGATTGGGGGAATCATCCCTGTAATGGGGATTTTGGGGGACGATTCCAGTGATGGGGATTTGGGGTAAGTGGGGCAATTCCAGTGATTGGGGTTTGGGGGGGGATCATCCCTATGATGGGGAATGGGGGGGTGATTTCAGAGATTGGGGGTTGGGAATGGGGGAATCATCCGTGTGATGGGGATTTTGGGGGGTGATTCCAGTGATGGGGATTTCGGGAACAGGGGGCGATTCCAGTGAAGGGGAATGGGGGGTGCTTCCAGAGACTGGGTTTTGGGAATGGGGGGGGTCATCCCTGTGATGGGGATTTGGGGAATAGAGAGTGATTCCAGTGATGGGGATTTGGGGAATGTGGGGTGATTCCAGTGATTGGGGTTTGGGAGGGTGATCCGAGTGATGGGGATTTGGGGACTGGGTGGTTCCAGTGATTGGGGTTTGGGAAATCATCCTTGTGATGGGGATTTGGGGGATCATCCCTGTGATGGGGATTTGGGGGATCATCCCTGTGATGGGGATTTGGGGACTGGGTGGTTCCAGTGATTGCGGTTAGGGGAATAGGGCGGGATCATCCCTGCGATGGGGATTTGGGGTGATTCCAGTGAACAGATAAGCACAGGGTAGGATGGGAAATCGATCAGGCCTTCCCTTTTCCGTAGAAGATGATATCGGTTCTCGCATTCTAAACTTGACATCATCACAGAGGAGGGAACAATCGCTGTGTTCCCGTCAATAATCCGGTAAGGTAAATTCTACCAATCATAGATTTATATCATGCCGATGTTTTATGGACCTGCATTGGGTATAAAATAAAACTTTTGTAGAATATCTGTGTAACGGATCCCCATCGCACTCCGCTTCAGTGCCTCTGTCAGTACACGGCTTCCTCCAAACCGGACCTTCAGATATCAGATATTACAACAGACTATTGTAACTAAAAAACAGACTAGACTAGCTCAGTTACAAAGCTGGACATGAACTGTTTATTGAAACACATGTAACAAGAGATATCTTCTCAGGTACAATGCCCCCTCCCTTGGATTTAGGATGGTGTAAACTGTCCAATCAGCAATAAGGAATACAAATATCCATCCCATAATACATTTCTCACAAGGCAGACACAAACAATAGAACAATGGAATACAGCCACACCCCAAACGACCCCAGCAAAGAGTCCAACAACATGAGACAACACACTATTTATACATATACAGTGGTGTGAAAAAGTGTTTGCCCCCTTCCTCATTTCCTGTTCCTTTGCATGTTTGTCACACTTAAGTGTTTCGGAACATCAAACCAATTTAAACAATAGTCAAGGACAACACAAGTAAACACAAAATGCAATTTGTAAATGAAGGTGTTTATTATTAAAGGTGAAAAAAAATCCAAACCATCATGGCCCTGTGTGAAAAAGTGATTGCCCCCTAAACCTAATAACTGGTTGGGCCACCCTTAGCAGCAACAACTGCAACCAAGCGTTTGCGATAACGTGCAATGAGGCTTTTACAGCGTCCTGGAGGAATTTTGGCCCACTCATCTTTGCAGAATTGTCCTAATTCAGTTACATTAGAGGGTTTTCGAGCATGAACGGCCTTTTTAAGGTCATGCCACAACATCTCAATAGGATTCAGGTCAGGACTTTGGCTAGGCCACTCCAAAGTCTTCATTTTGTTTTTCTTCAGCCATTCGGTGGTGGACTTGCTGGTGTGTTTAGGATCATTGTCCTGCTGCAGAACCCAAGTTCATTTCAGCTTGAGTACACGAACAGATGGTCGGACATTCTCCTTCAGGATCTCTTGGTAGACAGCAGAATTCATAGTTCCTTTTATCACGGCAAGTCTTCCAGGTCCTGAAGCAGAAAAACAGCCCCAGACCGTCACACTACCACCACCATATTTTACTGTTGGTATAATGTTCTTTTTCTGAAATGCAGTGTTCCTTCTACGCCAGATATACTTGGACACACACTTTCCAAAGAGTTCCACTTTTGTCTCATCGGTCCACAGAATGTTGTCCCAAAAGTCTTGGGGATCATCAAGATGTGTTGTGGAGAAATTGAGACGAGCTTTGATGTTCTTTTTGCTCAGCAGTGGTTTTCTCCTTGGAACTCTGCCATGCAGGCCATTTTTGCCCAGTCTTTTCCTGATGGTGGAGGCATGAACGCTGACCTTAACTGAGGCAAGTGAGGCCTGCAGTTCCTTGGACGTTGTTGTGTGGTCTTTTGTGATCTCTTGGATGAGTCGTCGCTGCGCTCTTGGGGTAATTTTGGGCGGCCAGCCACTCCTGGGAAGGTTCACCACTGTTCCATGTCTTCGCCATTTGTGGATAATGGCTCTCACTGTGGTTCACTGGATTCCCAAAGCTTTGGAAATGGCTTTATAACCCTTTCCAGACTGATAGATCTCAATTACTTTCTTTCTCAATTGTTCCTGAATTTCTTTGGGTCTCGGCATGATGTGTAGCTTTTAAGGATCTTCTGGTGGACCTTACTGTGTCAAGCAGCTCCTATTTAAGTGATGCCTTGATTGTGAACAGGTGTGGCAATAATTAGGCCTGGGTGTGGCTAGAGAAATTGAACTCAGGTGTGGACAACCACAGTTATAGTATGTTTTAACAAGGGGGGCAATCACTTTTTCACACAGGGCCATGATGGTTTGGATTTTTTTTCACCTTTAATAATAAACACCTTCATTTACAAATTGCATTTTGTGTTTACTTGTGTTGTCCTTGACTATTGTTTAAATTGGTTTGATGTTCCGAAACACTTAAGTGTGACAAACATGCAAAGGAACAGGAAATGAGGAAGGGGGCAAACACTTTTTCACACCACTGTATAAAACATTCCAGTGTGGCTGTACAGCGAGTCCGACTAGCACAGATCAGACTGGGGTTTTCGGTCACCTTGTGCCCCTAATGGACACAGGGTGATTTACACATTGGAGGGGTGGGGAGAGCTAGACAAGGATGTTTCAGTGCTTTCCAAGGTAAACTGGGTTCCACAAGCCCCCCCCCCCCCCCATCCAAAATGACTCCCGTCACAATTTGGAAATTAAGTTTAATGATGATATTGTGGAGGACCCTCTCCTGTAGAAACAAGGTTTGATGGGGGTATTGTGATGCTTTTCCAGATGGGAGGACATGCCCCTGTAGAAATTAGGTTTTATGGATGGTATTGGGATTCCTTTCCAGATTGGAAGACGCTCCCCTGTAGAAATTAGGTTTAATGGGGGTATTGGGCATCCTGTCTGGATTGGAGTGACCTTCCCCAGCAGAAATTAGGTTTAATGGGGGTATTGGGCATCCTGACAGGATTGGAGGGGACCTTCCCCAGCAAAAATGAGGTTTGATGGCGGTATTGCACTTCCTATCTGGATTGGGGGGACCTTCCCCAGCAGAAATGAGGTTTGATGGGCGTATTGTGCTTCCTGTCCTGATTGGAGGAGGTTTCCCTGTAGAAATTAGGTTTGATGGGGGTAGTGTGATTCTTCTCGGGATTGGAGGGGGTTCTCCTGGGAAATCATTCCTTTGACTAGTTTTCTCCCCTCTGATGTCTCTGTTTTCTCTCATGGTTGGCTCGGTATCTGTGACCTTTTCATAGACCACGAGATGCCGGCTGGAGCAGAGTGCCAATTACTGCATCGGCGGCTGAGGCGAGAAGAGCTGCGGCATGCTATTTGAAGTGAGCGTCATTTCCCGCTACAAACCCTTCTAGTTGAACTGATTTCTCGGCAGAGGTCAGAGGAGACAGAAAAGAAGAGATGAAAGATTGTCACATCCCAGAGATTTAACTCTGTCTGTGCCGGATCATCGCCAATCCCATATCACGGTGAGGAAACAAAACTGAATGTCTAAGAATAAATTCTTAAAATATGACAATCCCTGAAATACCTTCACTGCAGATAAAGAGTCCGATAAAACCAAACACAGCGCTGATGTTCCCAGAAACTTCCCCCAGAGATGGCCAAAACCAAGTCACCAAACAACACCTATATTCTGGAAACTTCCCCCAGAGACGGCCAAATCCAAGTCACCAGACAACACAGATATTCTGGAAACTTCCCCCAGAGACGGCCAAATCCAAGTCACCAAACACAACGGCAATATTCCGGAAACTTCCTCCAGAGATGGCCAAATCAAAGTCACCAAACACAACGGCGATATTCCGGAAACTTTCCCCAGAGACGGCCAAAACCAAGTCACCAAACAATGCCGATATTCCGGAAACTTCCCCCAGAGACGGCCAAATCCAAGTCACCAAACAACACCTATATTCTGGAAACTTCCCCCAGAGACGGCCAAATCCAAGTCACCAAACAACACAGATATTCTGGAAACTTCCCCCAGAGACGGCCAAATCCAAGTCACCAAACACAACGGCAATATTCCGGAAACTTCCTCCAGAGATGGCCAAATCAAAGTCACCAAACACAACGGCGATATTCCGGAAACTTTCCCCAGAGACGGCCAAAACCAAGTCACCAAACAATGCCGATATTCCGGAAACTTCCCCCAGAGACGGCCAAATCCAAGTCACCAAACAACACCTATATTCTGGAAACTTCCCCCAGAGACGGCCAAATCCAAGTCACCAAACAACACAGATATTCTGGAAACTTCCCCCAGAGACGGCCAAATCCAAGTCACCAAACACAACGGCAATATTCCGGAAACTTCCTCCAGAGATGGCCAAATCAAAGTCACCAAACACAACGGCGATGTTCCGGAAACTTTCCCCAGAGACGGCCAAAACCAAGTCACCAAACAATGCCGATATTCCGGAAACTTCCCCCAGAGACGGCCAAATCCAAGTCACCAAACACAGCGCCGATATTCTGGAAACTTCCCCCAGAGATGGCCAAATCCAAGTCACCAAACACAACGGCGATATTCCTGAAACTTCCCCCAGAGACGGCCAAATCCAAGTCACCAAACACAACGGCGATATTCCGGAAACTTCCCCCAGAGACGGCCAAAACCAAGTCACCAAACAATGCCGATATTCCGGAAACTTCCCCCAGAGACGGCCAAATCCAAGTCACCAAACACAGCACAGATATTCTGCAAACTTCACTAGAGGTGGCCAAATCCAAGTCACCAAACACAGCGCCGATATTCTGGAAACTTCCCCCAGAGACGGACAAATCCAAGTCACCAAACACAACGGCGATATTCCGGAAACTTCCCCCAGAGACGGCCAAAACCAAGTCACCAAACAATGCCGATATTCCGGAAACTTCCCCCAGAGACGGCCAAATCCAAGTCACCAAACACAGCACAGATATTCTGCAAACTTCCCTAGAGGTGGCCAAATCCAAGTCACCAAACACAGCGCCGATATTCTGGAAACTTCCCCCAGAGACGGCCAAATCCAAGTCACCAAACACAACGGCGATATTCCTGAAACTTCCCCCAGAGACGGCCAAATCCAAATCACCAAACACAACGGCGATATTCCTGAAACTTCCCCCAGAGACGGCCAAATCCAAATCACCAAACACAACGGCGATATTCCGGAAACTTCCCCCAGAGACGGCCAAAACCAAGTCACCAAACAATGCCGATATTCCGGAAACTTCCCCCAGAGACGACCAAATCCAAATCACCAAACACAACGGCGATATTCCTGAAACTTCCCCCAGAGACGGCCAAATCCAAATCACCAAACACAACGGCGATATTCCTGAAACTTCCCCCAGAGACGGCCAAATCCAAATCACCAAACACAACGGCGATATTCCGGAAACTTCCCCCAGAGACGGCCAAAACCAAGTCACCAAACAATGCCGATATTCCGGAAACTTCCCCCAGAGACGACCAAATCCAAGTCACCAAACACAGCACCGGTATTCTGCAAACTTCCCTAGAGATGGCCAAAACCAAGTCACCAAACAACACAGATATTCTGGAAACTTCCCCCAGAGACGGCCAAATCCAAGTCACCAAACACAATGGCAATATTCCGGAAACTTCCTCCAGAGATGGCCAAATCAAAGTCACCAAACACAACGGCGATATTCCGGAAACTTCCCCCAGAGACGGCCAAATCCAAGTCACCAAACAATGCCGATATTCCGGAAACTTCCCCCAGAGACGGCCAAATCCAAGTCACCAAACACAGCACAGATATTCTGCAAACTTCCCTAGAGGTGGCCAAATCCAAGTCACCAAACACAACGGCGATATTCCGGAAACTTCCCCCAGAGACGGCCAAAACCAAGTCACCAAACAATGCCGACATTCCAGAAACTTCCCCCAGAGACGGCCAAATCCAAGTCACCAAACACAGCGCAGATATTCTGGAAACTTCCCCCAGAGATGGCCAAATCGAAGTCACCAAACACAACGGCGATATTCCTGAAACTTCCCCCAGAGACGCCAAAACCAAGTCACCAAACAATGCCGATATTCCGGAAACTTCCCCCAGAGACGACCAAATCCAAGTCACCAAACACAGCACCGATATTCTGAAAACCTCCCTAGAGATGGCCAAATCCAAGTCACCAAACACAACGGCGATATTCCGGAAACTTCCCCCAGAGACGGCCAAATCCAAGTCACCAAACACAATGGCGATATTCTGGAAACTTCCTCCAGAGACGGCCAAATCCAAGTCACCAAAACACAGCGCCAATATTCTGCAAACTTCCCTAGAGATGGCCAAATCCAAGTCACCAAACACAACGGCTATATTCCAGAAACTTCCCCCAGAGACGACCAAATTCAAGTCACCAAACAACAGCGATATTCTGGAAACCTCCCCCAGAGATGGCCAAACCCAAGTCATCAAACACAACCGCGATATTCCGGAAACTTCCCCCAGAGACGGCCAAAACCAAGTCACCAAACAATGCCGATATTCCGGAAACTTCCCCCAGAGATGACCAAATCCAAGTCACCAAACACAGCACCGATATTCTGCAAACTTCCCTAGAGATGGCCAAATCCAAGTCACCAAACACAACGGCGATATTCCGGAAACTTCCCCCAGAGATGGCCAAATCCAAGTCACTAAACACAACGGCGATATTCCTGAAACTTCCCCCAGAGACGGGCAAATCCAAGTCACCAAACACAACGGCGATATTCCAGAAACTTCCCCCAGAGATGGCCAAATCCATGTCACCAAACACAACGGCGATATTCCGGAAACTTCCCCCAGAGACGGCTAAATCCAAATCACCAAACACAACGGCGATATTCCGGAAACTTCCCCCAGAGACGGCCAAAACCAAGTCACCAAACAATGCCGATATTCCGGAAACTTCCCCCAGAGACGACCAAATCCAAGTCACCAAACACAGCACCGATATTCTGCAAACTTCCCTAGAGATGGCCAAATCCAAGTCACCAAACACAACGGCGATATTCCGGAAACTTCCCCCAGAGACGGCCAAATCCAAATCACCAAACACAATGGCGATATTCTGGAAACTTCCTCCATAGACGGCCAAATCCAAGTCACCAAAACACAGCGCCAATATTCTGCAAACTTCCTTAGAGATGGCCAAATCCAAGTCACCAAACACAACGGCTATATTCCAGAAACTTCCCCCAGAGACGGCCAAATTCAAGTCACCAAACAACAGCGATATTCTGGAAACCTCCCCCAGAGATGGCCAAACCCAAGTCATCAAACACAACCGCGATATTCCGGAAACTTCCCCCAGAGACGGCCAAAACCAAGTCACCAAACAATGCCGATATTCCGGAAACTTCCCCCAGAGACGGCCAAAACCAAGTCACCAAACAATGCCGATATTCCGGAAACTTCCCCCATAGACGGCCAAATCCAAGTCACCAAACACAGCGCCGATATTCTGGAAACTTCCCCCAGAGATGGCCAAATCCAAGTCACTAAACACAACGGTGATATTCCTGAAACTTCCCCCAGAGACGGGCAAATCCAAGTCACCAAACACAACGGCGATATTCCAGAAACTTCCCCCAGAGATGGCCAAATCCATGTCACCAAACACAACGGCGATATTCCGGAAACTTCCCCCATAGACGGCCAAATCCAAGTCACCAAAACACAGCGCCAATATTCTGCAAACTTCCCTAGAGATGGCCAAATCCAAGTCACCAAACACAACGGCTATATTCCAGAAACTTCCCCCAGAGACGGCCAAATTCAAGTCACCAAACAACAGCGATATTCTGGAAACCTCCCCCAGAGATGGCCAAACCCAAGTCATCAAACACAACCGCGATATTCCGGAAACTTCCCCCAGAGACGGCCAAAACCAAGTCACCAAACAATGCCGATATTCCGGAAACTTCCCCCAGAGACGGCCAAATCCAAGTCACCAAACACAGCGCCGATATTCTGGAAACTTCCCCCAGAGATGGCCAAATCCAAGTCACTAAACACAACGGCGATATTCCTGAAACTTCCCCCAGAGACGGCCAAATCCAAATCACCAAACACAACGGCGATATTCCTGAAACTTCCCCCAGAGACGGGCAAATCCAAGTCACCAAACACAACGGCGATATTCCTGAAACTTCCCCCAGAGACGGGCAAATCCAAGTCACTAAACACAACGGCGATATTCCTGAAACTTCCCCCAGAGACGGGCAAATCCAAGTCACCAAACACAACGGCGATATTCCAGAAACTTCCCCCAGAGATGGCCAAATCCATGTCACCAAACACAACGGCGATATTCCGGAAACTTCCCCCAGAGACGGCCAAAACCAAGTCACCAAACACAGCACCGATATTCTGCAAACTTCCCTAGAGGTGGCCAAATCCAAGTCACCAAACACAGCGCCGATATTCTGGAAACTTCCCCCAGAGATGGCCAAATCCAAGTCACCAAGCACAACGGCGATATTCCGGAAACTTCCCCCAGAGACGGCCAAATTCAAGTCACCAAACAATGCCGATATTCCAGAAACTTCCCCCAGAGATGGCCAAATCCAAGTCACCAAACACAACGGCGATATTCCGGAAACTTCCCCCAGAGACGGGCAAATCCAAGTCACCAAACACAACCGCGATATTCGGGAAACTTCCCCCAGAGATGGCCAAATCCAAGTCACCAAACACAACGGCGATATTCCGGAAACTTCCCCCAGGGACGGCCAAATCCAAGTCACCAAGCACAACGGCGATATTCCGGAAACTTCCCCCAGAGACGGCCAAATTCAAGTCACCAAACAACAGCGATATTCTGGAAACCTCCCCCAGAGACGGCCAAAACCAAGTCACCAAACACAGCGCCGATATTTAAGAAACTTCCCCAAGAAACGGCCAAAGAGAATTCGAAAAATCTTACAAAAAACATACAAACTTCTTTACTAAAAACATATTTACATCTACATACAACAATACATATAAATGATACATAAATATAGAAAAGTCAACACAATCCATCAGCCAATGATATAAACAGAAAGGAACAGCTTTTTGGCAAAATTGAGTTTGATGTAAGGGGGAGGGGATGTGATGTGGAGGGAGGGGCTGTGATGTTGTTTTGGAGGGGCTGTGATGTGAAGGGGGAGGGGCTGTGATGCTAAGGAGGAGGGGCTGTGATGTGAAGGGGGAGGGGTTGTGATGTGAAGGGGAGGTCATGTGAAGGGGGAGGGGCTGTGATGCTAAGGAGGAGGGGCTGTGATGTGAATGGGGAGGGTTTGTGATGTGAAGGGGGAGGGTTTGTGATGCAAAGGGGCAGAGACTGTGATGTTGTTTTGGAGGGGCTGTGATGTTAAGTGGGAGGGGCTGTGATGTTAAGTGGGAGGGGCTGTGATGTGAATGGGGAGGGGTTGTGATGTGAAGGGGCTGTCATGTGAAGTGGGAAGGGCTGTCATGTTGGGTTGGAGGGCTTATGATTTAAAGGGGGTGGGGCTGTGATTGTAAAGGGGAGGGGCTGTGATGTGATCGGAGAGGGCTGTGATGTAAAGGGGGTGGGGCTGTGATATAAAGGGGAGGGGCCAGGGTTTCCAACCTCCCAAAATGAAATTTACTGACACACCACCAATAATTTACTGACAGCCAAATTGTTATTGGAAGATCAAGAAATTTGTTTAAATTGACGATCTGAGTGCAAATATCACCATTGAAGCTACAAGCATGTAGCCAGTGTGATCAGCCCTTTTATATGAAGGTCAGGTCACTATACCCCAGCTGAGTTCCCCCTCACATCACAGTCTGCAGGGTTCCCCTCTTCATCACAGGCTGCAGGGTTCCCCCTTACATCATAAGAGGAACTCTGCAGACCTGGATGAAAAGGGGAACAGTGATGTAAGCTGGTGTCTGGTCATCAGAGCACCCCCCTTTCATCAGAATCCTCAGCGTTTCCCTTTAGATAAGAGTTCCCCTTGTGGAGGGGGGGGATCTGGTGACCCAGACCACCTTCCGCAGAGTGAATACACTAAGGTAAGGGGGGGGGGGGGGTTAGTGATATAAGGGGGATCATATCAGTGTCCCCCCTTACCTTAGTGTATTCACTCCCCCCTTATCAGTTACCCTCCCCCCCCCCCCCCCAGACTGTGGCCTGGCAGGAGCTGTCACGGACCTCCTCCATAATGCTCACTGTTGCTCAGGTGCACCATGCAGGCCAGGCTGACTCAGACGGTCCTCTGGTGACTCTTCTCCTCAGCTGTCTCCAGTGACAGTCCTCCCGGCTCCCCTCCCCCTCCACTTCTTTCTGTCATTTGTAAAAGGCACCCACCTGAGGACCCCCAAGCCCTTCTGAACCCACCTAAGAACCCCTGGGCCCGCCTGAGCCCATCTAAGAACCCCCGAGCCCGCCTAAGAACCCCAAGCCCATCTAAGAACCTCTGAGCTTACCTGAGCCCATCTATACAAGAGCCCCTGAGGACCCAGAGCCCCCGCCTGAGCCCATCTAAGAACCCCCAAGCCCCCATAAAAACCCCTGAGCCAGCCCTAGCCCATCTAAGAACCCCCTGAGCCCACCTGAGGACCCTGAGCTTACCTGAGCCCATCTAAGAGCCCTGAGCCCATCTATACAAGAACTCCTGAGCCCACCTGAGGACCCCAAGCCCATCTAAGAACCCCAAGCTTACCTGAGCCCATCTAAGAAACCTGAGCCCACCTGAGGACCCCGAGCCCGCCTGAGCCCATCTAAGAACCCCCAAGTCCACCTGAGGTCCCCCAAGCCCACCTAAGAACCCCAAGCTTACCTGAGCCCATCTATACAAGAACCTCCGAGCCCACCTAAGAACCCCCATGCCCACCTGAGGACTCCCGAGCCCATCTGAGGACCCAGAGCTTACCTGAGCCCATCTATACAAGAACCCCCAAGCCCACCTAAGAACCCCCCTGCCACATCATCCCTTTAATCCAGGACACATATGAATTACACGGGTTCTGAGGCTAAATTAATGCAGCCAAGGCACCAAGTGAGTTTAATTACCACCTTAATCAGCCACAGAACCTGTGTAATTAATATGTGTCCTGGATTAAAGGGATAATGTGGCAACCCTACACCCCTCCCCCCCCCCCCCGAGCCCACCTGAGGACCCCCGAGCACACCTGAGGACCCAGAGCACACCTGAGCCCATCTAAGAACCCAGAGCCAATCTATATAAGGACCCCCAAGCCCACCTGAGGACCCAGAGCACACCTGAGCCCATCCAAGAACCCCTGAGCCTGCCTGAGCCCATCTAAGAACCCACGACCCCACCTGAGGACCTTGAGCCCACCTAAGAACCCCCCCCCGGAGTCTGCCTGAGCCCACCTAAGAACCCACCTGAGGATCCTGAGCCCACCTAAGAACCCCCGAGCCCACCTGAGGACCCCAAGCCCATCTAAGAACCCACGAGCCCATCTAAGAACCCAACTGAGGACCCCAAGCCCATCTAAGAACCCACGAGCCCATCTAAGAACCCAACTGAGGACCCCAAGCCCATCTAAGAACCCCCAAGCCCGCTTGAGCCCATCTAAGAACCCCGAGCCCACCTGAGAACCCCCAAGCACACTTGAGCCCACCTGAGAACCCCAAGCCCGCCTAAAAACCCACCTATGGACCCCAAGCCCACCTAAGAACCCTTGAGCCCATCCAAGAACACACCTGTGGACCCCCGAGCCCACCTAAGAACCCACAACCCCACCTGAGGACCCCAAGCCCACCTAAGAACCCCCCCCCCCCCCGAGTCTGCCTGAGCCCACCTAAGAACCCCCGAGCCCATCTAAGAACCCCCAAGCCCACCTGAGGACCCCAAGCCCATCTAAGAACCCCCGAGCCCGCTTGAGCCCATCTAAGAACCCCGAGCCTGCTTGAGCCCACCTGTGGACCCCAAGCCCACCTAAGAACCCTTGAGCCCATCTAAGAACCCACCTGTGGACCCCCAAGCCCACCTAAGAACCCCCGAGCCCACCTGAGGACCCCCAAGCCCACCTAAGAACCCCCGAGCCCACCTGAGGACCCCCAAGCCCATCTAAGAACCCCCAAGCCCGCTTGAGCCCATCTAAGAACCCCAAGCCCACCTAAGAACCCTTGAGCCCATCCAAGAACACACCTGTGGACCCCCGAGCCCACTAAGAACCCACAACCCCACCTGAGGACCCCAAGCCCACCTAAGAACCCCCCCCCCCCGAGTCTGCCTGAGCCCATCTAAGAACCCCCGAGCCCGCTTGAGCCCATCTAAGAACCCCCGAGCCTGCTTGAGCCCACCTGTGGACCCCAAGCCCACCTAAGAAACCCTTGAGCCCATCTAAGAACCCACCTGTGGACCCCCAAGCCCACCTAAGAACCCCCGAGCCCAACTAAGAACCCTCAAGCCCACCTGAGGCCATCTAAGAACCCCCGGGCCCACCTAAGAACCCTTGAGCCCATCTAAGAACCCACCTGTGGACCCCCAAGCCCACCTAAGAACCCCGAGCCCAACTAAGAACCCTCAAGCCCACCTGAGGCCATCTAAGAACCCCAGAGCCCACCTGAGGACCCTAAGCCCATCTAAGAACCCACCTGAGGACCCCCCAGCCCAACTAAGAACCCTCAAGCCCACCTGAGCCCATCTAAGAAACCCCAAGCCCACCAGAGGACCTCAAGTCTGGGAGATTTCTATTTACTTCCTGTTTGGGGGTCACATAGACCGTAAGTGACATCCTATCAACACATGAGAGGCCCCTCCCCCCGGAGATCTCCCCGCATTGTACATCGCTCCGGACTATGTCGGTGATGAGGGGCGGAGAGCGGGGATCTGAGGCGGGATCTGGGCGGTGAATAATGGGTGCGGAGGCGGGTTTGGGAAAAACTGCTGCAGAGGGTGTGTGGGAGGAGTCGGGGGGAGTGGTCCCGTGTGGCGGGGCGTGGTGTGGGAGGAGTTTGGGAAAGCGGACCAGCGCGGAATGGCGGGGGGGTGGGTTTGTGGGAGGGGTCGGGGCGTGTTCCTCCCAGCGTGCAGTGCGGTTCGGTTTGTGGCGGCAGACAAGCACCGGAGATGGTAAGAGGAGGAGGGGGGAGGGAGGTGTGGTTGCCATGGGGAACAGCTACCCCCCCGGTAGTAAAACGGAGAGCGGTATACAGAGGGGGGAGGGGAGTGTAGGTTGTGGGGGGATTATCTGAATCTGGAAGTCCCCTTTAACAAGAGGGTCCCCAGATCCCATCCCCCCCCCTTACGATTGGATATCGGGGTACATTGAACTCATTCACCAAACAAAGTGTAAAAAATAACAGGTTTTGACAATTCCTTTATTAAAAATTAAAAAAAAAACCCGTCCGGCCGAACCGGGCGCAAAAAAGCTCCGCCCACTACGAAGACTCCCGTCATGTGACCGTTATTAAATAGCTTAGGGGGCGGGACCAATTTGCAATGTCACCTGGTGGCACCGCCCTCCTTGTGACATCACCGACCAGCGTGCATCTCGCTATATTCCCTAAAGTATTGGGACGCCGGCCTTTCCATGCACATGAACTTTAATGACCTCCCAGTCTTAGTCCGGAGGGTTCAATATTGAGTTGGTCCTTTGCAGCTATAACAGCTTCAACTCTTCTGGGAAGGCCGTCCACAAGGTTTAGGAGATGTGTCTATGGGAATGTTTGACCATTCTTCCAGAAGCGCATTTGTGAGGTCAGGCACTGATGTTGGATGAGAAGGCCTGGCTCGCAGTCTCCAATTTATTTCAAAGGTGTTTTATCGGGTTGAGGTCAGGACTCTGTGCAGGCAGTAAAGTTCCTCCACCACAAACTCGCTCATCCGTGTCTCTATGGACCTTGCTTTGTGCACTGGTGGGCAGTCATGTTGGAACAGGAAGGGGCAGGACACAAAGTGTACGCAATCCTTACCTCACCCGATCCAAAACCCAGACTGCACCCACACCGCCTTCTACTGATCCTTTACCGCATCTTTACACCCGCTGGTGGGACAGGAAGGGGCCGTCCCAAACTGTTCCCACAAAGTTGGGAGCATAAATTGTTCAAAATGTCTTGGTATGCTGACGCCTTAAGAGTTCCCTTCACCGGAACTAAGGAACCCAACCCCTGAAAAATCCCTCCTCCGCCAAATGATTTGGACCAGTGCGCAAAGCGAGGACCATAAAGACATGGATGAGCGAGTTTGGGGTGGAGGAACTTGACTGGCCTGCACAGAGTCCTGACCTCAACCAGAAAGAACACACTCGCTCCTCCATGTCTTCATGGACCTTGCTTTGTGGACTGGTCCAAATCATTCGGTGGAGGGGAGACTTATGGTGTGGGGGGGAGGGAGGATTATGGTGTGGGGGGTTGTTTTTCAGGGGTTGGGATTGGCCCCTTAGTTCCAGTGAAGGGAACTCTTAAGGCGTCAGCATACTAAGACATTTTGGACAATTTCATGCCCCCAACTTTGTGGGAACATTTTGGGGACGGCCCCTTCCTGTCCCACCAGCGGGTGTGAAGATCAGTAGAAGGCGGTGTGGGTGCAGTCTGGGTTTTGGATTGGGTGCAGTCTGGGTTTTGGATTGGGTGCGGTAAGGATTGGGTGCACTTCGTGTCCTGCTCTGAGTGGCTCGGTCTCTGCCAGCAATGGGAGAATTGCCCTCTCACCGTTCCCCAGGATGCCGTGGTGCCCCCTCCCTCACTTTCTCCCAGAAAGCCTCCTGTGATCAGCAGTGGGAAGCAGAGGGTGAGGGGATGATCCTGTGATGTGGGTGATGCTTCCCCCTGGTGTCCTCACTCTCACTCTCAGTCTCCTATCCAGACGGAAGCCAGCCCCTCCTCTCAATAGGAAGCACAATACCCCCATTAAACCTCATTTTGGGGGGGGGGGGAGTAGTACATACTGACCTCTCTTCTTTTCCATTAGAGGCGGAGTTTGGCTCCCAGCCAATTGGCAAAGAGGAAGCCGGATGGATCGTATGAAGATGACGAGGAATGGCATGAAAATGCAGTGAGTATTCCCATCACCCGACTCTCTAATGTCCGGGTGGGGGGGTCATATCCCACATTTCAGATCTTCTTCCCAGAAATATCTCCCCCCCAATCCTCTGATCTCTTCCACCAGACTCCGAAGAGAAGGCGGAACTCCAACCACGAGAACCGGGAGAGCTTAATCTCTCCATTCCGGAAACCTCTGATCCCGCTCACCAACAGACCCGTCTGCCTGGACAGCCAGAAGCATGTGAGTGACCACCGCTCCGTACATACACTTCTCCTGCCATATTGGGGTACACTGGGGCCATATTGGGGTACACTGGGGCCATATTGGGGTACACTGGGGCCATATTGGGGTACACTGGGGCCATATTGGGGTACACAGAGGTAATATTTGTGTACACCAGGGCCATATTGAGGTACATTGCAGTGATATTGGGGTACACTGGGTCATATTGGGGTACACCAGACCATATTGAGGTACATTGGAGTCATACTGGGGTACGCTGGGGCCATATTGATGTACATTGGAGTAATTTTGGGGTACACTGGGGCTATATTGGGGTAACACCAGGCTCATATTGGGGTACAATAGGGCAATATTGGGTTACAGCGGGTCTATATTGGGGTACACTGGGGGCATATGGAGGTACACCAGACTCATACTTGGGTACGCTGGGGCCATATTGGAGTTTACTGGGGCCTTATTGGGGTACACCAGAGCCATATCGGGGAAATACAGAGGTCATATCTGAGTACACCAGGGCCATATTGAGGTACATTGGCGTGATAGTGGGGTACACTGGGGCCATATTGGCTTACACGGAGTCACCCTGGGGCCATATTCGGGTACAATGGGGCAATATTGGGTTACAGTTGGGCCCTAGTGGGGTACACTGGGGGCATATGGAGGTACAGCAGACTCATACTGGGGTACACTGGGACCATATTGGAGTTTACCAGGGCCATATTGGGGTACAGAGAGTTCATATTTGAGTACACCAGGGCCATATTGAGGTAGATTGGAGTGATATTGGGTATACTGGGGCCATATTGGAGTCACCCTATATTGGGGTCACACCAGGCTCATATTGGGTGAACAATGGTCTCATATTGAGGTACGCTGGGGCAATATTGGGTTACAGCGGGTACACTGGGGGGAATATGGAGGTACACCAGACTCCTACTGGGGTACACAGAGGTCATATCTGAGTACACCAGGGCCATATTGAGGTACATTGGCATGATATTGGGGTACACTGGGGCCATATTGGGGTAACATCATGCTCATATTGGGGTACAATAGGGCAATATTGGGTTACAGCGGGTCTATATTGGGGTACACTGGGGGCAAATGGAGGTACACCAGACTCATACTTTGGTACACTGGGGCTTTATTGGGGTACACCAGAGCCATATCGGAGTACACAGAGGTCATATCTGTGTACACCAGGGCCATATTGAGGTACATTGGAGTGATATTGGGGTACACTGGGGCCATATTGGCTTACACGGGGTCACCCTGGGGCCATATTGGGGTACAATGGGCAATATTGGGTTACAGTCCAGCCATAGTGGGGTACACTGGGGGCATATGGAGGTACAGCAGACTCATACTGGGGTACACTGGGGCCTTATTGGGGTACCCCAGGGTAACTATGATCATGTCCTTCTTGTAGGAGGCCTTCATCCGGAGTATCCTATCCAGACCCTTCAAGGTGCCCATCCCCAACTACAAAGGTGAGTCCAGTGACCCCATCCATGGAGGATGGCGGGGACACAGCTATGAGCGGAGGAATTCGAGGTCTCTGGCCAGGAATATTGTCTTCTGTATGAGAGCAATTCATGATTAAACAGAGATCTGATTGGTTCCTATTATTGGGTGTCAGGAAATGCGCAGGCAGTAATAGTGTCTGGGCCCCCTAGATGACCTACACTGGGCTACTAACAGCCACCACTAGGGGGACCCTTGAGACAGGAGAGTGCACCGTGCCGAGTACATTGTGGTGACAGAACATGGCAGTCGGCACTGATAGCCAGGCAAATAGCATTTTCAAAGTTAGAGTTCAGTAATCGCAGCCTCCATGTTTGTTTCAAGAAAGGTTTCCATCCTGAGTCACCCCGAACGTAACCTGCCTTTGCTGCGCTCATGCCATGTGGCCCAATTCTCTGGGAAGATCCTTTGTGTGGCTCTTCATATGGAGCCTTGCCATGTTCTTACACCTTTTTCTCTCTCTCTTTCTCATCCAGGGGGTCTGGGATCCGGGCCCTGGGCATTAAGAAGGCCGGAGTACGGAGAGCTCTCCATGATCCCTATGAGGACGGCGCGCTGGTCCTTTATGAGCCCCCCGTCCTGAGTGCGCATGACCAGCTGAAAGTAGATAAGTGAGTGCCCTCTATCGGAGCCGGGTGGGTGGAGGACCCCCGGGATGGAAGGCGGTGGTTTGGCGTAGAGTCGATCCGTCTTTGAATACCGTCGCTGTGCTTCTTTGCAGAGAGAAGGTTCCGGTTCATGTTGTGGTGGATCCTGTGCTGGGAAAGATCCTGCGACCCCATCAGAGAGAGGTGACCCCTCCATTATACCCCCCCTCGTTTCCTGCCTCGGAACCCCCCCCCCCCCCCCCCCCCCAGCACAATCTCTAACAATTCTCTTCATCACCAGGGTGTGAAGTTCTTGTGGGATTGTGTGACGGGAAGAAGCATTCCTGGGAGCCACGGGGCCATCATGGCGGATGAGATGGGACTGGGGAAGACCCTCCAATGTATCTCCCTGATGTGGACTCTCCCTCAAGCAGAGCCCGGACTTCAAGCCGGAGATAGAGAAAGCGGTGGTGGTGTGCCCGTCCAGCCTGGTGAGGAACTGGTACAATGAAGTGGGCAAATGGCTGGAGGGTCGGATCCAACCCCTGGCCATCGATGGCGGCTCCAAGGAGGAGATTGACCGCAAGCTTGGTAAGAAGGAGGGTGGAGATGAGCAATGCGGGGGGGGGGCTCCTCTACTACCAATCAGATCTCTCCTGAGTATATCTAGGTGGAGTACTGACCCTCCTAATCTGCCTCTCTAGGGAAGAATTGGCCTTCTAGTGGTGGGGAGTGGAGCGGAGTCCCCACTAGTGGCTGGCAGAGAATTAACTCCTATGAGTGGCGATAGGCGGAGACGTGACCCCCCCCCATAGAAGATGTCTCTAGATGGAACAGTGACCCCCCCCCCCTCCATAATGTCTCTAAATGTAGCACTGACCCCCCCCCCCATAATGAATGTCTCTAGATGTAGCACTGACCCCCCCCCCATAATCTCTCTAGATGTAGCGGTGACCCCCCCATAATGTCTCTAGATGTAGCGGTGACCCCCCCCCCATAATGAATGTCTTTAGATGTAGCGGTGACCCCCCCATAATGTCTCTAGATGTAGTGGTGACCCCCCCCATAATGTCTCTAGATGTAGTGGTGACCCCCCCCCATAATGAATGTCTTTAGATGTAGCGGTGACCCCCTCCCCATAATGTCCCTAGATGTAGCGATGACCCCCCATAATGTCTCTAGGTGTTGCAGTGACCCCCCCATAATGAATGTCCCTAGATGTAGCAGTAACCCCCCCCCCCCCATAATGTCCCTAGATGTAGCGATGACCCCCCCATAATGTCTCTAGGTGTTGCAGTGACCCCCCCCATAATGAATGTCCCTAGATGTAGCAGTAACCCCCCCCCCATAACGTCTCTAGATGTAGTGGTGACCCCCCCCATATTGTGTGTAGGTGGAGTAATGTCTCCCCCATACACAGTAGCATTGTATGTGTGTGATGTCACATGATCTTCTCCCCCTCTAGCCGGATTCATGAACCAGCACGGCTCCCGCGTTCCTTCCCCAATCCTCATCATCTCCTATGAGACGTTCCGGCTACACGCGGAGGTCCTACACAGGGGCAGCGTGGGGCTGGTCATATGTGATGAGGTAAGACAGGGCCTCTTCTTTATGTTGTGATTGGCAGCACCCATCACCTGATCTGTAAAGGCCATTGTGATTGGACGAGGGGTGTCTGCTGCCTGACCAATCGGAGGAGGGCAGTGATTGGGGTGTGTGAGTTGGTGTGTAGGTGACGGTTGTATGGTGTGTAGTGATGTCTGTAATCGACGTATTTCAGGGCCACAGACTGAAGAATTCGGAGAATCAGACCTATCAAGCCCTGAACAGTCTGAACACCAGCCGGCGAGTCCTCATCTCCGGGACCCCCATCCAGAACGACCTGCTGGAATACTTCAGTCTGGTGCACTTTGTCAATGCCGGGATCTTGGGTGAGTGTCTCCTCCTCGTCCTATCGGTGAAATCTGGTGAACGTTGCTCCGTCCTGTGTGTGCGGCTAATCCGGGAGAACCGTCCGTATGACTGAGAAAATGATGACCGACCCATATGGACTCCACTAGATCCATTGTGGTTCCCACAGCTCTTACCAATCCCAACAACCTCCCATAACCACGTCTTCTATGGCAGCGGTCATTTGTTCGGTCTGCTGAGGGGGGGTTAATGGTTGTTTGGGGTGAGATGCTGAGGGGGGGTTAATGGTTGTTTGGGGTGAGATGCTGAGGGGGGGGGGGGGGGTTGATGGTTGTTTGGGGTGAGATGCTGAGGGGGGGGGGGGTTGATGGTTGTTTGGGGTGAGATGCTGAGGGGGGGGGGAGGTTGATGGTTGTTTGGGGTGAGATGCTGAGGGGGGGGGGGTTGATGGTTGTTTGGGGTATGAGACTTTGGGAGGGGGGGTTGATGGTTGTTTGGGGTGAAACTCTCATCGATGGAAGGTTGGGGGGGGGGGGGTAAATGGTTGTTCGGGGTAAGATGTTCTATAACCTCCATGTGTGGATCTGTCATAACGATTCCCCCGTCCGCAGGAACGGCCCAGGAGTTTAAGAGGAGATTTGAAGTCCCCATCCTGAAAGGGAGAGACGCAGACGCCAGCCCCACCGACCGCGAGAAAGGCGAAGAGAAGCTGAAAGAGCTGATTGGTGTTGTAAACAGGTTGGTTGGTGGTCCTTGTGTTTTACTGTGCGTGTTGTACCTGCGACTGCTATTCTCTGGTGGGGGCTGGCCATGGCTGTATGAGATGGGGTGGTGGGGACCAGAAATGGCTGTATGAGGTGGGGTGGTGGGGGTCGTCCATGGCTGTATGAGGTGGGGTGGTGGGGGACGGCCATTGCTGTATGAGGTGGGGTGGTGGGGACTGGCCTTAGCTGTATGAGGCGGGGTGGTGGGGGACAGCCTTGGCTGTATGAGGTGGGGTGGTGGGGGACCAGCAATGGCTGTATGAGGTGGGGTGGTGGGACCGGCCATGTTTGTATGAGGTGGGGTGGTGGGGGTCGGCCATGGCTGTATGAGGTGGGGTGGTGGGGACGGCCATGGCTGTATGAGGTGGGGTGGTGGGGGCGGCCATGGCTGTATGAGGTGGGGTGGTGGGGGACGGCCATTGCTGTATGAGGTGGGGTGGTGGGGACCGGCCTTAGCTGTATGAGGCGGGGTGGTGGGGGACAGCCTTGGCTGTATGAGGTGGGGACCAGCAATGGCTGTATGAGGTGGGATGGTGGGGACCAGCAATGGCTGTATGAGGTGGGATGGTGGGGACCAGCCATGTTTGTATGAGGTGGGGTGGTGGGGGTCGGCCATGGCTGTATGAGGTGGGGTGGTGTGGACGGCCATGGGTGTATGAGGTGGGGTGGTGGGGGACAGCCTTAGCTGTATGAGGTGGGATGGTGGGGACAGCCTTGGCTGTATGAGGTGGGGTGGTGGGGGACAGCCTTGGCTGTATGAGGTGGGGTGGTGGGGGACAGCCTTGGCTGTATGAGGTGGGGTGGTGGGGACCGGCCATGGCTGTATGAGGTGGGGTGGTGGGGACGGCCATGGCTGTATGAGGCGGGGTGGTGGGGGACGGCCATGGCTGTATGAGGCGGGGTGGTGGGGGACGGCCATGGCTGTATGAGGTGGGGTGGTGGGGGACGGCCATGGCTGTATGAGGTGGGGTGGTGGGGACCGGCCTTAGCTGTATGAGGCGGGGTGGTGGGGGACCAGCAATGGCTGTATGAGGTGGGGTGGTGGGGGGCGGCCATGGCTGTAGGAGGTGGGGTGGTGGGGGACCAGCAATGGCTGTATGAGGTGGGATGGTGGGGACCAGCCATGTTTGTATGAGGTGGGGTGGTGGGGGTCGGCCATGGCTATATGAGGTGAGGTGGTGGGGGACAGCCTTGGCTGTATGAGGTGGGGACCAGCAATGGCTGTATGAGGTGGGGTGGTGGGGGGACCAGCAATGGCTGTATGAGGTGGGATGGTGGGGACCAGCCATGTTTGTATGAGGTGGGGTGGTGGGGTCGGCCTTGGCTGTATGAGGTGGGGTGGTGGGGACAGCCTTAGCTGTATGAGGTGGAATGGTGGGGGACAGCCTTGGCTGTATGAGGTGGGGTGGTGGGGGACAGCCATGGCTGTATGAGGTGGGGTGGTGTGGACGGCCATGGGTGTATGAGGCGGGGTGGTGGGGGACGGCCATGGCTGTATGAGGTGGGGTGGTGTGGACCGGCCTTGGCTGTATGAGGTGGGGTGGTGGGGGACAGCCTTAGCTGTATGAGGTGGGATGGTGGGGGACAGCCTTGGCTGTATGAGGTGGGGTGGTGGGGGACAGCCTTGGCTGTATGAGGTGGGGTGGTGTGGACCGGCCTTGGCTGTATGAGGTGGGGTGGTGGGGGACAGCCTTAGCTGTATGAGGTGGGATGGTGGGGGACAGCCTTGGCTGTATGAGGTGGGGTGGTGGGGGACAGCCTTGGCTGTATGAGGTGGGGTGGTGGGGACCGGCCTTGGCTGTATGAGGTGGGGTGGTGGGGACCGGCCTTGGCTGTATGAGGTGGGGTGGTGGGGACTGGCCTTGGCTGTATGAGGTGGGGTGGTGGGGGACAGCCTTGGCTGTATGAGGTGGGGTGGTGGGGACTGGCCATGGCTGTATGAGGTGGGGTGGTGGGGGACAGCCTTGGCTGTATGAGGTGGGGTGGTGGGGACCGGCCTTGGCTGTATGAGGTGGCGTGGTGGGGGACAGCCTTGGCTGTATGAGGTGGCGTGGTGGGGACCGGCCATGGCTGTATGAGGTGGGGTGGTGGGGACCGGCCTTGGCTGTATGAGGTGGCGTGGTGGGGGACAGCCTTGGCTGTATGAGGTGGGGTGGTGGGGACCGGCCATGGCTGTATGAGGTGGGGGCGAGCCATGGCTGTGTGAGGTGGGGGCGAGCCATGGCTGTATGAGGTGGGGGCGAGCCATGGCTGTGTGAGGTGGGGGCGAGCCATGGCTGTATGAGGTGGGGGCGAGCCATGGCTGTATGAGGTGGGGGCGAGCCATGGCTGTGTGAGGTGGGCAGGTGGGGGCCGGCCTTGGTTGTATGAGTTTTTAAGGGGGTTGGCTGTGGCTGTATGAAGTGGTAGGTTGGTAGTGGCTGTATGGGGTTTGGTGTGTGTGGGGGGGGGGGGCACGGCTGGTTTCGGCCATGTTTGGGGGTCTCGGTGTGCCACACTCAGATGATTGTCTCTGGTTTGCAGGTGTCTCATTAGAAGGACGTCGGACATTCTCTCCAAGTATCTGCCGGTGAAGATTGAGCAGGTTGTGTGCTGCAGGTAAGTGTCGGGACGGATTTCACTTCCTCCGGAAGGTTCTCTGATACTTCTTCTATATTTGATAGATATGAATTGCTCTCCGACAAACTCCAGGTGAGTCCGGAAAAGAGGAAAAGCCGGCTGCAGTCAGGAAAGTTCCAATGCTGACAACTTTATTGTTCCAAACAAAACAGCAAAGAGTTGCCGGCCCAGGAGCTCCTCCCCTAGAAGGGCGTAGAGCACCCGGGTTTATAGGGGTGACCTGCCCGGGGGCCGCACACTCTGCCTGTGTCTATAACTTCCGATGAATCTCTTCATACAGATCAGAGACCCCCAACAATTGTCTGTGGGAGCAATCTGTCTGTCTGTCTGTCAAGCGTCTCATTGGCTGCGGCAGGTTCCTAGAGCTGCAACGCATTCTGATTGGCTGTCAGGTTTACTAGAAGTCTTTCTGTGTTCCAGGCTGACTCCGCTGCAATCTGAACTTTACAAACGCTTCTTAAAACAAATGAAACCTGCAGAGGAGCTGAACGAGGGCAAATTCAGCGTTTCCTCCTTGTCTTCCATCACCTCACTGAAGAAGCTGTGCAATCGTGAGTATATACTGTATACAGAGGTCTACTCCGCCCAACACTAAAATATACGGAGAAATCACCAGCAAGATTTTTATATCACTGAGACTCTAATTCTGAGATTTCCTTCACTAGTTTGTGTCTCTGCCCCTCCCACAATGGTGAGAATTCCCCCAGTAGTTTGTGTCTCTGCCCCTCCCACAATGAGGAAATTTCCTGCAGTAGTTTGTGTCTCTGCCCCTCCCACAATGGGGAGATTCCCTGCAGTAGTTTGTGTCTCTGCCCCTCCCACAATGGTGAGAATTCCCCAGTAGTTTGTGTCTCTGCCCCTCCCACAATTGGGAGATTTCCTGCAGTAGTTTGTGTCTCTGCCCCTCCCACAATGGGGAGATTTCCTGCAGTAGTTTGTGTCTCTGCCCCTCCCACAATGGGGAGATTCCCTGCAGTAGTTTGTGTCTCTGCCCCTCCCACAATGGTGAGAATTCCCCAGTAGTTTGTGTCTCTGCCCCTCCCACAATTGGGAGATTTCCTGCAGTAGTTTGTGTCTCTGCCCCTCCCACAGTGGGGAGATTCCCTGCAGTAGTTTGTGTCTCTGCCCCTCCCACAATGGGGAGATTTCCCCCAGTAGTTTGTGTCTCTGCCCCTCCCACAATGGGGAGATCCCCTGCAGTAGTTTGTGTCTCTGCCCCTCCCACAATGGGGAGATTTCCTGCAGTAGTTTGTGTCTCTGCCCCTCCCACAATGGGGAGATTTCCTGCAGTAGTTTGTGTCTCTGCCCCTCCCACAATGGGGAGATCCCCTGCAGTAGTTTGTGTCTCTGCCCCTCCCACAATGGGGAGATTTCCTGCAGTAGTTTGTGTCTCTGCCCCTCCCACAATGGGGAGATCCCCTGCAGTAGTTTGTGTCTCTGCCCCTCCCACAATGGGGAGATTCCCTGCAGTAGTTTGTGTCTCTGCCCCTCCCACAATGGGGAGATTCCCTGCAGTAGTTTGTGTCTCTGCCCCTCCCACAATGGGGAGATTCCCTGCAGTAGTTTGTGTCTCTGCCCCTCCCACAATGGGGAGATTCCCTGCAGTAGTTTGTGTCTCTGCCCCTCCCACAATGGGGAGATTTCTTGCAGTAGTCTCTGCCCCTCTCATGACGAAGAAGTGACAGTTGTGTGTTTGGTCCAGATCCGGCTCTTATCTATGACAAGTGTACGGAGGAGGAAGAAGGATTCCAGGGAGCGGCTGATCTCTTCCCGCCAGGATACAGCACCAAGTGTGTGGAGCCGCAGCTATCAGGTATGTGTGAGGGGTTCCCCTTTAAAGGCCACTGTGCTTGATGTTGGGGTGTTTACTTGTAGGGGGCGCTGTGCTGTGTGTTGGGGTATCCCCTGTAGGGGGCGCTGTGCTGTGTGTTGGGGTATCCCTTGTAGGGAGCACTGTGCTGTGGGGGGGGTATCCCCTGTAGGGGGCGCTGTGCTGTGTGGGGGGGGGAATCCCCTGTAGGGGGCGCTGTGCTGTGTGTTGGGGTATCCCTTGTAGGGAGCGCTGTGCTGTGGGGGGGGGGGTATCCCCTGTAGGGGGCGCTGTGCTGTGTGGGGGGGAATCCCCTGTAGGGGGCGCTGTGTGGGGGGGTATCCCTTGTAGGGAGCGCTGTGGGGGGGTATCCCCTGTAGGGGGCGCTGTGGGGGGGTATCCCCTGTAGGGGGCGCTGTGCTGTGTGGGGGGGTATCCCTTGTAGGGAGCGCTGTGCTGTGTGGGGGGGGGGTATTCCCTGTAGGGAGCGCTGTGCTGTGTGGGGGGGTATCCCTTGTAGGGAGCGCTGTGGGGGGGGTATCCCCTGTAGGCGGCGCTGTGGGGGGTATCCCCTGTAGGGGGCGCTGTGCTGTGTGGGGGGGGTATCCCCTGTAGGGGGCGCTGTACTGTGTGGGGGGGTATCCCCTGTAGGGGGCGCTGTGCTGTGTGGGGGGGAGGGTATTCCCTGTAGGGGGCGCTCTGCTCAGGGTGGACACTGTGATATGTCTGTCCTTGCAGGTAAGATGCTGGTCCTGGACTACATCCTGGCTGTGACTCGGAGCTCCAGCTCTGATAAGGTGGTTCTCGTCTCCAACTACACCCAGACCCTGGACCTGTTTGAGAAGCTGTGCAGGAGCCGGAGGTGAGAAGAGGACCGGTCTGTGTACAAGTATGGGGGGGGGGGAGGGGGAGGGGTTTGTCCTCATCTGACATTCAGGAGTTTTATACTTGAATGGGGAGGATGAGGATGACGCCCAGAGAAGTCACCATTGTCAAGGGAAGCCCAGCGATGTGCCAGGAACAGTTCAATGTGCTGCACTATTCATGCCTGGCGCACCC
This sequence comes from Lithobates pipiens, assembly GCF_037356315.1. NCBI lineage: Eukaryota > Metazoa > Chordata > Amphibia > Anura > Ranidae > Lithobates > Lithobates pipiens. The sequence goes on from NW_027507785.1 coordinate 332,965,367, forward strand.
GCATCCATGCATTCATCTTCCAATGATAGCTCCCCCCTGTGGAGGGATGAGACGTATCATGTGATGTTTCTTCCTCCAGGTATCTCTATGTACGTCTGGATGGGACCATGTCCATAAAGAAGAGAGCCAAGATCGTGGAGAAATTCAACAGTCCCTCGGTACGAACTCTGCCCACCTCTCCACCCCTCCCTCCACCCACCCACCTCTCCACCCCTCCCTCAACAACCCCTCCGCCCACCCACCTCTTTAACCAACCTCTACACCCAACCTCTCCAACCAACCAAGCTCTCTGCCCACTCCTCTACCCAACCCTCTTCCCACCTCTCCACCCAACCAACCTCTCCACCTACCCTCTCTGTCCACGTCTCCACCCACCCGCCCATCCTCACACCTCCAACCAACCAATCTCTCCACCCACCCTCTCTCCGTCCACTCCTCTACCCAACCCTCCTCCCACCTCTCCAACCAACCTCTCCACCCACCCTCTCTGTCCACACCTCCTCCCACCTCCCCAACCAACCAACCTACCTCTCCACCCAAACTCTCTGATGACCTCCCCAACCAACCACTCCCCCACCTGTCTACCCACCCCTCCGTCCACCCACTATTTCAACCAAGCTCTCTGCCCACCTTTCTGTCTTGCAGAGCCCGGAGTTTATCTTTATGCTCAGCAGTAAAGCCGGAGGTTGCGGTCTGAATCTCATCGGAGCCAATCGATTGGTCATGTTTGACCCGGACTGGAACCCGGCTAATGACGAGCAGGCCATGGCGCGTGTGTGGCGTGACGGGCAGAAGAAGACCTGCTACATCTACCGGCTGCTCTCGGTGATTCTCTCCTTCATATCAGACTGTGGGGGGGGGACTTTAGGGATATGTGGGTGGAGCGGATTCTGAGGGGTACACAGTAATTAGGGTGGCAGAAGGCGGGGGGTGCCAGCACCATGACGGACAGGTCCTGAGGGGGTCGGCAGACAGTTTTGCTGATGGCGCTTGTTTGATGGTGACTACACTGTCAGTATCTGATTTATTACAAAACATGGAGGAGGAGCTTGCCAGGTTTGTTCCCTACTGGAGGAAGAGCTTGGCAAGTTTGCATCGTTCTGGAGGAGGAGTTTGCCAGGCCATTTGGTGAATGTTGGACGTATTGGCCTAGCTGCTGAGAATTTGGGGTTTACCTTTTCTTGGAATCCATCCCAGGACACAGAGATCCCACACTCTCCGCCCCTCCACCACAGCTCTGAGGGACACCGGTCCCTCCCCCGTCCCCCCCACTGCACTTATTCTCTTGGTACTGTTGCTGGTTAGAGGAGGGGCTATACAATACAGGGGCTGGATTATAACTTCTGTTTTGCCAATGTCCTTTCCTCCTGTAGGCGGCAGTATTAACCCGACTGCATCTGAAGTCTTGTGTCCCTTCATTGACTCCCAGAACACGAATCTATGGGAAGTGCAAAACTCCCATTTTTTTTTTCACAAAGCTGACACACCAGGAGGAGGATCCTTACTAAAAAGTGTCAGTTATTTTCAGTCCAATGAGATTACACCAGGAGGCGGACCCTTATTATTAAAGTGTCAGTTATTTTCAGTCCAATGAGATTACACCAGGAGGCGGACCCTTATTATTAAAGTGTCAGTTATTTTCAGTCCAATGAGATTACACCAGGAGGCGGACCCTTATTATTAAAGTGTCAGTTATTTTCAATGAGATTTAGAAATTCCAGACACATGAGCGTCCTTGTGACTTGAGCCGATAATGGAGGGGTGGGGGATGGGAGAAAGGTGGTTGAAGATCTTCATGCTCCACCTACACTCTGCTTGTCTTCTCTTTCAGACGGGAACCATCGAGGAGAAGATCTTCCAGCGTCAGGCACACAAGAAAGCTTTGAGTAGCTGCGTGGTGGACGAGGAGCAGGATGTAGAGAGACATTTCTCTGTCGGAGAACTGAAGGAACTCTTCACACTGAATGAGGAGACGACGAGCGACACGCATGACAAGTGAGTCTGGGGGTCACTCTACTTATTATAGCTGGCGGGGGGAGGAGCCTGTACTTCATATAGCTAGAGAGAAGGTGGGTCATTCTGTACTTTATTTAGGGGGGTTGCTGGGTAGTCTCTTGAGTATCCTTGAGGACTCGTATCTTCCCACCACCCATCCTGGTAGTCAGGAGAAGTATGGAGGTCGCCATCGCTAAGCTTTCTATTAGGCCGATCCTCTGGGTCAGTGACTTAGAGGGCCAGAGGATGAGCATGGCAGCCAGATAATCAGCATTTCCAGGAGGTCAGCACTGGCGGCCAGGACAGGTCCTCCTTAATTGGGGAGATTTGATATTTTGTGTGGTTTATTTCTTCATATATTTGGTGTTCTCAGCGGGTTTTTTTTTTTTTTTTCTGATTGGTTGACGTAGGTTCCGGTGTCGCCGCTGTGTGAACGGACGCCAGGTACGGCCGCCCCCCGATGGCACGGACTGCACCTCAGACTTATCTCAGTGGAATCACTGCGCAGACAAGCGTGGCCTGCAAGATACCGTCCTGGTGGCGGCATGGGATGCCGCCGTAACATTCACATTTCACCATCGCTCACATGAGGAGCAGAGGGGGGTGGTATAGCGCTGCCAGTGGATGGAAGGGGCGAGACCTGGGGTGCCCCTGCCGTGGGACTGGAGGGGGCAGGAACTGGGGTGCCTCAGGGGGTCCTTTCCTGGTTTTTTACTGTCATGGGGTAATGGCGGTGGATCAGAGGATGGGAGAGCGTGGAGCTACAATCCACTACCCCCTGCTGGATACAGCCCAGAAATGTCACCGGTGTTCTGCTGCCACCTGCTCGAAGAAATGTCACCGGTGTTCTGCTGCCACCTGCTGGACACAGCCGAGAAATGTCACCGGTGTTCCGCTGCCACCTGCTGGACACAGCCCAGAAATGTCACCGGTGTTCTGCTGCCACCTGCTGGAAGAAATGTTACCGGTGTTCTGCTGCCACCTGCTGGACACAGCCCAGAAATGTCACCGGTGTTCCGCTGCCACCTGCTGGACACAGCCCAGAAATGTCACCGGTGTTCTGCTGCCACCTGCTGGAAGAAATGTCACCGGTGTTCTGCTGCCACCTGCTGGAAGAAATGTCACCGGTGTTCTGCTGCCACCTGCTGGAAGAAATGTTACCGGTGTTCTGCTGCCACCTGCTGGACACAGCCGAGAAATGTCATCGGTGTTCTGCTGCCACCTGCTGGAAGAAATGTCACCGGTGTTCTGCTGTAACCTGCTGGACACAGCCCAGAAATGTCCCTGGGGCCAGCGCTGGTCGCTGGTCTGGGAATAGGAAGTCCTGACACCAGGTGTCTGTCTGTGGTCACATTAGACCTTATTTATTGTTTTTTTTTTTTTTTTTTTTCCATTCTTGTATGAGACACAACGAGGAGGATTTACTGAAGGCAAATAGGCTGCTGACTGCACGGGAATATTCCATTCGCTTAGTGAATGGGTTAGGGAAGCTCTGCTGACTTTCATCATCCAACTACATGCAAGCAAAAAATTATATTTGTTTTTTTTCCTTTGAACCTGATTGGGTATTCTTTGCTACCCGGGGGAGATTCCCCTACAAAGTCAGCGGCCTGTTTGCCTTAAATCCACCCCTAAGGTGGAGGGGAGCAGCAATACGAAATGTTTGGTTTACGTTTGGAAATGTTTCATCTTCCTATGGAAGGTTTTCTGTATAATAATAAAAAATAAAAATTCTGTGTGTATTTGTGCTTAAAATGAACCGGTCATCACATATATTTTGCGCGGCATGCTCCGGGATGTGTCGGTGAGACCCGTCCAGGTATTTATTCCCTCTCACAGAGATCACAGGACTCCCCTGATAATTAACATAATCTGCGTTACTTTCTAGGAGGACGGCGCCATCTTTTTTCAGGCATCATCTGGGGTCACCTTCTACTTCCTGGACTGAGATTTCGGTCTCCGAGAGCTCAGATGGTCTCTATATATCGCAGGATCTGTGCATTCTTCAGCGTAGCATTGGAGGCCACACCTGGACCTCACTGGACTGGACATGCAGGGCTAGCTTTCCAGACCTGAGTGTAATGGTTAGCAGTGGTGCACTTTCTGTGTCCAGAGCCGTGACACAGACCGGGTCTGACCGCGTCTCTGAAGATTCGCTGTGACACGGCCCCAGGTCTGACCGCGTCTCTGAAGACTCGCCGTGACACGGCCCCAGGTCTGACCCCGTCTCTGAAGATTCGCTGTGACACGGCCCCAGGTCTGACCCCGTCTCTGAAGATTCGCTGTGACACGGCCCCAGGTCTGACCCCGTCTCTGAAGATTCGCTGTGACACGGCCCCAGGTCTGACCCCGTCTCTGAAGACTCGCCGTGACACGGCCCCAGGTCTGACCCCGTCTCTGAAGACTCGGCGTGGCACAACCCCAGGTCTGACCCCGTCTCTGAAGACTCGGCGTGGCACAACCCTGGGTCTGATCCCGTCTCTGAAGACTCGGCGTGGCACAACCCCAGGTCTGACCCCGTCTCTGAAGACTCGGCGTGGCACAACCCCAGGTCTGACCCCGTCTCTGAAGACTCGGCGTGGCACAACCCCGGGTCTGACCCCGTCTCTGAAGACTCGGCGTGGCACAACCCTGGGTCTGACCCCGTCTCTGAAGACTCAGTTTGGCACGGCCCCAGGTCTGACCCCATCTCTGAAGACTCGGCGTGGGCACGACCCTGTCTTTCAAGGCTCGCTGTGACACGACCCTGGGTCTGACCCCATCTCTGAAGACTTACTGTGACACGGCCCCGGGTCTGACCCCATCTCTGAAGACTTGGCGTGACACAGCCCCGGGTCTGACCCCATCTCTGAAGACTCACTATGTTACGGCCCTGGGTCTGACCCCATCTCTGAAGACTCACCGTGACACGGCCTCAGGTCTGACCCTGTCTCTGAAGACTCGGCGTGGCACAGCCCCAGGTCTGACCCCCATCTCTGAAGACTCGGCGTGGCACAACCCTGGGTCGGATCCCGTCTCTGAAGACTCGCTGTGGCACAACCCTGGGTCTGATCCCGTCTCTGAAGACTCGCCGTGGCACAACCCTGGGTCTGATCCCATCTCTGAAGACTCTGCGTGACACAGCCCCGGGTCTGACCCCATCTCTGAAGACTCACTATGTTACGGCCCTGGGTCTGACCCCTATCTCTGAAGACTCACTGTGACATGGCCCTGGGTCTGACCCCATCTCTGAAGACTCTCCGTGACGCGGCCTCAGGTCTGACCCTGTCTCTGAAGACTCGGCGTGGCACAGCCCCGGGTCTGACCCCATCTCTGAAGACTTGGCGTGGCACAACCCCGGGTTTGACTACATTTCTGAAGACTCGCTGTGACACAGCCCCGGGTCTGACCCCGTCTCTGAAGGCTCGCTGTGACATGACCCTGGGTCTGATCCCACCTCTGAAGACTCACTGTAACAGCCCTCACTGTCACCTCAGTCGGGCTGCTCAGGTATGTGAGAAACGGAGGCCTTGCTTCGCAGTTTGTTCCTAGTTGCATTAAGTCTAAGTGATTGCTACATGTTAGGGTTGCCACCTGTCCAGGATTCACCCAGACTGTCCAGGTTTTGAATCAAGTGTCAGGGGTATCAGTCCACCTGGAACCCAGGAAACAATATTCAGACAGGAATGTGGCTCAGGACAGGGATTGGCAGGAAGGGGTGTGTGTGTGTGTGTGTGTGTGTGTGTGTGTGTGTGTGTGTGTGTGTGTGTGTGGTGGGGGGGGGGGGGGGGGCACTATGTATGCCTTATTACTTTTCTCTTTGGAATGCCCAAAGGTCTCCCAGGTCTGTTAGAATCCTATAGTGTATACTAAAACTATTTTTTTTACTGTGAACCACTAAAGTGTTCAGGTTTGGCTTGAATAAAAAGTGGCAACCCTACTACATGCCTGCACAAAAACACGACAGTCCCACTGCTGCAGTGACCCCCCCACCTCATACTCCCCCAGCAGGTTTGGTGGTTTCTACTTGGTATCTTGTGAAGGAACTGGATGTTGTAATAGAGAGCTCATGTCTGTAGTAGAAAGGGGGTGAAGGTTGGTTCATTACCCTTTATAGTCATAGGATCTACTCCGATGGGAAGGGATGGGTTCTCGACTCTGTCCTCAGGGACCTCTATGCAGCTCTTTCTGGTGATGTAGGCTCAGGTCTATGCCCACATTGACCACAAAGAGACTATTGCTCTCTAGCGCCATCCTATGAAGTCTATGTCTCACCCTCCAGAGGCCTTAGATCAGGCCAGACCACCAGTCCCTGAGTCATATTCAGTCCACTTCTGAAGAGACTTTGTTTTTGAGGCAACGCAGCCTCCTGCCGCCACTTCTGATTTACATCGCATTGCGTCCAATCTTATTGATGCGTTACGTTCATCCCGCAATTGGAGATTCAGCCTCCCGGCTCCAGCTTTGGGTCTTTATGGCTCTTACAGCTGCCAAGACCTTCTCTTTACAAATGCTATTTGAGGCCTTACTCTATGTGGGCTAGAAGGACCCTTGGGCCTGGGCCCCTGCCCGACCGCATGCTGGAATTGTTCACGTTTGAGAGGGAACTCATTCGATGGTGGATTGTTCCTACTATTTGGTCAACTAGTGTACCACCTGAGAAGACCACCAATCAGGTGAAAGGTTTGATTAAATATTTAACTAACAGAACCCTCCTCAAATCCCAGTCTGAGCTATTGGTTGGACTAGATCAGTGATGGCGAACCTTGGCACCCCAGATGTTTTGGAACTACATTTCCCGTGATGCTCGGCTACACTGCAGAGTGCATGAGCATCATGGGAAATGTAGTTCCAAAACAGCTGGAGTGCCAAGGTTCACCATCACTGTACTAGTTATTCCCATCTGGTGGTGACCCTTTCCATCCCGGTCTGGGGGCACCAGCTTGATCCTCTGTGTTCTGTCCTTGGTCACGCGATGGCCTCCACTATCTGGTAGGAGGTCCCACCTCATCCTTTTCCTATTTGGGTGTTGGCCCTTCGGGTGGCTCCTAGGCTGCAGGTGCTCCCCCCATCGTCCTAGTGCAGTGTTTCTCAATTCCAGTCCTCAAGGTGCACCAACGGGTCGTGTTTTCAGGATTTCCCTCAGATGAAACAGCTGGGGTAATTACTAAGGCAGTGAAACTGATCAAATCACCTGTGCAAAATAATGGAAAGCCTGAAAACATGACCTGTTAGTGGGCCTTGAGGACTGGAATTGAGAAACACTGTCCTAGTGTTTTTTTTTGGTGTGGTCCACTCCTCAGTTGGATTTTTTTTTTTGGATACTGTTACCCAACAGTATCTGAATTCCTGAGCCCCCCCTCCCATTGGAAAGCAAGCACAGGATTTTTGTGCATGCAATAAAATTATTTTCTTGGCGTTAATGAAGAGACGCAGGTCCCCTCCTCCGTTTCCCCCCCTTGGACTCTTAGTACTGCTTTACAACAACCCTGGGACCCTCTGAGTACAGGAGTGTCAGGGTGAGGTTGGGGATGATTTTTGTATGCCGGTGTCCAGGTCTCCTGTAGGTGGCAGTATAACCTGGGTGTCTACAATTCTGTCCCTCAAACTCCAAGAAATGGGTTCATGGCAAGTACAAAAGTCAATTCTTCCTGGAGAAAATGCTGCTTTCGGCTTTTTTTTTTTTTTGTGCCGATGATGTGACTTAAGAGACACCAAGTCGTGAAATCTGTGTGGAAGGGACAGAGTTCTGATTGGCTGATTCTAGTGTTCAGCAGAGATCACGTGATCAAGCACCTACTAAGGCCTTAAACACACATCTAGCACTGAAGGAAGCCAGAAGCAGCATTTTCCCCAGAAAGGTATTTTACCTCTTCCTGTTATATTGATCTTTCCCACCAAGATGGCTGCTATCGCCATAGTAACACAAGCGGTTGAGCGATACAACAGGCAGTTTAGACTCCTTCATTGGTTGGATAATCCCGGTCTTCTGCAGAAAAGATAGCGCCCGCCCCGTACTGCGCAAGCACAGTACGGAGGACAAGGAGACTCCAAAAGTCTCCGAAGATGAACTGCGCCTGCGCACTGAGTCCAGGTTGAAGCCCGACCATCCAAGTGGACATACGGTAGCACTCAGTAACAGGGCCGCTCGCCACGCTTCGGGCACGGCCTCGCTCCGCTCGCCACGCTTCGGGCACGGCCTCGCTCCGCTCGCCACGCTTCGGGCACGGCCTCGCTCCGCTCGCCACGCTTCGGGCACGGCCTCGCTCCGCTCGCCACGCTTCGGGCACGGCCTCGCTCCGCTCGCCACGCTTCGGGCACGGCCTCGCTCCGCTCGCCACGCTTCGGGCAGGGCCTCGCTCCGCTCGCCACGCTTCGGGCAGGGCCTCGCTCCGCTCGCCACGCTTCGGGCACGGCCTCGCTCCGCTCGCCACGCTTCGGGCACGGCCTCGCTCCGCTCGCCACGCTTCGGGCACGGCCTCGCTCCGCTCGCCACGCTTCGGGCACGGCCTCGCTCCGCTCGCCACGCTTCGGGCAGGGCCTCGCTCCGCTCGCCACGCTTCGGGCACGGCCTCGCTCCGCTCGCCACGCTTCGGGCACGGCCTCGCTCCGCTCGCCACGCTTCGGGCACGGCCTCGCTTCGCTCGCCACGCTTCGGGCACGGCCTCGCTCGCCACGCTTCGGGCACGGCCCGCTTCGCTCGCCACGCTTCGGGCACGGCCTCGCTCGCCACGCTTCGGGCACGGCCTCGCTCGCCACGCTTCGGGCACGGCCTCGCTTCGCTCTGCAATTTTTTATTCTAACTCTATGTCCGCTTGGATGGTGGGGCTTGAACCTGGACTCACCACAGCAGGTGCAGTTCATCTTCGGAGACTTTCGGCGTCTCCTTGTCCGCCATACTGCGCAAGCGCAGTACAGGGCGGACACTATCCGACGGGGGACAGTATTCGACACAACACTGGCCTCAATCCTGCCATACACAGGCCGTCTCTGGCATCTTCAACCCCATCCCCCCACTAAAAAAAGAAAAAAAAAATAACCTCAACACTTCTTTTACAATCACCTTTATTCCAGAATTATTACATTTACATTTCAGAGAGATGATAAAAAAAAAAACTATTTACATTGGCATAGAAAGGAACGGAGCGCTTCCACCCCAAGACTGCTGATAACAACAATCCGGAGGAGCCGGAGAACATTTCCCGGGGAAGATCATTCCTGAGTGAAGGAAGAAGAGTGCTGCATATACAGAATCATTCGTGTCTCATCAGCTTTCAGGGTTTCCTCCATTCTCAGCGGTCTGGAGTGTCATGTGGTCTATGCCGCCCTCTGGTGTCCGTGGCACTATACTGCAGGTAAAATGGGGTGTCCTTGACAGGCACTGCCGCCCTCTGGTGTCCGTATAATGGGGTGTCCTTGACAGGCACTGTCGCCCTCTAGTGTCTGTAGCCCTGTACTGCAGAGATAACGCCCTCAAATGTGCTTATACTGCACAGGTAATGGAGTGTCCTCCTTGGCAGGCACTGCTGCTCTCTAGTGTCTGTGACCCTGTACTGCAGAGATAATGGGGTGTCCTTGGCCTGCACTTCCGCCTTCTAGTGTCCAGGTCACTATACTGCAAAGATAATGGGGTGTCCTTGGTATGCACTGCCGCCCTCTAGTGTCCAGGTCCCTGTACTGCAGAGATAATGAAGTGTCCTTGGCAGGCACTTCCGCCCTCTAGTGTCAGGTCCCTGTACTGCAGAGATAATGAAGTGTCCTTGGTATGCACTGCCGCCCTCTAGTGTCAGGTCCCTGTACTGCAGAGATAATGGAGTGTCCTTGGTATGCACTGCCACCCTCTAGTGTCAGGTCCATGTACTGCAGAGATAATGGAGTGTCCTTGGTATGCACTGCCGCCCTCTAGTGTCAGGTCCCTGTACTGCAGAGATAATGGAGTGCCCTTGGTATGCACTGCCGCCCTCTAGTGTCAGGTCCCTGTACTGCAGAGATAATGGAGTGCCCTTGGTATGCACTGCCGCCCTCTAGTGTCAGGTCCCTGTACTGCAGAGATAATGGAGTGTCCTTGGTATGCACTGCCGCCCTCTAGTGTCAGGTCCCTGTACTGCAGAGATAATGGAGTGTCCTTGGTATGCACTGCCGCCCTCTAGTGCCAGGTCCATGTACTGCAGAGATAATGGAGTGTCCTTGGTATGCACTGCCGCCCTCTAGTGTCAGGTCCATGTACTGCAGAGATAATGGAGTGTCCTTGGTATGCACTGCCGCCCTCTAGTGTCAGGTCCATGTACTGCAGAGATAATGGAGTGTCCTTGGTATGCACTGCCGCCCTCTAGTGTCAGGTCCCTGTACTGCAGAGATAATGGAGTGCCCTTGGTATGCACTGCCGCCCTCTAGTGTCAGGTCCCTGTACTGCAGAGATAATGGAGTGCCCTTGGTATGCACTGCCGCCCTCTAGTGTCAGGTCCCTGTACTGCAGAGATAATGGAGTGTCCTTGGTATGCACGGCCGCCCTCTAGTGTCAGGTCCCTGTACTGCAGAGATAATGAAGTGTCCTTGGTATGCACTGCCGCCCTCTAGTGCCAGGTCCATGTACTGCAGAGATAATGGAGTGTCCTTGGTATGCACTGCCGCCCTCTAGTGTCAGGTCCCTGTACTGCAGAGATAATGGAGTGCCCTTGGTATGCACTGCCGCCCTCTAGTGTCAGGTCCCTGTACTGCAGAGATAATGGAGTGTCCTTGGTATGCACTGCCACCCTCTAGTGTCAGGTCCCTGTACTGCAGAGATAATGGAGTGCCCTTGGTATGCACTGCCGCCCTCTAGTGTCAGGTCCCTGTACTGCAGAGATAATGGAGTGCCCTTGGTATGCACTGCCACCCTCTAGTGTCAGGTCCATGTACTGCAGAGATAATGGAGTGCCCTTGGTATGCACTGCCGCCCTCTAGTGTCAGGTCCCTGTACTGCAGAGATAATGGAGTGTCCTTAGTATGCACTGCCGCCCTCTAGTGTCAGGTCCCTGTACTGCAGAGATAATGGAGTGCCCTTGGTATGCACTGCCGCCCTCTAGTTTCTCGGTCCCTGTACTGCAGAGACAATGGGGCCCTTGTCACACAATGCCGGCCCCTGCAGGAAATCTACACTAACTGCTCTCCATCTATTACATGGAATAAGCGGTGCTAAGAACCTAAAGTGGACCAGTCTCAGCAGATATATAGAGACTTCCTTGCTGGGCTTCCTGAATCTTTCTCAGGGACTGGGGCTACAGAGAAGCCAGAGGATCAGTAAGGCAGCATTTTTGGGACAGATCGGTATGGAAGTCTATTACTTCTCCTATAAGATGCCCAAAATGAGACACTCAGTACTGGCTGGCTACCCCCCCACATCATGGCTGACCATCGTCAGGGGAAGGCACAGTCGGCCATGTTGGATTATTGCAGACAAATGCTGCTCCTCCAGATTTCTTCTTTGCCAACACACGACACCCTCCCCTCCCCCATGAAAACACTAATCCCTGCAGACAGGATCTCTCTCCACCGACAGTCCTCAGCATATCTGGGCACTGCAGGATGACATCTCACCTGCCCCCCCCCCCTCAGCCAATCTACACCCCCTCCAAGTCTAAGGCTGCCTGTGACAACAATGATACCAGGTGACAACCACAGGAGAGAGACTGACACATGGCAGGACATGTTCTGCAATGTGAGCTGTGCTCCCTCCGGTGGTCACTCTGTGAATTGCACAGTCACGCTCCCTCCGGTGGTCACTCTGTGAATTGCACGGTCATGGTTGCAGCTTTTTGGCATCAGTGGAAGATCATAGAAGAGCACATATGGAGATAGACAAGGCGGCACTCAGCCCAGCCCCGCCCACCCTGGGAAATCCATAAGTAGACATGCATAATAAGTGAAGTCCGGGGTGTTCAGAGGCCGCGGTGTGACGTACAGAGCATGCACAGCACGTTCCGCCATCTATACAATACGCAGGTCACATGACGCTGACATGGTCAGCGAAGGCGTGTGAGGGGTCCCAGCTGTCCTTCACGACACAGCAAATTCTCTCCAGAGTCCTCAGAGCATTGTGGGTAGTTATGGGGTCCATGTCCAGCCCGTTCTGTGTGATGAGGAGCCGCCGCAGCTTAATGTTCCCCAATCCCTCCAACTTCTTCGCAAACTGCAGCAGACCGGCCGAGGTGATGCAGTTAGAGCTGCGGAGGGAAAGAGAGACGGGTAAGTGAAACTCCGCCCTAAACATTCACCTCCCCGCCCCAACTACTCACCCCCTCCCCCGCTCCGAACATTCACCTCCAGCCCCAGCTTTTACATTTTGTGCCACTGCCCGTTTCTACTCACGAAAAGGGTTGCCATCTAAGGGACAGTGCACTCTGTGCTCCCACCATCATCTAGGCACGCTCTGTGCTCCCTCCCGCTCCCACCATCCTGCACGCTACGTGCTCCCTCCCGCTCTCACCTTCCTCTACGCACACTCCGTGCTCCCTCCCGCTCCCACCATCCTGCACGCACGCACAGTGCTCCCTCCCGCTCCCACCATCCTCTACGCACGCTCCGTGCTCCCTCCCGCTCTCACCATCCTCTACGCATGCTCCGTGCTCCCTCCCGCTCCGACCATCCTCTACGCATGCTCCGTTCTCCCTCCCGCTCCCACCATCCTCTACGCATGTTCCGTGCTCCCTCCCGCTCCCACCATCCTCTACGCATGCTCCGTTCTCCCTCCCGCTCCCACCATCCTCTACGCATGCTCCGTTCTCCCTCCCGCTCCCACCATCCTCTACGCATGCTCCGTTCTCCCTCCCGCTCCCACCATCCTCTACGCACGCTCCGTGCTCCCTCCCGCTCCCACCATCCTCTACGCATGCTCCGTTCTCCCTCCCGCTCCCACCATCCTCTACGCATGCTCCGTGCTCCCTCCCGCTCCCACCATCCTCTACGCATGCTCCGTGCTCCCTCCCGCTCTCACCATCCTCTACGCATGCTCCGTGCTCCCTCCCGCTCTCACCATCCTCTACGCATGCTCCGTGCTCCCTCCCGCTCCCACCATCCTCTACGCATGCTCCGTGCTCCCTCCCGCTCCCACCATCCTCTACGCATGCTCCGTGCTCCCACCATCCTCTACGCATGCTCCGTGCTCCCTCCCGCTCCCACCATCCTCTACGCATGCTCCGTGCTCCCTCCCGCTCCCACCATCCTCTACGCATGCTCCGTGCTCCCTCCCACCATCCTGCACGCACGCTCAGTGCTCCCTCTCGCTCCCACCATCCTGCACGCACGCTCCGTGCTCCCTCCCGCTCCCACCATCCTCTACGCATGCTCCGTGCTCCCTCCCACCATCCTGCACGCACGCTCAGTGCTCCCTCCCGCTCCCACCATCCTGCACGCATGCTCCGTGCTCCCTCCCGCTCCCACCATCCTGCACGCTCCGTGCTCCCTCCCGCTCCCACCATCCTGCATGCACGCTCCGTGCTCCCACCATCCTCTACGCATGCTCCGTGCTCCCTCCCGCTCTCACCATCCTCTACGCATGCTCCGTGCTCCCTCCCGCTCTCACCATCCTCTACGCACGCTCCGTGCTCCCTCCCGCTCCCACCATACTGCACAAACGGTCCGTGCTCCCTCCCGCTCTGACCATCCTGCGCGCATGCTCCGTGCTCCCAGCATCCTGCACGCGTGTTCCGTGCTCCCCCCGCTCCCAGCATCCTGCACACACGCTCCCTCTCGCTACAATCATCCTGAACGCACGTTCCATGCTCCCTCCTGCTCCCAGCATCCTGCACGCACATTCCGTGCTCCCTCCCACTCTGACCATCCTGCACGCACGCTCCGTGCTCCGAGCATCCTGCACGCACGCATGCTCTGTGCTCCCTCCCGCTCCCAACATCCTGCGTGCACGCTCCCTCCCGCTCCGACCAGCATGCATGCATGCTCCCTCCCGCTCTGACCATCCTGCATGCACGCGCCATGTTCCCTCCCGCTCCGACCCATCCTGCGTGCACGCTCCCTCCCGCTCCGACCAGCATGCATGCATGCCCCCCCTCGACCATCCTGCACGCGGTGCACGCTCCATGTTCCCTCCCGCTCCGACCATCATGCATGCATGCTCCCTCCCGCTCTGACCATCCTGCACGCACGCTCCGTGCTCCCTCCCGCTCCGACCATCCTGCACGCACACGCCATGTTCCCTCCCGCTCCCAGCATCCTGCACGCACGCTCCGTGCTCACTCCCACCATTCAATGTACAGGACACACCTTCCTGCTTCTCTATCTTTACAATCATCACACAGATGGGTGGTGTAATGAACACAACATGCAATTCTGTGTCATTTGGAGTTGGATTGTGAGGAAGATCTCTCCATCTATGGTTAGGACTTCTCCCGAGATGGATCAATTAACATAAGATGAAGACTGAGAATAGAGTGGGAGGGGCCAATCCAGCCTGAGGGCGGGGACAGACAGATGAACACAAACCAACCTGACATCCAGACAGTGAACCAATGACAAGGAATCTGCAGCATAGAGATCAGCCAGAGCAACCAATCCTTTGTTCCCTGTGGAGGAAAAAGTGTCAGTTAAGCTCATCCCAGATCTTCTCATTACTGATCCCACCAATCCCAGATCTTCTCATTACTGATCCCACCAATCCCAGATCTTCTCATTACCGATCCCACCAATCCCAGATCTTCTCATTACCGATCCCACCAATCCCAGATCTTCTCATTACCGATCCCACCAATCCCAGATCTTCTCATTACCGATCCCACCAATCCCAGATCTTCTCATTACCGATCCCACCAATCCCAGATCTTCTCTTCACCGATCCCACCAATCCCAGATGTTCTTATTACCGATCCCACCAATCCCAGATCTACTCTATACCGACCCCACCAATCCCAGATATTCTCATCACAATCCACCAATCCCAGATCTCCTCTAGACCGATCCACCAATCCTAGATCTTCTCATCACCGATCCCACCAATCCCAGATCTTCTCATCACTGATCCCACCAATCCCAGATCTTCTCATCAACGATCCCACCAATCCCAGATCTTCTCATCAACGATCCCACCAATTCCAAATCCCTTCTATACCGATCCCACCAATCCCAGATCTTCTCATTACCGATCCCACCAATCCCAGATCTTCTCATTACCGATCCCACCAATCCCAGATCTTCTCATTACCGATCCCACCAATCCCAGATCTTCTCATTACCGATCCCACCAATCCCAGATCTTCTCATTACCGATCCCACCAATCCCAGATCTTCTCATTACCGATCCCACCAACCCCAGATCTCTTCTATACCGATCCCACCAATCCCAGATCTCCTCTAGACCGATCCACCAATCCCAGATCTTCTCATTACCGATCCCACCAATCCCAGATCTTCTCATTACCGATCCCACCAATCCCAGATCTTCTCATTACCGATCCCACCAACCCCAGATCTCTTCTATACCGATCCCACCAATCCCAGATCTCCTCTAGACCGATCCACCAATCCCAGATCTTCTCATCACCGATCCCAGTTCTACTCATCACTGATCCACCAATTCCACATCTTCTCATCTACTCTATACCAATCCCCACCAGTCCCAGATCTTCCCATCACCGACCCCTGAGCTGTACTCTGCTCTCTCCTCCAATCAGCGGCGGGATTTGCTCTGACATTTCCTGCCAGGTTCCTTCCTCTTCTATAAACATCTCACCAATACAGAACCCATCACCAACAAGCACATCCCGATACCGAGACACAGACCACCCACACACAGGAGATTACCCAGACGGTTTCCTCCCAACTTTAGGATCTTCAAGGTGGAATTTTTCTTCAGAGCGCCAACAAACAGAGCGAGGAAATCCCGCGGCATCCTCTCAAAGAGGCGGCAGAAGGAGAACTTGACTTCTATGGAGAGAACATGGCGGTAAGCGATGGGCGGACTGCGCACGGTCACATGACCCTGGCGGAGGCGGACTTACCTTCCAGGCTGGAATGGCTCAGGAGGTGCACAATCTCCGTCTGAGAGTCGGTCAGGTTCAGGTCATGGAAGCCGAGTCTGCGCAGAGCGCCGTTATGTTCTGCAAATACAGACAACCATTACAGGGTCAGAGGTCAGAGCTGGACTGTAAGATCCCGCCCACAGGGAAGCCCCACCCACTGATCACCTATCAAACCGCAGACAAGACAGCCGACTTGAAGCACTGTGACAGGAAACTGGCCGAGACGGCCAATCAGAGACAGAGACAGTCATCAAACACGGCCAGCAAGATCGGAGAGAACCACCAGATACACGGCCAGACCGCCATCACCGGGAGCAGCGAACACCCCTCACTGATCATACGGAGGACAAGCACCCCCCATTCTGTGTCACTGTGAACAATGGACACCATGTCATCACCCGTGGGGGGCAGGCGGTCCTCACCTGTGATTGTTTGCAGTAATAGTTTGACATCCTGGTGGCGGGTCAGTATGGCGTTATCCAGGGACAGCTCCACCAGGCAGGGAGACGCCTTCAGTGCCGACGCCAAGCGCTGAACTTCCAATGGATTCTGAGGGAAGCGAAGGTCCAGCTGCTTCAACTGGTTTTCTGTAGAAAGGAAAGATTTATACATCATCTAACATGAAGAGGAATGGAAGGACCACCACGGCGCTGTACCTGTGAACTCTGAGAGCCCTGCCCCCCCCTCCACCTGTGAACCCTGCCTCCACTACCCACCTGTGAACTCAGAGCCCGCCTCCACTGCTCACCTATGAACTCCGCCTCCACTACCTCTACCTCTGAACCTCACCTCCTCTACCCACCTGTGAACCCTGCAGGCCCCAATTTCACTACCCCCCTGTGAACCCCATAAGCCACACCTCCACTACCCACCTGTGAACTCTGCAAGCCCCGCCTCCACTACCTGTGAACTCTGCAGGCACCGACTCCACCACCCACCTGGGAACCCTGTAAGCCCCGCCTCCACTACCCACCTGCGAACTCTGCAAGCCCCGCCTCTACCACCTGTGAACTCTGCAGGCACCGACTCCACCACCCACCTGGGAACCCTGTAAGCCCCGCCTCCACTACCCACCTGCGAACTCTGCAAGCCCCGCCTCTACCACCTGTGAACTCTGCAGGCACCGACTCCACCACCCACCTGTGAACCCTGTAAGCCCCGCCTCCACTACCCACCTGTGAGCCCGCCTCCACTACCCACCTGTGAACCCTGCAAGCCCCGCCTCCACTACCCACCTGTGAACCCTGCAGGCCCCGCCTCCACTACCCACCTGTGAACCCTGTAAGCCCCACCTCCACTACCCACCTGTGAACCCTGCAGGCCCCGCCTCCACTACCCACCTGTGAACCCCGTAAGCCCCGCCTCCACTACCCACCTGTGAACCCTGCAGGCCCCGCCTCCACTACCCACCTGTGAACCCTGCAGGCACCACCTCCACCACACACCTATGAACCCTGTAAGCCCCGCCTCCACTGCCCACCTGTGAACCCCGTAAGCCCCGCCTCCACTACCCACCTGTGAACCCTGCAAGCCCCGCCTCCACTACCCACCTGTGAACCCTGCAGGTTCCGCCTCCACTACCCACCTGTGAACCCCGTAAGCCCCGCCTCCACTACCCACCTGTGAACCCTGCAGGCCCCGCCTCCACTACCCACCTGTGAACCCTGCAGGCACCACCTCCACCACACACCTATGAACCCTGTAAGCCCCGCCTCCACTGCCCACCTGTGAACCCCGTAAGCCCCGCCTCCACTACCCACCTGTGAACCCCGTAAGCCACGCCTCCACTACTCACCTGTGAACCCCGTCTCCACTACCCACTTGTGAGCTCTGCAAGCCCCGCCTCCACTACCTCTATCTGTGAACCCCACCTGTGAACTCTGCAGGCACTGCCTCCACCACCCACCTGTGAACCCCGCCTCCACCACCCACCTGTGAACCCCTGCCTCCACCACCCACCTGTAAACCCTGCAGGCCCTGCCTCCACTACCCACCTGTAAACCCCGCCCCCACTACCCACCTGTGAACCCTGCCTCCACCACCCACCTGTAAACCCTGCAGGCCCTGCCTCCACTACCCACCTGTAAACCCCGCCCCCACTACCCACCTGTGAACCCTGCCTCCGCTACCCACCTGTGAACTCTGCAGGCCCCGCCTCCACCACCACCTTGTCGCTGCTCTCCTCCAGGTCGTAGCACAGTAAGAGAGACTGCAGGGCGGGGAAGGTGCGGAGGATGGTCTGGGCCAGGTCCAGGATGGTGACGTAGGTGCTGAAGTCGCTCATAGAGATGGCGCTGAGGGAGCAGCGGGGGTCCCGGGCCAGATGGGACAGCGCCTCCAGGAACATGCTGATATTGGTCTGCAGATCTAACAGAAGATAAAACAACAGACACGGCAATCAGAGAACGTTCCATCATCCCAATTATGTTTATAGCACCCCCATATGCAGTAGTGCAGCTCCAAGGACACTCGCTGCGCTATGGCCAGATCTTCAACAATGGCCAAGCCATACGGGTCACATGTCCCTCTCAGCAGCAAATCAGAAAAGAGATCTGCAGCTTGGACATACGGGCCTGGCGGGGGGGGGACCTCACTTATCATAGTGCCCCACAACCACTAAAGCTGCCCATAGATGGATCTGTTCAGCAGGAACCCTCCGAATTCTGATTCATGTACAGAAGATGATCTACCGATCGATATCCGGACAATCGACTTGCTGGAACATTTCCCCTCGATCAGTGCTGCAGGGAATAGCCAATAGATCCGTGTTGTGGTGGGAAATCCCCCTCTCAGAATACAGAGCGAGGGGGGAATCCTCCATCCACATCCGATGTTTGGACAGGGGAATCGGATCAGATCTTTGGCCAGCTTAACTCCCTCACTGTCCTGTGATTGGCTGCAAATGTGAATGGTGAGCTCCGATTGGCTGCTGTGATCACCAACCACAGCTCCTCCTCCAGACACAGACCAACCGTCACATCAATCCCCGCCTATCATTGCTGCAAAGCACCCTGGGAGCTCCCCAAAGACCCTAAACACTCTCCAAAGCCCCCCCAATACATTCACTCTTCAGGAGTCCAAGACTATGCCCGCCCCTTTCTGCTCCTCCATTCACAAAAGCCGCAGCACTATGAATGAGATGTGATCTATGAATGGAGGAGGCGGAGCTATTATGTGCTTTTCCTCCATTCACAGAAGCTGTAGTCCGGCTTCTATGAGTGAGATGTGATCTATGAGATGAGGGGGCAGGGCTATCGTATGCTCGTCCTCCAATCACAGAAGCTGTACTCCAGCTTCCACAAATGAGATGTGATCTATGCGATGAGGGGGCAGAGCTATTATATGCTGGTCCTCCAATCACAGAAGCTGTACTCCAGCTTCCATGAATGAGATGTGATCTATGCGATGAGGGGGCGGAGCTATTATATGCTCGTCCTCCAATCACAGAAGCTGTAGTCCAGGTTCCATGAATGAGATGTGATCTATGAATGGAGGTAGGGGGGAAGCTATCAATCATGTGCTCAACCTCCATTCATAGGTCACGTCTCATTCATAGAAGCTGGAGTAAGGCTTCTATGAATGGAGGAGGTGGAGTTAAGTTATGTGCTTGTCCTCCATTCACTGAAGCTGTAGCACAGCTTCTATGAATGGGGGGGGGGTGGAGCTATCAATGATGCGCTTGTCCCACCATTCATAGGTCACGTCTCATTTATAGAAGTTGGAGTACAGGTTCTATGAATCGAGAGGGGCAGAGCTATCATGCGCTCATTCCTCCATTCATTGAAGCTGTAGTACGGCTTCAATGAATGGAGGAGGGGGTGGAAAGGGCAGGCATAGTCGGGCAAGCTTGAGGAGTGGAAATGACAGCTCCGGCAGTTCTATTGAAGATTATGATAAAACCCGGAGCCAGCAGCACAAGGGACTCAGCCCAACCATAGCATTCACAGAAGCTGGCGTAAGGCTTCTATGAATGGAGGAGGTGGAGTTATGTGCTTGTCCTCCATTCGCTGAAGCACAGCTTCTATGAATGGGGGGGGGGGGGGTGGAGCTATCAATGATGAGCTTGTCCCACCATTCATAGGTCACGTCTCATTTATAGAAGTTGGAGTACAGGTTCTATGAATCGAGAGGGGCGGAGCTATCCTGCGCTCTTTCCTCCATTAATTGAAGCTGTAGTACTGCTTCTATGAATGGAGGAGGGGCGGGAGCATAGTCGGGCAAGCTTGAGGAGTGGAAATGACAGCTCTGGCAGTTCTATTGTAGATTATGATGGAGAAACCCGGAGCCAGCAGCACAAGGGACTCAGCCCATCCATAGTACATTGTGTCCCTTGTGCTGATTATCCTTGATCTGCCCCCCCCCCGCCATGTACAGCAGTGACTGTGCTTTGCTCCTCCCCCTTTGCTCACCATTGTAGGCCATGGTCAGCCTTTCCAGGGACACCCAGGAGCGGAGGAGTTGGCAGAGGCAGCGGCAGGTCCCCGGCGTCAGGAAGACGTTGTGCAGGTTCAGCGTTCTGACGCTGCGGAGGCGGATGGCGCCAGGAAGGAGGGGCTCCCCGATCGTAGTCTCCTCCTCCTGCGTGTGCTCCTCCCCCGTAGGAGGGACGCTGAAGATGAAGTCATACAAGTCCCCGGCTTCGGACGCCGGCTCTGCAGGGGGCGCCAGTCTATCATTTGAGGTAGATGAGGTTTTACTGGCCAGTTCAGCCAAAGGCATGGCGGTGCCACTCCCCACCCCTTCTTCTGAGGGCCCAGGGGCCCCGGTCTGAGGCTGGTCAGGGGCCACATTCTGACTGATGTTAAGAGGCTGCAGGCTTAACAAGGCACTTTGGCTGCCCAGCTCCTCTTGGCTCCATTGTGGGGGATGGGCACACAGGGCACAGGGGTGATCGGTGACCTCCTGCCAGTACCCGGCACTGATATTCAGGATCAGCACCAGCAGCTCCTTATCGGGGCGGGGCCAGGACAGCACTGACACCTTGGTGACGTGGCCGTGGTGGATGAGGTGGTGCAGCAGCAGTTTCAGGCATTTCTGGGTGTTGGGGTCAGACAGACGGATGTGAAGGAACCTCAGACTCTCCACGGACTGGGCCAGGCGTTCCAGGACGGCAGGGGTCAGCTCCGATACCCCCTGCTGCTTCCCGAAGATGGTGAATTCCGAGACGTGCTGCGAGCTGTGGACCAGGGGGGAGAAGCGGCGGTCATTGAGGCGCCAATCAGAGGAAACGTCCAGAGTGCCGCGCAAGACGTTGTGAAAGAACGTTTCCAGAAACTTCTTCCTCCAACACGTCACCGTCTGAAACCAAACACACCGAACGTTAACCAATCACAGGCCTCCCCTGCCTGGGCAACCCTCTCCATCCAATAGAAAGAACCATAGTGGAGACTCTTCCCCGACACCCTGCATGGGGGGGGGAAGACACGTCCCTCCGACACCCTGCATGGGGGGGGGAAGACACGTCCCTCCGACACCCTGCAAGGGGGAGAAGGCACTTCCGACACCCTGAATTGGAGCGGGGCGGGGGGGAGACACGTCCCCGACACCCTGCACAGGGGAAGACATATCCCCGACACTATAGGAGGGAGGTGGTGGGGGTAGGGGTAGTAGAAGGTTAAAGAAGGTAGGTGGTGGGGAGAAGGACAGAAGGTAGGAGCTAGTAAAGATAGAAGGTGGAGGGAGGTGAGAAGAGAGTAGCAGCTGGGGGAAGAGGATAAAAGATGGTTGAGGATGGTGGCAAGGAGGATATAATAAGGTAGGAGGTGGAGTGGGGAGAAGGTAGGAGGCGGGGAAGAGGACAGAAGGTGGCAGGAGGTGGAGAGGAGAGCCGAAGGTGGTAGTAGGCGGGGTGGAGGACAGAAAGTGGTAGGAGGCATGGAGGAGGATAAAAGACGGGAGAGGGTGAGGAGAAAGAAAGAAGAGAAGAGAGGGCGAGGAGGAGGACAGAAGAGGAGAGAGAGCGAGGAGGAGGACAGAAGAAGGAGAGAGGGCGAGGAGGAGGACAGAAGAAGGAGAGAGGGCGAGGAGGAGGACAGAAGAAGGAGAGAGGGCGAGGAGGAGGACAGAAGAAGGAGAGAGGGCGAGGAGGAGGACAGAAGAAGGAGAGAGGGCGAGGAGGAGGACAGAAGAAGGAGAGAGGGCGAGGAGGAGGACAGAAGAAGGAGAGAGGGCGAGGAGGAGGACAGAAGAAGGAGAGAGGGCGAGGAGGCGGACAGAAGAAGGAGAGAGGGCGAGGAGGCGGACAGAAGGAGAGAGGGCGAGGAGGCGGACAGAAGAAGGAGAGAGGGCGAGGAGGAGGACAGAAGAAGGAGAGAGGGCGAGGAGGAGGACAGAAGAAGGAGAGAGGGCGAGGAGGAGGACAGAAGAAGGAGAGAGGGCGAGGAGGAGGACAGAAGAAGGAGAGAGGGCGAGGAGGAGGACAGAAGAAGGAGAGAGGGCGAGGAGGAGGACAGAAGAAGGAGAGAGGGCGAGGAGGAGGACAGAAGAAGGAGAGAGGGCGAGGAGGAGGACAGAAGAAGGAGAGACGGCGAGGAGGACGACAGAAGAAGGAGAGAGGGCGAGGAGGACGACAGAAGAAGGAGAGAGGGCGAGGAGGACAGAAGAAGGAGAGAGGGCGAGGAGGAGGAGGACAGAAGAAGGAGAGAGGGCGAGGAGGAGGACAGAAGAAGGAGAGAGGGCGAGGAGGAGGACAGAAGAAGGAGAGAGGGCGAGGAGGAGGACAGAAGAAGGAGAGAGAGCGAGGAGGAGGACAGAAGAAGGAGAGAGGGCGAGGAGGAGGATAGAAGAAGGAGAGAGGGCGAGGAGGAGGATAGACGAAGGAGAGAGGGCGAGGAGGAGGATAGAAGATGGAGAGAGGGCGAGGAGGAGGACAGAAGAGGAGAGAGGGCGAGGAGGAGGACAGAAGAGGAGAGAGGGCGAGGAGGAGGACAGAAGAAGGAGAGAGGGCGAGGAGGAGGATAGAAGAAGGAGAGAGGGCGAGGAGGAGGATAGAAGGAGGAGAGAGGGCGAGGAGGAGGATAGGAGAGAGGGCGAGGAGGAGGATAGAAGAAGGAGAGAGGGCGAAGAGGAGGATAGGAGAGAGGGCGAGGAGGAGGATAGAAGAAGGCGAGGAGGAGGATAGAAGGGAGAGGGCGAGGAGGAGGATAGAAGAAGGGAGAAGGCGAGGAGGAGGATAGAAGAAGGGAGAAGGCGAGGAGGAGGATAGAGGAAGGGGGAAGGCGAGGAGGAGGATAGAAGAAGGGAGAAGGCGAGGAGGAGGATAGAAGAAGGGAGAAGGCGAGGAGGAGGATAGAAGAAGGGAGAGGGTTGAGGAGGAGGATAGAAGAAGGGAGAGGGCGAGGAGGAGGATAGAAGAAGGGAGAGGGCGAGGAGGAAGATAGAAGAAGGCGAGGAGGAAGATAGAAGAAGGCGAGGAGGAGGATAGAAGAAGGGAGAGGGCAAGGAGGAGGATAGAAGAAGGGAGAGGGCGAGGAGGAGGATAGAAGAAGGGAGAGGGCGAGGAGGAGGATAGAAGAAGGGAGAGGGCGAGGAGGAGGATAGAAGAAGGGAGAGGGCGAGGAGGAGGATAGAAGAAGGGAGAGGGCGAGGAGGAGGATAGAAGAAGGGAGAGGGCGAGGAGGAGGATAGAAGAAGGAAGAGGGCGAGGAGGAGGATAGAAGAAGGGAGAGGGCGAGGAGGAGGAAAGAAGAAGGGAGAGGGCGAGGAGGAGGATAGAAGAGGAAAGAGGGCGAGGAGGAGGATAGAAGAGGAAAGAGGTCGAGGAGGAGGAGGATAGAAAAGAAGTAGTAGGTGGGGAAGGGGACAGAAGAAATGAATTGTTTTGGGGGTGGGACGGTCCCCTCTAGGGGGGTCTCTCTCTGTATCTCGTGTTTTTGGTCCCCCTGGACTGAGAGCCGTCCAATCACATCTTTCCCCTCCCCCTCACCATGAGTCGGGTGGGTTTGTTCTTCATGATTTCATTCCATAGTTTGCACCAGATGGATTGGGTGGAAAGACCTGAGAAGAGAGAAGGAGGTGAGATCAGGATGGCCGGTCACATGACAGGCAGGACACACTCAGTGGGCGGAGTTTACCTTTCTTGGTGGCGGCCGACTCGATCCTCTCCAGGTAGTAGATGTTCAGTAGAGGGAGGAGCCCTTGCAGGATGATTGCCGGGAGATCTGCCAAAGAATCCACAGATCAGGGGAGGACCCCAACACACCCATCCCCCACCCCAACATACCCACTGCACACCCATCCCCCACCCCAACATACCCCCTGCACACCCATCCCCCACCCCAACATACCCCCTGCACACCCATCCCCCACAACCCCCCTGCACACCCATCCCCCACCCCAACACACCCACTGCACACCCATCCCCCACCCCAACATACCCACTGCACACCCATCCCCCACCCCAACATACCCCCTGCACACCCATCCCCCACCCCAACATACCCCCTGCACACCCATCCCCCACCCCAACATACCCACTGCATACCCATCCCCCACAACCCCCCTGCACACCCATCCCCCACCCCAACATACCCACTGCACACCCATCCCCCACCCCAACATACCCCCTGCACACCCATCCCCCACCCCAACATACCCCCTGCACACCCATCCCCCACCCCAACATACCCACTGCATACCCATCCCCCACAACCCCCCTGCACACCCATCCCCCACCCCAACATACCCACTGCACACCCATCCCCCACTCCAACATACCCACTGCATACCCATCCCCCATAACCCCCCCCGCACACCCATCCCCCACAACCCCCCCACACACCCATCCCTCGACACCCCCCTGCTATACATCCTCCCCCACCCCAACATTACCCCCATCCCCCACAACTCCCCCCACACACCCATCCCCCAATATTCCCTGCCCCAACAATCCCCCTACTATACATCCTCCCTCATCCCAACATTACCCCAACCCCCCCACATTAACCCCACCCCCACAATATCCCCCTTATGTATTTATACATGGAGATCATATACCCCCTTATGTATTTATACATGGAGATCATATCCCCCTTATGTATTTATACACAGAGATCATATCCCCCCTTATGTATTTATACATGGAGATCATATCCCCCCTTATGTATTTATACATGGAGATCATATCCCCCTTATGTATTTATACATGGAGATCATATCCCCCCTTATGTATTTATGCATGGAGATCATATCCCCCCCTTATGTATTTATACATGGAGATCATATCCCCCTTATGTATTTATACATGGAGATCATATCCCCCTTATGTATTTATACATGGAGATCATATCCCCCTTATGTATTTATGCATGGAGATCATATCCCCCCCTTATGTATTTATACATGGAGATCATACCCCCCTTATGTATTTATACATGGAGATCATATCCCCCTTATGTATTTATACATGGATATCATATCCCCCCCTTATGTATTTATACATGGAGATCATATCCTCCTTATGTATTTATACATGGAGATCATATCCCCCCTTATGTATTTATACATGGAGATCATATCCCCCCTTATGTATTTATACATGGAGATCATATCCCCCCCTTATGTATTTATACATGGAGATCATATCCCCCCCCTTATGTATTTATACATAGAGATCATATCCCCCCCCTTATGTATTTATACATGGAGATCATATCCCCCCTTATGTATTTATACATGGAGATCATATCCCCCCTTATGTATTTATACATGGAGATCATATCCCCCCCTTATGTATTTATACATGGAGATCATATCCCCCCTTATGTATTTTATACATGGAGATCATATCCCCCCCTATGTATTTATACATGGAGATCATATCCCCCCTTATGTATTTATACATGGAGATCATATCCCCCCTTATGTATTTATACATGGAGATCATATCCCCCCCTTATGTATTTATACATGGAGATCATATCCCCCCTTATGTATTTATACATGGAGATCATACCCCCCTTATGTTATTTATACATGGAGATCATATCCCCCCCTTATGTATTTATACATGGAGATCATATCCCCCCTTATGTATTTATACATGGAGATCATATTCCCCCTTATGTATTTATACATGGAGATCATATCCCCCTTATGTATTTATACATGGAGATCATACCCCCCCCTTATGTATTTATACATGGAGATCATATCCCCCCTTATGTATTTATACATGGAGATCATATCCCCCCCCCTTATGTATTTATACATGGAGATCATATCCCCCCCTTATGTATTTATACATGGAGATCATATCCCCCCCCTTATGTATTTATACATGGAGATCATATCCCCCCCCCTTATGTATTTATACATGGAGATCATATCTCCCCCCTTATGTATTTATACATGGAGATCATATCCCCCTTATGTATTTATACATGGAGATCATATCCCCCTTATGTATTTATACATGGAGATCATATCCCCCCCCCTTATGTATTTATACATGGCGATCATATCCCCCCTTATGTATTTATACATGGAGATCATATCCCCCCCCTTATGTATTTATACATGGAGATCATATCCCCCCCCTTATGTATTTATACATGGAGATCATATCCCCCCTTATGTATTTATACATGGCGATCATATCCCCCCTTATGTATTTATACATGGAGATCATATCCCCCCCCTTATGTATTTATACATGGAGATCATATCTCCCCCCTTATGTATTTATACATGGAGATCATATCCCCCCCTTAATCTCCTCTTCTCTAATCTCTCCTCATTCTCGGATCCCTTGCTGACACGCCTGACTCCTCTTCTTCCCCAGGTCTCCCACCAGCGCTCCTTGGGTCCCTCGCTGACACTTCTCACTCCTTCTCTTCTGGTGTCCCCGTGCTGGTATCCCCCTCCAGGGCTCCTCCTCCTATGGGGTCACTCCGGATATAGATATTATATCCCCTCCCCCATATAGATATTATAGCCCCTCCCCCTCATATAGATATTATATCCCCTCCCCCCATATAGATATTATATCCCCTCCCCCCACATAGATATTATAGCTCCTCCCCCTCTCCCGGAACTCCGCCCGCTGAGCCATGGGAAGGTGTCGGGGGTGTTCTCAGCCCCGCCCCCTGTCTGCCCCTCCCCCCCGGCGGGCTCTCACCCCACACTTCCTCCTCCAGGCGCTCCATGTTGGCGGTGACGGCCCGGGCACACAGCTGGAACAGGCTCGGGCTCCCTCCAGCATCTTCCGGCGCCTCCTCCATGGCCTGCGGGGCAACCAAACCCGGAGACACCCGGACAAGACTGGAGAGACCCGCCCGATCGCTACTCGGAGGCCGCCATCTTCCGCGGGTCAGGTGACCGCGGACGGCCCTATCATTGGACGGGAGGAGTCACGTTATGACAGACAGAGAGGGAAGCGAGCGCCATCGTGTGGCTAGAAGGAGGAGGGCGGGGCTTCGTCTTGTTATTGGAGGAGCGAGACCGGGGCGCCATGTTGTGGCTGGCAGGGGGAGGGACCATGTTGTGGCTGGCAGGGGAGGGGCCATGTTGTGATTGGCAGTTTATCAGTAAAGACAGCAGTATATTGCATAGCTCCCAACTGTCCCTGATTTGGGCAATGTCCCTCTGTCCCTCATTCCTCCTCATTTGTCCCTCATGTTGCTCTGATCTATAGAGCTGTGTATAAAATGCACTTTTTCTCTTTCAAAAAGTAATTCCCAGAGCTAAACCTTTCATCCAGATTCTAAATTGCTGCATTTGTACATTTTAAAAGCCAATATAAAGGAATAGAAGTGGTAAAAAAAGTCCTTGTGGATTTAATTAACCTTTTTTTGTAATTTTTGGTAATTCTCCATTTAATGGGGTGTGGCAGGGGGGGTGTCCTATGCCTACATACATTTGCTGGTAGGTGTCCCTCATTCCCATCTTAGAATGTTGGGAGGTGTGGTATTGTGGGGGGATTGTGGTGGAGATTTGGGGTCCCCTCTCACCCGTCCTATAGACAGAGGGGCACACAATACTGACAGGACGCCCCCCGGCTGCCGATAACAATATTACACCAGTGCTGGGTGTCTGTCATCCGTATGATGTCACATGACCGCAGGAAGACCTCCCACAGATAACCAGAATGCTCATGGGGCGGGTTCTGTGATCCTCAAAGGTGGGGGGGGGGAACTCTGCTCAGTCGTTCTCATGATCTTAATACTGGGGGGAGACTCTGCTCGGGCTGTTCTGTATGTGTGTGTGTGGGGGGGGGGGGTTGTGCTTAGCTGGTCTTGTGATCTTCATACGGGGGGGGGGGACTCTGCTTGGCCTGTTCTGTTGGGGGGTGGGGGGTGTGCTTGGCTGGTCTTGTGATCTTCATACGGGGGGGGGGGACTCTGCTTGGCCTGTTCTGTTTGGGGGGTGGGGGATGTACTTGGCTGGTCTTGTGATCTTCATACGGGGGGGGGGACTCTGCTTGGCCTGTTCTGTTGGGGGGTGGGGGATGTGCTTGGCTGGTCTTGTGATCTTCATACGGGGGGAGACTCTGCTTGGCCTGTTCTGTTGGGGGGTGGGGGATGTGCTTGGCTGGTCTTGTGATCTTCATACGGGGGGGGGGGGGGACTCTGCTTGGCCTGTTCTGTTGGGGGGTGGGGTATGTGCTTGGCTGGTCTTGTGATCTTCATACGGGGGGGGGGGGACTCTGCTTGGCCTGTTCTGTTGGGGGGTGGGGGGATGTGCTTGGCTGGTCCTTGTGATCTTCATACGGGGGGGGGGGACTCTGCTTGGCCTGTTCCTGTTGGGGGGTGGGGGGATGTGCTTGGCTGGTCTTGTGATCTTCATACGGGGGGGGACTCTGCTTGGCCTGTTCTGTTGGGGGGTGGGGGATGTGCTTTGGCTGGTCTTGTGATCTTCATACGGGGGGGGGGGACTCTGCTTGGCCTGTTCTGTTGGGGGGTGGGTATGTGCTTGGCTGGTCTTGTGATCTTCATACGGGGGGGGGGGGGGGGACTCTGCTTGGCCTGTTCTGTTGGGGGGTGGGGTATGTGCTTGGCTGGTCTTGTGATCTTCATACGGGGGGGGGGGACTCTGCTTGGCCTGTTCTGTTGGGGGGTGGGGGATGTGCTTGGCTGGTCTTGTGATCTTCATACGGGGGGGGGGGGACTCTGCTTGGCCTGTTCTGTTGGGGGGTGGGGGATGTGCTTGGCTGGTCTTGTGATCTTCATACGGGGGGGAGACTCTGCTTGGCCTGTTCTGTTGGGGGGTGGGGGATGTGCTTGGCTGGTCTTGTGATCTTCATACGGGGGGGGGGGGGGACTCTGCTTGGCCTGTTCTGTTGGGGGGGTGGGGTATGTGCTTGGCTGGTCTTGTGATCTTCATACGGGGGGGGGGGACTCTGCTTGGCCTGTTCTGTTGGGGGGTGGGGGATGTGCTTGGCTGGTCTTGTGATCTTCATACGGGGGGGGGGACTCTGCTTGGCCTGTTCTGTTGGGGGTGGGGGATGTGCTTGGCTGGTCTTGTGATCTTCATACGGGGGGGGGGGACTCTGCTTGGCCTGTTCTGTTGGGGGGTGGGGGATGTGCTTGGCTGGTCTTGTGATCTTCATACGGGGGGGGGGGGGGGACTCTGCTTGGCCTGTTCTGTTGGGGGGTGGGGTATGTGCTTGGCTGGTCTTGTGATCTTCATACGGGGGGGGGGGACTCTGCTTGGCCTGTTCTGTTGGGGGGTGGGGGATGTGCTTGGCTGGTCTTGTGATCTTCATACGGGGGGGGGGGACTCTGCTTGGCCTGTTCTGTTGGGGGGTGGGGGATGTGCTTGGCTGGTCTTGTGATCTTCATACGGGGGGGGGACTCTGCTTGGCCTGTTCTGTTGGGGGGTGGGGGATGTGCTTGGCTGGTCTTGTGATCTTCATACGGGGGGGGGAGACTCTGCTTGGCCTGTTCTGTTGGGGGGTGGGGGGTGTGCTTGGCTGGTCTTGTGATCTTCATACGGGGGGGGGAGACTCTGCTTGGCCTGTTCTGTTGGGGGGTGTGCTTGGCTGGTCTTGTGATCTTCATACGGGGGGGGGGGGGGGACTCTGCTTGGCCTGTTCTGTTGGGGGGTGGGGGATGTGCTTGGCTGGTCTTGTGATCTTCATACGGGGGGGGGGGGGACTCTGCTTGGCCTGTTCTGTTGGGGGGTGGGGTATGTGCTTGGCTGGTCTTGTGATCTTCATACGGGGGGGGGGGGAGACTTTGCTTGGCATGTTCTGTGGGGGGGGGGGGATGTGCTTGGCTGGTCTTGTGATCCTCATACAAGATTGGTGGGGGAACTCTGCTTGGCCAGTCTCGTGATCTTTAATACCAGGAGACTCTGCTTGGCTGCTCTTGTGATCCTCTGGGTGGATGATTCTGCCCCGACCGGCTCATGATCCTCATATGGGGGGACTCTGCTGGTTTTGGGGGGGGGGGGTTGTGCTCGGTCGATCTTGTGAACTTCATAATGGGGAACTGCGGGGAATTCCCCCCCCCAGTGCAGACACTAGGAGGGGTGAGATCCTCTGTCAGATTATTGCTGTGTCCCCACAGGGGAGATTTCCTCTAACTTCCTGTCCAGGGGGACAGCTGGAGAACAGGAAATCACTTCTAGGGGAGGCACAGAGAACACGTGACTCCTCCCCCCTCCAATTCACAAATCAGATTGGGCTGCAGTTGGAATTTAAGCAGCACTTCCCTCTCCAGGATCCGGCCCCAGCCTGTGATTGGACAGTGGGAAGTAGCATGATCTCCATTGGGCAATACAACAAAGTTCTGATTGGTGCAGTGTGGCCCCTCCCCCCAGAGTACAGGAGGAGATCAGGACCTAGTCTGGCTGACCTTGGGGCGGTTCTCACCCCAGAGACGCAGTGCGAAGGAGATTCTGTGTGTTTCTGATGCGTTCCGGGGCGTTATTTCCGGGTTTCTTCTGTAACTCTTTGCGATGCGTTTTGCCGCGTTGCATACAGGAAAAAAATGCGGCATGTTCTGCTGCGACCTGCGACCATTGCAATCCGTGATGCAGAATAAACGCACTGCATGTGAGGCGGCCCTATGAGGGCTCAGAAGAAAGGCCATTACACAGCCAGGGGAAGGGCATTTCCAGGGTCAGAGCTCCTCCCAGCATGAGGGCGGGGCTATCTATATTACTTATGGAGATCAGCACTCCAGAACCACCTCTGATATTGGAAAGGGGGGAGGAGAAGAGAACACATTATGGGGGAGGGGGATAGAGGAGAACACATGATATGGGGGGGGGGGGTCGCGCAAGGTGAACACATGGGGGGGGGGAGGGAGGTAGAGGAAAAACACATGGTGGGGTGGGGAGGAAGACGGGTAGAGAACACATGGGGGGGAGGGAGGTAGAGGAAAACTGGTAGAAAGCACATAATGGGGGGAGAGGAGAACACATGATGGAGGAAGGGGGGGGGGCGCAAGGAGAACACATGGGGGGGGGGAGGGAGGTAGAGGATGATGGGGTGGGGACGAAGACTGGTAGAAAGCACATAATGGGGGGAGAGGAGAACACATGATGGAGG
>NW_027507785.1:332997042-333035535 GCF_037356315.1 Lithobates pipiens
CACAGTCCAGGCTCACACAAGGCTGCTATGTTTTCCTGTCTGTCTGTGAGGGGGGGCAGTCTGCTTTCCCCTCCCCCTGCAGCTTCTGGCTCAGCCCACCCAGTGACTGAGACCTGACCGCAGGGTGGTCCGCGGAGGAGGGGAGCTCCGAGCTCTTAGTGTCCATCTGCTGGCCGATGGCGGCCGCGGTGCACTCGTTTAGAGACGAGCATGTCCTGAAAGCTCCCTCGGCATAGGCGGCCTTCATGCTCTGAACGGACTCGGACCTTGAAATATCGGACCTCTTCTGCGTGTTCTCCCACTTTCCCGACTGGTGGCCGGCCTCTTTGGCTCCCGGCACGGCGAGCTTCACCGGTCCCAGGACACTTGTGGCCATCGGTGTGGCGGGAGAAGCAGCTCCGTCACCTAGCGCCACCGCGGTCTCGCCAGGATCGAGTAAAGTGCGTTGCGTTTCGGGTCCCCGGTCACCGGCAGTTGTCAAATATTGCACGTTTGCAGCTGGGCAGGGGGTGGAAGGGGCGGGGCACAGGGTGGCAGGGGCGGGGCAGTGTAGCGCATCAGTCTGTGAAGTGGCTGCAGAAGGTGTGGGGGCGATCTCAGGAACACCAGCCTGAGGGCACACGGGCACCTCTATCTTAATGGAGTCTACGGGGAGGGCAACGCCAGGCTGCATCCCCGCACTCAGCGGACTGTCACAGCGGCTCAGTTCATGGAGTGGTTTCGCGGGCACGTGCGGACCTTCGTGGGCCTGACTGGCATTGTGCTTTAGAGTTGCGGCTTGAGCAGCAGACGTCAGGTAAGACTCCGGGAGTGTTCTAGACTTACACTCTGACAGCTTAGGACAGGATAAGTTGGGGGTAAGGGTGCCGGGCGCTTTTGATTCGCTTCTACTCCGGGAGACGAGAAGCAGATAGGAGTCGCTGTCGCTTCTGCTCTTGCGTCGGGTCTGGAAGGAATCTTTCTCATCGCTAAATCCAGAACCCGAATCCTGGTCCGTCCTGAAGGACAGCCTCCTCCCGTCCTGACTATCCTCCGAGCCGTCATCCGTCTCGTCCTCGGAGGAATCCACTTCCCGGATAGCCTCCTGTTTCTGCAGAGACTCCCTCCTCTCCACCCTGTCTTGGCGAATCGCCCCGAGCTTTCTCGACGACGGCTTGTGCAGCGTCCCTTTCTCCGCGATCCCCGCCTTTCCTCCGCTGCTCTCGCTCAGGGACTCGGGCAGACATTGCAGGCTCAGGTCCCTCTGCAGGATCTCCTTCTTGAAGTCGGAGTGAGAGATGTCCAGACTGTGTTTCCGGGAGGAAGCCAGCTTCTTCTCCGAGGACAGCGAGCCCGACAACTTCTCCGCAGACTGGACCCTCTTCAGCAGCGGAGAACGGGGGGGCTCGGCGCTCTTCGGTCGGGAGATCTGGCGGACCAGGGGCGGGGAAGAATGCAGCTTCACCGGGAAGGATTGCATGAGGTTGCAGTTGCCCAAGCCGTGCCCCGGTAGAGGAGAGGGGGAGCGCTGGGGTGAGGTGGACTGAGACGTGGGGGATGGTGTATGTGCCAGAGGGGACAGTGGTATATTCCCTGCAGATTTTCTCCGAGGGGAGCGGTATTGCCGTTGCAGCTTCGGGGCCAGTCCGTGCAGAGAGCTGGGCCGGATGTGTCCAGAGCTGGCCGGGGAATTGGGAACGCTGGAGCTCGGAGAGCTGCTCTGGGAGGAGTTCCCGGCCACTGAGGAAAGAAGTGAGAAAAAAACAAATTTTAGATTCTGCCATTTACTAAACCGGAGAGCATAAAAAAAAAAAAAAGTCTATGTATAGACAAAGCATTCATATTTTTTGGATAGGAACCCCAATCAGGTTGTTTTTTGCAATCTGTGGGGATTTCCCTTCATTTCCTGTTCTGGAAACAAAACAGGAAGTGAGTAAATCTTTAACCACTTCCCGACCAGCGCACGACGATGTACGTCGACAGAATGGCACGGGCAGGCATATTGGCGTACAGGTACGTCCAATATTCAATGCCGCCCTGCCATCGGGAGCGCGCCATCGGGAGCGCGCCGCCGGTGGCGCGCTCCCGCGCTGGTCGGGACCCCCGTGAGTCCAGTCGCGGGACCCGCGGACTCGATCGCCGCGGGCATCCCCGCGATCGTCTCACGGAGCGGCCGAATGGAGAAAATGCCGATTAAACAGCATTTCTCCATTCTGCCTAGCAACTAGTGACGCTGATCTCTGCTCCATGTGATTGGAGCAGAGATCAGTGTTCACTAAATGAAAGCCCAACCCCCCCACAGTGAGTAACACACCCCTAGGAACACTTAACCCCTACACTGCCACCCACTGGTTAACCCTTTCACTGCCAGTGTCATTTACACAGGAATCACTGCATTTATATAGCACTGATTACTGTATAAATGACAATGGTCTGAAAAATGTGTCAAAATGTCCGATGGGTCCCCCACAATGTCGCAGTCACAATAAAAATCGCTGATCGCCGCCATTACTAGTAAAAAAAAAAAATAATAAAAAATTATTAATAAAAATGCTATAAAACTATCCCTATTTTGTAAACGCTATAACTTTTGCGCAAACCAATCAATAATCGCTTATTGCGATTTTTTTTTACCAAAAATATGTAGAAGAATACGTATCGGCCTAAACTGAGGGAAAAAAATGTTTTTTTATATATTTTTGGGGGATATTTATTATAACAAAAAGTAAAAAATGATGCGTTTTTTTTCAAAATTGTCGCTCTATTTTTGTTTATAGCGCAAAAAATAAAAACCGCAGAGGTGATCAAATACCACCAAAAGAAAGCTCTATTTGTGGGAAAAAAGGACGTCAATTTTGTTTGGGAGCCACGTCGCACGACCGCGCAATTGTCAGTTAAAGCGACACAGTGCCGAATCGCAAAAAGTGGTCTGGTCTTTGACCAGCAAAATGGTCCGGTCTGCAAGTGGTTAAAAAAAAAAAAAAAACACAATCTTGAACAGGTGTGCCCCCCTTCGTATGAACAACAGATCAGTCTCCTCGCCTCTGACAGCATGGAGGTCTGTCTGTTTACGACAGATCTCTGTTCTGTCTGTGTGGAGCGATCGCTGGTGCCTGGCAGTCAGAGCAACCGCCGGGAACCCGCATCGGCTCCAGTGTTGCGCCGCGGCCACTCGCGCCACCCCTAGTGATCAAAAAACGAACCGATGTACAGTCAACCTGCCACAGTATAACTGCGGCGCCTGGTTGGGAAGGGGTTAAAAAATAAATAAAAAAAAAACCTTTACAATTACTTTAAGTATAAAGCCTAAAACATTTTTTTTTTTTTTTAAACACTTTAATGTTGGAAGACTTTAAAACGTATTCAGCAAAAAAATAAAACTTTCCAGACCAACAACCAATCATATCCCCGGGACAAGCCATAAATCAGGAAGAATCCCCGTTGTTCTTCCAACATTGGAAATGTGCAGTATGACCCTCACCTGAGTGGGCGGAGTCTGGCGTGGAGCGGTAGCTCTGGGTCGGGGATCGCGGGGACAGGACGTGAGTCGGAGATCCCGGTACGCTCTCCCCGGATGACAGCGAGCGGTTCAGGGAGGACAGGCTGCGGCTGGTGTGCAGAAGTGACGCTTGTTTTGTGATCTTCCGAAACAGCGAACTTTTCTTCTTACTGCTGTGAAGACGGACAAATCGTCAAAGGAAATTCTAAAAAGTCTAAATAAATAGATCCTAAAAACATTTCTACTAATTCTCACAATGATCTTTCCTGACATCAGACAGGCCACACAGACAGCCAGGCCCCAACCCCCCGGACACCACAGAAAGACAGCAGGCCCCCCCTGGTCACCACAGACAGGCCCCCCCCCCCCCGGTCACCACAGACAGGCCCCCCCCCCGGTCACCACAGACAGGGCCCTCCCGCATGGACACCACAGACAGATGGCCTCCCCACCCCCCCGGTCACCACAGACAGATGGCCTCCCCACCCCCCCGGTTACCACAGACAGATGCCGCCCCCGCCCCCCGGTCACCACAGACAGGGCCCCCCCTGGACACTACGGAAAGACAGCCCCCCCATGGACACCACAGAAAGACAGCCCCCCCCCCCATGGACACCACAGAAAGACAGGCCCCTCCCCCCCATGGACGCCACGGAAAGACAGGCCCCCCCCCCCCGGTCACCACAGACAGATGCCGCCCCCGCCCCCCCGGTCACCACAGACAGGGCCCCCCCTGGTCACTACGGAAAGACAGCCCCCCCATGGACACCACAGAAAGACAGCCCCCCCCCCCCATGGACACCACAGAAAGACAGCCCCCCCCCCCCATGGACACCACAGAAAGACAGCCCCCCCCCCCCCATGGACACCACAGAAAGACAGCCCCCCCCCCCCCATGGACACCACAGAAAGACAGCCCCCCCCCCATGGACACCACAGAAAGACAGCCCCCCCCCCCCATGGACACCACAGAAAGACAGCCCCCCCCCCATGGACACCACAGAAAGACAGCCCCCCCCCCCCATGGACACCACAGAAAGACAGCCCCCCCCCCCATGGACACCACGGAAAGACAGGCCCCTCCCCCCATGGACACCACGGAAAGACAGGCCCCTCCCCCCATGGACACCACGGAAAGACAGGCCCCTCCCCCCCATGGACACCACGGAAAGACAGGCCCCTCCCCCCATGAACACCACGGAAAGACAGCCCCCCCCCCCCCCCATGAACACCACGGAAAGACAGCCCCCCCCCCCCCATGAACACCACGGAAAGACAGCCCCCCCCCCCATGAACACCACGGAAAGACAGGCCCCTCCCCCCATGAACACCACGGAAAGACAGCCCCCCCCCCCCCCCCGGACACCACAGACAGGCTGTGACGGTAGAACCCGCATTTACCTCTCTTGCCCGTCTTTGCTTTTACTCTTCTTGTTGCGGCGAGCCATTTTAGATTTGTGACTGGACTTCCTCGCCGGCCCGACTTTTATCGAAGTGTTCTCAAAAGGAGTGGTGGATATGGAGACTTTATTGCCGCTCTGGAATACGTAATCAGATTTCATGTTATCAATACAATAATCAGAGAATACAATTTTCACATTGCATGACCGGGGGGGTGGGGGGGGGGGGGGGATGGGGTAGGAATACTAAATAATCTTTTCAATATTTAAAGGGATTCTAAAGTTTGTCATTTTTTTTCTTTGATAAACATGTTCTACTTACCCTGCTGCTCTGTAATGGTTTTGCACAGAGCAGCCCCAATAATAATCTTTTTGGGTCCCCTGCTGGCGCTCCTGGCTCCTCCCCACTGTCAAATGCCCCCAGCAGCAAGCCTCTTGCTATGGGGGGCATACTCCTGAGCCACGATCCTGAGCTCCTCCCTCTCGCCTCATTGGCTCATTTGCAGTGATTGACAGCAGCAGGAGCCAATGGCTCCCGGTGCTGTATGGGCCAATAAGGAGGGAGAGAGATGGGAGAGTCGCTGCTCTTATGCACATCGCTGGATGGACATGGGGCTCAGGTAAGTATAAAGGGGGGCTGGGGGGAGAACTTCACTCAGAAGGTTTTTTTCCCTTAATGCATTGAATGAAGGTGAAAAACCTTCTGCCTTTTAGAAGAATTTGAAGGCATTCAGTGACAGACGTGGTGAAAACATCAGGAGCCGCCGACTGTCCAAACACACAACAGATACCCTTTAATAATAGAAGTAGTAGGAAGCCGCATTACGAGTACCAGACCAAAAACGAGCCCAAGAAAACGAATTGTACATCAGATGACCATATACAACAGCCAACGCGGGCCAGGTCTGAACCATTTCCTTTCATCGGGGGTTTGCGTGTGAAAAGTATCCTTGAAGGGTCTCAAAGTGGCAAAGCGAGTCGAGCGTATGTCGCTAAATTTATTTTGGACGCTTTATTATACACACCAACTCATTTTGCTACTCCTTTCCAGTATAAATTTAAGCTCCGATGAAAAAGGGGTTGTTCAGATCCCCGAAACGCATTGGTTGTATTCAATCATCTGTTGAATGATTACACAGGACCCCCTTCTCACGCACACCCCTCCCCCCCCGGCAGTAATCACCCATTCTGAGCCCTGGTATAGCCGTCTCATGGCTCCAGTGCTTAGAAATCCTTCCTGCTCTATCCTCCTCTTCCTTCCTGCTGACAGGATGGGCCGCCCATGTGACTGACCATGCGACTGCGCTGACCAATTAGAATGCTCCTAAACGTACCTCCTGACAGGGTACGTTTAGGAGATTAAGCTCCTGGGAATTACTAAGTCACGGAGCTGAGAGGCGGCTATACCAGGGCTCAGAACGGGCGACTGCCGCCGTTCAGGTCAGCGGCACGGGACGGGGGAGAGCGCGAGGTGGGGGTCCTACCGTGTAAATTCACCTTACAGATTTTTCTCTGTGAAGGTGAACTCACCATTTAAACAAACATGTCATACTTACCTGTACCTCTGTTCCCACAGAGCAGCCCCGATTCTCCTTCTCTGTTCCCTCGCCAACGCTCTTGGGCACCCCCCCCGCCCCCCCACCCATCAAGTCTCCACCATAGCTAGCCGCCACCCCCCTTCGCACTGGCTGTGATTTGTCAGCAGCAGGAGCCAATGCTGTGCTTGAACCAATGAGGAGGGTCATGCACAGTGCTGGATCAAGAATGGGCTCAGGTAGGTAAATAGGAAGGGGAGCTGCATGCAGAAGGTTCTTTACCTAAATGCAGAGAATGAATGAAAGTATAAAACCTTAAAGAGGAAGTAAACCCTGATGAGTTTACTTCCTCTTTTTTTCCCTGCAAAGGTAAAGCATAATGGACTACTATGCATCGCATCGCATCGCGTAGTAGCCCATTATGTGTCACTTACCTGACACAGGAGCCAGCGAAGTCGCCGCTGTCCCCTGTAGTCCGCCGCATCCATCTTGCTGGTGGCGTCTCGCAGCTCCGCCGCTGTCATTCGGCGAAGCCGCGATGACGTCACTCCCGCGCACGGGAGTCGACAAATGTGGCAGCTTCATTCTTGGAACTGCCGCGCTCAGTGCGCATGCGCCGTAGACAGCTGTGCCCGTTTTCGGGCAAATATCTCCTAAAGCATATAGGTTTGCTTGGACCTACAGGTAAGCCTTAATCTAGGCTCACCTGTAGGTCAAAGGGGTTTGTAAGGGTTTACAACCACTTTAAGCATCTAGAACCAGTTTAGTGCTATAAAAGGTTGCCCCCCCCCCCACCCCCCCCGGATTTATATGAATAACAAAGACAAAATCCACACAGCACCGTGTCTATCGGTCATCCCACCAACGTATGGAAAGCTCTTCTATGGTTCGCGACACTGTCCTACCTTCAGGATCAGCTCCACAACCTCTGTATGGACCAATCCATGGACGGGCTCCCCGTTGACATGAGTGATGAGATCACCTTCTCGCAGTCCAGCCTCGTTTGCCGGACCGTCCTCTTCCACATGCTGGAATTGAAGATGGCTTATTAGAAAGGGAAGGCGCGATATTATTATACAGGATTTATACAGTTGATATGCAGACATGTTCTGATTGGCTACATTTGCTGTACTCCCAATAGTTTAACCACTTCTCGACCAGCCGCCGTTGTCATACTGCGGCAGGGCGGCTCCATACCGCAAAATTGGCGTACCGCTGCACAGCAGGGGAGCCGATACGCGTGATCAGCGGCCGCAATGTCCACTGGCCACCCTTGTTCGCTCCACAGAGAGCCAGAACGGGGATTTGTCAATGTAAACAAACAGATCCCTGTTCTGTCAGGGGAGTGCAGAGCGATCGTCTGTTCCTAGTGATCAGGAACAGCGATCTCTCCCCTTTTCCAGTCAGTCTCTCTCCCCCCCCCCCCCCCCCACCCTAGTGAGAAACACCTCCCCAGGGAACACTTAACGCCTTGATCGCCCCCCCCTAGTATTAACCCCTTCCCTGCCAGTGACATTTATACAGTAATCAGTGGCTATTTTTAGCTCTGATCGCTGTATAAATGCAAATGGTCCCAAAAAAAGTGTCAAAAGTGTCTTATCCGCCCACCGCAATGCCCCAGTTCTGCTAAAAAAAAAAAAAAAAAAAAAAAAAAAATCGCTGATCACCCCCATTACTAGTAAAAAAAATAAAATCAGTCATACGCTTATTGTGATTTTTTTTTTTTTTAACCAAAAATATATAGAAGTATACATATTGGCCTAAACTGAGGAAAAACATTTTTTGGGGGATATTAGGGCAAAAAGTAAAAAATATTTTTTTTTCAAAATTGTCGGGTTTTTTTTTGTTTATAGCTCAAAAAAATAAAAACCACAGAGGGGATCAAATACCACCAAAAGAAAGCTCTATTTGTGGTAAATGAAGAACGTCAATTTTGTTTGGGTACAACGTCGCACGACCTCGCAACTGTCAGTTAAATTGATGCAGTGCCGCAACACAAAAAATGGCCTGGTCATTAAGGGGGGAAAATCTTCCGGTCCTTAAAGTGGTTGTAAACCCTTACAAACCACTTTGACCTACAGGTAAGCCTAGATTAAGGCTTACCTGTAGGTCCAAGCAATATCTCCTAAACCTATATGGTTTAGGAGATATTTGCCCGAAAACGGGCACCGCTGTCTACGGCGCATGCGCTGTAGACAGCGGCGCGCAGGCGCACTGAGCGCGGCATGCGTGTCGGCTCCCGTGCGCAAGCGCGGGAGTGACGTCGTCGCGGCTTCGCCAAATGACAGCGGCGGAGCTGCGAGACGCCACCAGCAAGATGGACGCGGCGGACTACAGGGGACAGCGGCGACTTCGCTGGCTCCTGTGTCAGGTAAGTGACACATAATGGGCTACTATGCGATGCGATGCGATGCATAGTAGTCCATTATGCTTTGCCTTTGCAGGGAATGAAAGAGGAAGTAACACCCATCAGGGTTTACTTCCTCTTTAAGTGGTTAAAGGATCAGGTCACCTTTGGTTGTATTTAGGGTGTAACATGTAACCAAACAGCACCCTGCCTGCACCCCCACTGTGACAATGGGCAGGGGATCCTCTTCCCACAACCGCTGTCAAAATTGAAAAGCAATGCGGCAGCCTGCGGGGCTCCGCCCTCATGGCTGGATCATTCATTTGCAATTTCCTGCGATTGAATGAACTACAAGTACTGTCTGCCATTGCAGCAGATGGCTTGTAGTTCTCAGTGCATCACGGGTGCAATACTTTACAGGCTGCAGGGCAAAAAAAAAAGAAGTGCATTTTTATTTTTTACCTGCAAAAAGATGTGCATTTATTTTTTTTTATTTTTTTTTTAAAAAGGTGAACTTAGCCCTGAACCTCCTGTCCCAGGAGGTTCAGGGCTAAGTTCACTTTTTGTAAAAAAAAAAATAAAAATAAAAAAAATCACTGATACGGATATAAGAGCAGTGAAGAAATTCAACCAAAATAACCACAACTTCGAATGATTACATATTCAGTTATAGAGCTGTGGGAAGATAAATGGTTTTAACTACAGAAATCTATACTGCGGAGACCAGACGAGTCCACTAGACCAAGGGGGTTGTCACCCAGGGTAGCGCAAAGAGTCCCTAGCGGTGCAGCGGCAAAATGGCATATAGCCCAATATAGTCATATCATACTCTTAATATTTGTGTACAGAGAGAAGGGAGGGCACTCATCACCCCGCACCTCCTCCCAGCTCCCTCCTCCTCCTCGCTCTTATCTGTACTCTTGCTGGCAAGACTGAAAGCTGTGCAAGACGCCCGCCTGTGTCCTGCCAACTAGTGATGTCATCGGTTGCTAAGGGCAGGACGGGCAGCTTGACAACTACTTTCAGTTTTGCCATCAAGAGTACAGATATCAGTGTAGAGGAGGAGAGAGCCGGGAGGAGGTGCGGGGTAAACTCTTCTTCCATTAGATTTAAACCCTGAAGGAGGGGGGTTGGAGTCTTTGAGACCCCAAAACACAATGGCTTTTCTGTGTTTTTGAACCAAAACTAAAACATTTTTGGCGCTCCCATTGGACGTTACGCACCGGTCTTTAAATATGGTGCCCCGATTTTTTTGTTCGAGAAGGGCCTCACCAAGTCCATTGCGCCTTACCTCAATCTGACTGATCTATAGAGACTTTAAAGTCAGAGCCTCATTGTTGAAGGAGTGGAAAAGGCGCACTCACCCAGACCATGTGATGTACGGTGTAGATGTCACTGTCCCCCATGTACACACGGATGGCTCTCAGAGTGAAGCCGTACTTCTTTCCGGCACGGTGAATGAGAATTGGCGGTTTGAGGTGGGAGACGGCGGGGGAGAAGTCACGGCTCGGGGAGGAGTCCCGGGATGACGGGTTGGAGGACAGAGAACGCGGGGACATGGGACTGGCCAGAGGAGAACACATGTGGTGATCTGTGCAGAGGAAAGACTTTATTAGTACAGAACAGCCATAGGAAATGTTCATCTATCAATATTTCTGTACTTGCTGCACATCAATTACATATATACACTTACATCCAATATATATATTTCAAGTACTTATATAGCGCAGTCAATTTTATATATATATATATATATATATATATATATATATATATATATATATATATATATATATATATATATATATATATATATATATATTTTTTTTTTTTTACTTTCTGTATTCTACCTATATATCCCCCCCCCCAGTCTCTCTCCGCCATTCACCCTATTAGCTCACTCTCCATCTTTCTCTCACCCAGTGGCGGCTGGTGCTCAAAATTTTTGGGGGCCGGCCACAAATTTTTTTGAAAGAAAATCATCAATTGCAGTCTCTATGCCCATCAAACACAGCCACTGTGCCCTTGAATACCCTCAGTGTGACCCCCCCCCCCCCAACCACCGTCTGCCCGGCACATACCCCGTCTTGGTGGGGCAGCAGGTGACAGCGTAGAGCGGAGTCCTTATATAGCGCCGTCAATTATATACATTCTGACTCCATCTGTATTCTACCTATATATCCACCCCCCCTCCTCTCTCTCCCCTTATTCTTTCTCCGCCTTCTCTCACCCCATTATCTCTCTCTCTCACCCAGTGGCGGCTGGTGCTCAAATATTTTTTTTTGGCGGGGCCCCCCAAACATTTTTTGAAAGAAAATTGCAGCCACTGTGCCCATCAAACGCAGCCAGTGTGCCCATCAATGCCCCCAGTGTGACCCCCCCCCCCCCCCCGACTGCCTGGCACATAAGCTGTCTTGGTGGGGCAGCGGGTGAC
Organism: Lithobates pipiens; assembly: GCF_037356315.1. Lineage (NCBI taxonomy): Eukaryota > Metazoa > Chordata > Amphibia > Anura > Ranidae > Lithobates > Lithobates pipiens. Next base: position 333,008,237 of record NW_027507785.1, read on the forward strand.
AGCGTCGAGCAGGGTCTTTCATGCGCCTCCTGCCGTCTTCATTTCCCGTCCTCTCCTCCTGACAGGCGTTCAATAGTGGCGCCTGTCATTTCAGCCAATCAGGTGACAGATAAAAGACCAAGCACCTGAGTGGCGGTTTAGTGTTAGGAATGTGATTATTCATTCGCTTTCTAGGAATGTGAATATTCATTCGCTTTCCAACACCGCTGAGTGGCCTGCGAGCGTCCAGCATGGCGCTCGCAGGTCACTTTTTTTTGACGCCTATTAGAGCCTATGGCCTACGGCTCTAATCAGGTGCTTCAAAAACAACCCCCTCCCGCCGTTGTAATTCAAGCACCCAAAAAGGGGCTGGGAGCCTGAGCAGGGGGTGGTAGCAGCGGCCATAGATGCAATGCATGAATCTATTGATGATAGAGAGGATGGCAGGAGAGGGGGGGCAGCGGCTGTGCGTCCTTATGGATGCACCTTCACTGCTCACACCATTATCTCTCTCTCTCTCCCGAGCCCCCCCACTCTCACGCTCTATATATATTTTGCCCCCCTCTCTCTATATTCTATCCATCCTCTCCCTATAGATATATGATATATAATATATCTCCATTTTCTCACTTCCTATAGATATCCATAGTCTCGTCCTCTATCTCGCTCTAAATCCATCCTTGATGGAAATCTATTCCCCAAAACATAACAGCGATCGTTCCTGGAATGCATGGCGTACCGGAGGGGATCATCAGGGACAGCGCTGTGGCAGATGCAGATTTGATCACTTTATTGATGGGTCGGGAAGTGCGTTTCTCTCCAGAGTCCCCGGACAGCAGCCGATGACGCGCTCTTCTCACAGCCAGGTCACTGATGGCCTTTGGGGAGGTGAAGTCAGAGTCCGTGCCGGCGATGTGCGTGCTCTGATCGGAGAAGTCGACCGTGCTGCCCGCTGCAGATCACACAAAATCGAAGTCAGTAAATATAGTAATCAGAACGGCTTGTGATGGAAGGCTGAATCACAACTAGCTGCATGGTGACGCGTTTCACCCCAGAGGTGGGCTTCGTCAGAGATTAGAGCACAGGCAGCACTTCTAGTGTACACATCTGGAACAATAAAGTTTTCTGAAAAGGATGACAACATGCGGCCAGTCTTTGCGATTCAGCCTTCTATGGGGAGTATGGACAAGCACCAGCCTGCCTGCACCTGCTCTCCTTTTTTCGTTTCCCTACTTGTAATAGAAGCTGCAATTGTTGCACACCCCCAAGGCCCCACACTGGGTGTGAACCAGCAAGGCCTCAGTTCTACCACAAGCCGTCTCACACCTCTAGGGTGAGAGAGAGAGAGATATGTGGCCTTGGATTTAGAGAAGGGCAGCTTCTATCAGAGGTTTCTAACAAAAACGTAGAAAATAAAGTAGATGAGATATTTGACACCCCCTTAAATGCCGGAGGCCGGCCGCTCAGTGCTGGGCGATTACCTGTCAGGGTGGTGGAGGTGCTGATGTTACTGGAGGTAGAGGATGGAGTATTCGCCCCCAGATCTTCATCCAGTTTCAGTTCTCGCTCCACAGGCTGCGCAGATCCCTCATGGGAGGAAGTCGGCGTTGATGCAGTTTCATGCAGGGCTGCTTTCTTCTGCGAGCGGAGTTCCTCTTCAGTGGAGATAGCGAAGCGCGGCATGTCGATAAGAGTGGAGCAGCGCCTGCGCACCGTCAGCGGCGGGCTGGAGTCGCTCTCGGTGTGGGACGACTCTGAGGCAGAGAGACGTTTCCGGAGACTAAAAAGAGAAGAGAAGGATGGAGATGGCGGTTCTGACTACAGGAAGCGGAGAGGAAACACACACGTTAGACGAACGGCCGGCAGCGCGTGAAAGTGACTGAACTATACGCGGTGCCCGCATCACCCACATGGTTCATTCGCCCACCCCTCCCGACAACTAGGACAGGAAGAGTCTGATTGGGTGACACAGGCATTGAAAATAGTTCTCATTGCAGACACTTTTATAAACGGCATAGGGAAGGGGGAGGGGAGGGGGGGGGCATTATGATTATTATGCAATCTTTGTAGCCTTTTAAGAAAAATCAATAGCAAAATTGTTATTCTTACCAACACGTATACAGTGCCCAGGTTCCCGGCTTTCCGGCCTATAGGAGTTACAAATGATCTACCATCCTGCGACTGGTGAATGCAGAGCGCCTATAATGACCACTATCAGTGTGATTGGGAATGTTCCTTTTAGCCATCAGCACAGCTACCTGGTAACTGCCAATTATTTCACTTGAGCTATTATATAAAGAGATCCAGAGGAATGAACAGTCAGGCTCAGGTCACACTTATGATGTGGGGTGGCTAAAAGGTGCAAAGGTCCCAAATCATACAGATTAGGATTAGGGGGGTTATAGTGTAGGGCTAAAGGGTACAGCTAGGAGGATAGATTTAGGAGGCAGGGTTTGGGGGTTAAAGGGTAGGGTTAAGGGATAGGAATTAGAAGGTAGGGTTATGGGTTAGAGTGGGAGGGTTGGGTTAAAGGTTAGGGTTAGAGAGTTGGGTTAGGGGGCTAGAGTTAGAGGGTAAGGTTGGGGTTAGAGAGATTACTATTATATGGCAGGGTTAGGGTTAAGTTTTTTTGTTAGAATAGATTAGGGTTAGAGGGTAAATTTAGGGGGTTAGAGTTGGAGGGTGGCATTAGAAGATTAGAATTAGAGGGCAGGGCTAGGGTTAGAAGGTTTGTGTTAGAATGGGTTAGAGCAGTGGTCTCCAAACTGCAGCCCGGGGGCCAGATGTGGCCCTTCACTTGCCTCTATCTGGCCCTTAGGGCACTATTCCACCAACTGACACCAATGATGGAGCATGATTCTTCTCATAGATGTCAACAATGGGGCACTATTACTCCCATTAAAACCAATGAAGGGGCATTTACTACTTCCACTGGCTACAGTCTGGCCCCCCTAACGCCTGAAGGACAGTAAACTGGCCCTTTGCTTAAAACGTTTGGAGACCCCTGGGTCAGAGGGTAGAGTTTAGGGGGGTTAGAGTTGGAGGGCAGCCTTAGGAGATCAGAATTAGAGGGCAGTGTTAGAATGGGTTAGAGGGTAGGAGATTAGAATTATTGCACTGTCCTGCAGCACTCATGGCACAAGTGGAAATGGGTGAGAGTTTCTCTTCCATGTCCCACCATTAATAGCATCATGAGTGTGGCATGGGCCTCAGTGATAACTGAGATACAATTTGGAAAACTTTGCAGACATTTTTTTTTATATATATATATTAAAAACCCTCCTCGTGTTTCTGGCTGTTATAAGGGAAACTTCTAGAGAGTTTCTATTCTTTCCTAAACTGGGGTGGTTCTGATGTCATGCCATGTCTCTGAGCCGTCATGCCATGTCTCTCTGAGCCGTCATGCCATGTCTCCCTGAGCCGTCATGCCATGTCTCCCTGAGCCGTCATGCCATGTCTCCCTGAGCCGTCATGCCATGTCTCCCTGAGCCGTCATGCCATGTCTCCCTGAGCCGTCATGCCATGTCTCCCTGAGCCGTCATGCCATGTCTCCCTGAGCCGTCATGCCATGTCTCCCTGAGCCGACATGCCATGTCTCCCTGAGCCGACATGCCATGTCTCCCTGAGCCGTCATGCCATGTCTCCCTGAGCCGTCATGCCATGTCTCCCTGAGCCGTCATGCCATGTCTCCCTGAGCCGTCATGCCATGTCTCTCTGTGCCGTCATGCCATGTCTCTCTGAGCAGTCATGCCATGTCTCTCTGAGCAGTCATGCCATGTCTCCCTGAGCCGACATGCCATGTCTCTCTGAGCCGTCATGCCATGTCTCTGAGCCGACATGCCATGTCTCCCTGAGCCGACATGCCATGTCTCTCTGAGCCGTCATGCCATGTCTCTCTGTGCCGTCATGCCATGTCTCTCTGTGCCGTCATGCCATGTCTCTCTGTGCCGTCATGCCATGTCTCTCTGTGCCGTCATGCCATGTCTCTCTGTGCCGACATGCCATGTCTCCCTGAGCCGACATGCCATGTCTCCCTGAGCCGACATGCCATGTCTCCCTGAGCCGACATGCCATGTCTCCCTGAGCCGACATGCCATGTCTCTCTGAGCCGTCATGCCATGTCTCTCTGAGCCGTCATGCCATGTCTCTCTGTGCCGTCATGCCATGTCTCTCTGTGCCGTCATGCCATGTCTCTCTGTGATGCGATGGGAAGATACAGGAACTCCGGAGGAATATTTACATTTCTGGCGATCCGATGATCCAGGTTCGGTCTCTGCTCTTCAGTCCTCCTAAGTTGTCTAACTTGTCGTCCTTCTCCTCGCTCAGGCTGCGCTTTGTGGGTGGGGGAGTTCTCTCTTCATGAATGGACAGGCGCTCCATGCTGCTGTATACCTGGAAATAGGCCGAGACAACTGGATAAGAAACCTAAAAGGGCACCAAGATGGCCAGAAAGTAGCAGAAACTTCAATTCCTGACCCATGCTCTGCGCCTCATACTGAAGTCCCCATTTCCAGATCTATCTACAGACTGAGGGAGCCACAACAGGTGCTGATATCTTGGAGCACTGAATGGATGTACAGAGGGCTGATCCCATTTATGATATTGGGGACAGATATACAACAGTTATAACAAAACCTATGGAACAGAATGGATCCTCTTCACCCACATTAACCTGGCAGATATTTTTTTATGGAAATTTAAAAACAAAAATGTTTTTGTGCATAAGACATATAAACGGTCTCATTCCAGCAGATGACAATTTCCAAACTACGTGTATACATCAATGGGGAAAGCAGAAGTTTGTCAGCTCAGTACCTAGCCTTTTACACTAGGTGGTGCTGTTGTCCTACAATTTCCCCTTAATTAGAAGTCTGAAATGTTTTGTACAATCTGACCTATAGAAACTTGAGGAAAGAATCCTGTCTGTACTACCAGATCCCAGCTCTATGGTACAAGATCCCCCTGTGACTGTCTATTTTACCAGATCCCAGCTCTATGGTACACATAATCTTAATTACTGTCTATACTACCAGATCCCAGCACTATGGTACACAATCCTCCTGGCTGACTATACTACCAAATCCCAGCTCTATATACATGATCCCCCTTACTGTATATAGTACCAGATCCAATCTCTATGGTACACAATCTCCCTGTGACTGTCTATACTTCCAGATCCCAGCTCCATGGTACACAATCCCCCTTACCTTTTATACTAGCAGGTCCCAGCTTTATGGTACACAATCCCCCTGTGACTGTCTATACTAGCAGATCCCAGCTCTATGGTACACAATCTCCTGTACGATCTATACTACCAGATCCCAGCTTTCTGCTCTATGGCACATGTTCCCCTGACTGGCCCTTAAGGTTAGCAGCTCTCAGTTCTTTCCTCCATCTCAGGCTCTACTCTGAAGGTGGAGGCAACGTGATATGGTTACCTTGCTGTATCGGGGTGAACAGGAAGAAAACTGTTTGATCTCCAAGCGATCCTCATCATTTGTGTCATCCTCCTCCTCAGAGTCCAAATGCTGATACCTCTCTGAGCGAGCTGTGCAAGCAAACACAAAACAAAGATGAGAAGAAGCAGGACAGGCGACACCTCGGGGCACAGGACAGGCGACACCTCGGGGCACCGGACAGGCGACACCTCGGGGCACCGGACAGGCGACACCTCGGGGCACCGGACAGGCGACACCTCGGGGCACCGGACAGGCGACACCTCGGGGCACCGGACAGGCGACACCTCGGGGCACCGGACAGGCGACACCTCGGGGCACCGGACAGGCGACACCTCGGGGCACCGGACAGGCGACACCGGACAGGCGACACCTCGGGGCACCGGACAGGCGACACCTCGGGGCACCGGACAGGCGACACCTCGGGGCACCGGACAGGCGACACCTCAGGGCACAGGACAAGCGACATCTTAAAGCACAGGACAGGCGACACCGCAGGGCACAGGACAGGTGACATCTTAGTACACAGGAAGGCTACTTGGATTGCTTAGTACAGAAGGATCCTTAAGGATTCACATTAGGTGAAAGTGAGAATCAATGGTTCATTTCTGGGCTACAATCTACAAACTGCATAGGGTCAGAACTTACAGATATCCGCTGGAAAGATTTCTGACCACACAGATAAATACAGCTTACGCTGACCATGGAATGTCAGAGATCCTACTAGGAGCAATGAGTGGAGACATATCCTTCTGTCCTACCATGAGCCCTCGGAAGAGATCCTATGAGTGATAAGCAGGAACATATCCATCTATCCCACCATCAGCCCCAGGACCTGCCACAATCCACACATAGAACTTTAGAAGAGTCGGACCAGAAGCCACTTCCATGGAAATTCCCAGCAGATGTTCCCCCCTCCAGCAGGGCAGCAATAGCCTGATATTCACAACTAAAGCTTCAAACCATGAACGTTTGTTATATACCAGCTGTCTGCAGCTAGCCTTTGTTTGGGGGGGGGGGGGGGTATTCAGCAGTAATGACCCGCATATAAGGGAAGGAAGTCTTACTGTCAAAGTAACTGGTGTCATCCTCAGATTCCAGCTGTGGAATGAACTCCGCTTTCTGGCGCAGAAGCCCATTCCAGTCCAGAGGCTTGAAGAATCGGTGCTGCTTCACCTCAAAGGCTCCACCTAGGAAAAACCCATCACAGACAAAGTGACTGGTTACTATAACATATAATACTGGTCAATTATATATAATACTGACTGAGAAACGGCATGTTCCTACGATAGGATATGAGCACGGCACGCACCTGTACCCATTCTTTCCAGGGGGTTTTGGCTGAGAAGTCTGGAGATGATATCCTGGGCATCGGTTGGCAGAGCATCCTCTCCGTCTGGCCAGGAAATCTCATCTGGAATGGAGGGAACAATTCCAAATAAACAGAAGCAGAGAACATCCATGCCAGCAGTGTGTGGTCTGGAATCATCATTCACCGTAGATCCCTAATCTTGGCACTGATGGGAGGGAGTACATAGAGTATGGGATGTATGGAATGGAGCCGGGGTGCCATCTGACATTAGAAGCATGGAACAATTATTATCCAAAGTCTCCTCACACCACAATCCATGTTCTGAAATTCATGTTAAACGTGTGTTCTCACTAAGTTGTAAAGCAATGGCTGACATTATGGGACACATGAAGACACCTAATGGCACCCACAATGTTAAACTGCATCAATTTGTGGCTCCCTGTACCTCATAGATTGAATCCACTACCTCTATTTCAGAACCATGGAATATAGAGTTTCCCCCTTTTGTGGATATAATATCATCCATTCTTCTGAGGAAGCTTTCCTGCAAGACTTTGGAGGGTGTCTGTGGGAATTTGTGCCCATTTGTGAGCTCAGATGTTGGATGAGAAGACCTAGCTCACACGTTGGGCCCCACATTGGGTGCCAAAGGGGGGAAAAAAAAAGCCCGGCTTGAAGCTGAAATTGAAAATCACCTCAAAGGTGTTCAGTAGGGTTAAGGTTAGGGCTCTGTGCAGGACACTCACGTTTCTCCACACCAAACTGGTCAACCCATGTCTTTATGGAGCTGGTTCACACTGGTCAACCCATGCCTTTGTGGAGCTGGTCCACACTGGTCAACCCATGCCTTTATGGAGCTGGTCCACACTGGTCAACCCATGCCTTTATGGAGCTGGTCCACACTGGTCAACCCATGCCTTTATGGAGCTGGTCCACACTGGTCAACCCATGCCTTTATGGAGCTGGTCCACACTGGTCAACCCATGCCTTTATGGAGCTGGTCCACCCATGCCTTTATGGAGCTGGTCCACACTGGTCAACCCATGCCTTTATGGAGCTGGTCCACACTGGTCAACCCATGCCTTTATGCAGCTGGTCCACACTGGTCAACCCATGCCTTTATGCAGCTGGTCCACAATGGTCAACCCATGCCTTTATGCAGCTGGTCCACACTGGTCAACCCATGCCTTTATGGAGCTGGTCCACACTGGTCAACCCATGTCTTTATGGACCTGGCCAACACTGGTCAACCCATGTCTTTATGGACCTGGCCAACACTGGTCAACCCATGTCTTTTTGGAGCTGGTCCACACTGGTCAACCCATGTCTTTATGGACCTGGCCAACACTGGTCAACCCATGTCTTTTTGGAGCTGGTCCACACTGGTCAACCCATGTCTTTATGGAGCTGGTCCACACTGGTCAACCCATGTCTTTATGGAGCTGGTCCACACTGGTCAACCCATGTCTTTATGGAGCTGGTCCACACTGGTCAACCCATGTCTTTATGGAGCTGGTCCACACTGGTCAACCCATGTCTTTATGGAGCTGGTCCACACTGGTCAACCCATGTCTTTTTGGAGCTGGTCCACACTGGTCAACCCATGTCTTTATGGACCTGGCCAACACTGGTCAACCCATGTCTTTTTGGAGCTGGTCCACACTGGTCAACCCATGTCTTTATGGAGCTGGTCCACACTGGTCAACCCATGTCTTTATGGAGCTGGTCCACCCATGTCTTTATGGAGCTGGTCCACACTTGTCAACCCATGTCTTTATGGAGCTGGTCCACACTGGTCAACCCATGTCTTTATGGACCTGGCCAACACTGGTCAACCCATGTCTTTATGGAGCTGGTCCACACTTGTCAACCCATGTCTTTATGGACCTGGCCAACACTGGTCAACCCATGTCTTTTTGGAGCTGGTCCACACTGGTCAACCCATGTCTTTATGGACCTGGCCAACACTGGTCAACCCATGTCTTTTTGGAGCTGGTCCACACTGGTCAACCCATGTCTTTATGGAGCTGGTCCACACTGGTCAACCCATGTCTTTATGGAGCTGGTCCACACTGGTCAACCCATGTCTTTATGGAGCTGGTCCACACTGGTCAACCCATGTCTTTATGGAGCTGGTCCACACTGGTCAACCCATGTCTTTATGGAGCTGGTCCACACTTGTCAACCCATGTCTTTATGGAGCTGGTCCACACTGGTCAACCCATGTCTTTATGGAGCTGGTCCACACTTGTCAACCCATGTTTTTATGGAGCTGGTCCACACTTGTCAACCCATGTCTTTATGGACCTGGCCAACACTGGTCAACCCATGTCTTTTTGGAGCTGGTCCACACTGGTCAACCCATGTCTTTATGGACCTGGCCAACACTGGTCAACCCATGTCTTTTTTGAGCTGGTCCACACTGGTCAACCCATGTCTTTATGGACCTGGCCAACACTGGTCAACCCATGTCTTTTTGGAGCTGGTCCACACTGGTCAACCCATGTCTTTTTGGAGCTGGTCCACACTGGTCAACCCATGTCTTTATGGAGCTGGTCCACACTGGTCAACCCATGTCTTTATGGAGCTGGTCCACACTGGTCAACCCATGTCTTTATGGAGCTGGTCCACACTGGTCAACCCATGTCTTTATGGAGCTGGTCCACACTGGTCAACCCATGTCTTTATGGAGCTGGTCCACACTTGTCAACCCATGTCTTTATGGAGCTGGTCCACACTTGTCAACCCATGTCTTTATGGAGCTGGTCCACACTGGTCAACCCATGCCTTTATGGAGCTGGTCCAAACTGGTCGACCCATGCCTTTATGGAGCTGGTCCAAACTGGTCGACCCATGTCTTTATGGAGCTGGTCCAAACTGGTCGACCCATGTCTTTATGGAGCTGGTCTGAACTGGCAAACTCATGTCATTATGGAGCTGGTCAACCCTACTTAAGCCATGTCTTTATAAACCTGGTCCAAACTGGTCAAGTCAAGTCATGTCTTTATGGAGCTGGCTTTGTACACAGGAGCACAGTTATGGTGAAACAGAAAAGGGTCTTCATCAAACTTACCACAAGTTTGAAAGAGGACAATTGCCTACAATGCCTTTGTATTATGGAGTATTACAAGGACCCTTCATTGCAGACCTGAATTTCATCATTTGGGGGGGGGGTTTACATACCTCTGGCCATATAGGGGCATAAAAATTACTTACCACTGATCACCTGTCCAAACAGCTCTTCTGGGGTGTCTCCAAAGAAGGGGACGCAGCCCACCAAAAATTCATAAAGAATGACCCCCATTGCCCACCAGTCCACAGGCTTCCCATAGCCCTGCCTCAGGATGACCTCAGGAGCAATGTATTCTGGGGTGCCGCACACCTGTGGAGAGGAAAAGGAGACCAATTCTTAATGCTCTACGTAAGATAATCAGATAAAGTCCTCATGCTAAAGCGCCATCCTCACCCCAGTATATAAGGGGGTACATTTCATCTCACCTGTTTGTCCAGGAACTCTCGGGTGTCCTTTTCAATGTGTCCTTCATATAGATTGGTCGTTAGGCTCATCAGCCCAATCTTAGAAAGCCCAAAATCTGTCAGCTTGATATGCCCCATGGAGGTGATGAGGAGGCTGCAGGACAAAGTATAGAAGACACCATGTTTCTTTATATTGGTACAAGTCTACGACGGCAACCCAGATTACAGTAAATGCAAGGCATGCGGTCACAGGATACACATACTTATCGGGCTTGAGATCTCGGTGGACGATCCCGTAGTTATGGAGATATTCTAAAGCAAGAACTGTTTCTGCAAAATACATCCTGGCCATTTCCACAGGGAGGGCTCCGATATTCTTCAGGAGAGTAGCGCAATCGCCCCCTGTGAAGGCAGAGATACGCCGTCAGGACAAGTAAATGACATGGGAATATATCCCTAGCATTCCGTGTACACCTTCCATATCCTCATCTGATAAGTATAACCACTTTAATACTGGACACTTTCACCCCCTTCCTGCCCAGGCCCATTACATTTTTTTTACAATGTTTTTAACTTTCTTGTCCCCATACTACGATTGCTTGTAACCATGATGATCACTGTTGTAAGCAATATTTTTTTTATGAACGGCATCCATTTATCTAGTGTGTACTATTGTAAAGCTGTGATTAGTGACAGCTATCACATGGTACAGATGTACTGTGATTGGCCCTATCTGTACCATGTGACCAATCACAGAGAACACAATAGTATACAATGAGCGGTTACAAATGAAATCCATATATTGTGTAAAACTGTCATGTGATTGGTCACAGTGACCACATGGGACCAGCCAGGGCTGGACTGGGACAGAAATTTGGCCCTGGACTTCATCCAGACTGGCCCACTTACATTTTGAGTGTTCCATCACCAACCCCCTTACATCAGAGTCTCCCATCAGCAGCCCCCTTACATCAGATTGTCCCATTACCAGCCCCCTTACATCAGAGTGTCCCATCACCAGCCCCCTTACATCAGAGTGGCCCATCAGCACCCCCTTACATCAGAGTGGCCCATCACCAGCCCCCTTACATCAGAGTGGCCCATCAGCACCCCCTTACATCAGAGTGGCCCATCAGCACCCCCTTACATCAGAGTGGCCCATCAGCACCCCCTTACATCAGAGTGGCCCATCAGCACCCCCTTACATCAGAGTGGCCCATCACCAGCCCCCTTACATCAGAGTGGCCCATCAGCACCCCCTTACATCAGAGTGGCCCATCAGCACCCCCTTACATCAGAGTGGCCCATCAGCACCCCCTTACATCAGAGTGGCCCATCAGCACCCCCTTACATCAGAGTGTCCCATCAGCACCCCCTTACATCAGATTGCCCCATTACCAACCCCCTTACATCAGTGTCCCATCAGCACCCCCTTACATCAGAGTGCCCCATCACCAGCCCCCTTACACCAGAGTGTCCCATCAGCACCCCCTTACATCAGAGTGTCCCATCAGCACCCCCTTACATCAGAGTGTCCCATCACCAGCCCCCTTACATAAGAGTGTCCCATCAGCACCCCCTTACATCAGAGTGCCCCATCAGCAGCCCCCTTACATCAGAGTGTCCCATCAGCACCCCCTTACATCAGAGTGCCCCATCAGCAGCCCCCTTACATCAGAGTGTCCCATCAGCACCCCCTTACATCAGAGTGGCCCACTGAGCCAACAGCCCACCGGGAAACTACCGGTAGTCCCAATGGCCAGTACATGCCTGGGACCAGCCCCGGCCCGGGACAAAACGCATCCGGGCTGTCCACCGGTAAGGGATCATGCCGGAGGGTGGTCCCAAGGGGGCCCTTGGGGTGCTATCCTGGGAGGACATCATATGCAGACTTCAGCTATACCACAGGCCGGCGCTCACCTTCTACGTATTCCATCACCATACACAAGTGGCGCTTCGTCTCAAAGGAGCAGAACATGCTGACCACGAAAGGGTTCTCGGCAAAGGTCAGAATGTCCCTCTCCACAAAGGCCTGCTGGATTTGGTTCCTCAAGATTAAATTCTGCTTGTTGATCTTCTTCATAGCGAACCGCTGCCGCGTGCTCTTGTGTCGTACCAGATACACCGCCCTGGGGGAGGGGAGAGGAGCATGAGACATTAAATGCCACACCTTCCCCGGGAAAAACAGAGGGCAAATTATCAAAACTGGAGCAGAATCAGGACCAGCTGTAGGTGGCAACCAATCAGCTTATAGCTTTCATTTTCAAAGTCAACTGAATAACCTGAAGATAGAAGCCGATTTGGTTGCCACGCCCATCTCCTCCAGATTCTGTCTGCTCCAGTTTTCAGAAAGTCGCCCCACAGTGTCATCGACCACATCAATCATAACAATCGAAACATTAATGCCAATACTTATAACCATTACTTGCAATGACATCATCAACAAGACAGGAAGTTGTGGGGATTCGAATATGAAAATGGGCGAAAGACTTTACAAAAATGAATTTGGCACTAAGCGCGCGCCCCCCAGGAGAGTTACATAAACAAACCAAAACAAGTCTCCAATTTCTGTGTCACAGGATTGGATTAGGGGGATATAATAATACATGTCACACAAGACCAGACATGTATTATTACAAAATATAAGATATATCTTTATTGATTCAAGACAAAAACATTAAAAGCAATCCACATCCTTTCTACATAAACAGCATAATACATGTGCAAAATAGCCTGGTGGATTGACACGTTTCGCACAAACGATTGCTTCATCGGGATCCACTTGCCATTATTAGAGGATACGGTGCATGACATAGCATCTACGATGAAAAGATAGCGAATGGATAATATATAATATCCTTTACCATCAACAGTTATTTTACATCACTTAAAACCTAAATATTACAGGAAGAACTAAACCAAGAAATGGGAGGGGAAAAATTCTGTCTAGTTCCTCCTGTGATATTTAGGTTTTAATTGATATTATACAGTATATAATTTACCATCAACAATTATATACATTTGTAATCCTGATGAAGCAATCTTATATACGAAATGCGTCGATCAACTAGGCTTTTTTTTTTTGCACATTGAGCTATTTAACCGCTTTACAAAGGGCTCCGTAGCAGTTTTACTGCTACAGGGCAGCCGCTCTGTGCAGAATCACACTAATTATAATATATATATATATATATATATATATATATATATATATATATATATATATATATATATATATATATATATATGTTTGAGCACTTCTGGGCTTTGGGCGGGCACAGGTGGCAGATTGCTCCCACTGCGATTTACAGAGGAAGCCGATTAGGGGGCCCACTGACCCGATGTCTGCCGGGACCGGCCAATCGTTTGGTACTCTGTCAGAGTGACAGTCTGCCTATGTAAACAATGTAGACTGTCATTCCATGAGTAGAGAAGACTTGGATCCTGTGAAGGAGGATCTCCAGTCCATGTCTTCAAGTAGTAAAAGTCCCTTCCCCACAGCTAGTAATCCCTCCCTGGGCACACATTTAACCCTTTAATCACCCCGATGTTAACTCCTTCCTCACCAGTGTCATTAGTACAGTGACAGTGCTTTTTTTTTTTTTTTTTTTTTTTTTTTAGCACTGATCACTGTAATAATGTCACTGGTTCCCAAAAAAAAAAAAAAAAAAAAGTGTCAGTTAGGTGTCCGATCCAAATTACGCAGTCCCACTATAAGTCGCCAATTGCTGCCATTATAGTGTAAAGAAATTTTATATATATATATATATATATATATATATATATATATATATATATATATACACACACACACACACACACACACACACACACACATATATATATTTATACATACATATAAACATACACACCCTTATTGGGATTTTTTTAAAATCAAAAATATGTAGCAGAATGTACGTTGGCCTAAATTGATGAAGAAAGTTGATTTTTTTTTATTATGTATGTTTTATAGCTGAAAGAATTATAAATTTTTTTGTTTATAGCACAAAAAATAAAAACCACAGGCGTGGTCAAATACCACCCAAAAAAAAAAAATGTGGGGGGGGAGGACTTTTTTGGATGCAACGTCGCATGGCCGTGCAATTGTCAGTCAAAGCAACGCAGTGCCGTATTGCAAAAAAAGGCCTGGTCAGGAAAGGGTGGGGGGTAAATATTCCAGAGCTGAAGTGTTTAATACATATAGAAAAGATATAGGTTGCTTTTTATTTTTCTACTTCTACATTGCATCAATAAGGCTGTCTCTTATATTTTAATAATACATGTCTGGTCTTGTGTGCTATTATATCTCTCCCGTGACACAGAAATTGGAGTGCTTTTTTTTGGGGGGGGAGGGGGGGGGGTTTAGGAGGTTGTGGGGAATCTCCCAACGGGGCCACACAGAGCAGTAAAAACGCACAGCTTTGGCACCAATGAGTTAAAATGGGTACCATAAAGATGATTTTAATAACTTTTTGGAAAAAATGAAGTAAAACACTTACCCATAAGCCCCGTTGCTGATCAGTTTGATGTTCTCGAACTCTTCCTCAGAGGGCGTTTTCTTTGGATGAATTACAGGCGCAGAGCTGCGGCCCTACGAACACGGAACAGTAAGAACACCGCACACCATACGGCCCCCATCTCCACCACATAGCACAATGATTTTTAGTGTCGTGATATAGATTATATATATATATTTATATTATTTTTTTATTTTGGTTACAGAGCACTTATTATTACCATTTGGATTGACTATTAGACTTTAATTTTTAAAATTGAAAATGTTTAAAGAAAACCACTATAAAAAAATGTAAATTGCAGTTCCCATTTCAATGTAGAGAGCGGGCTCATCAGACTGAACCAATCAGAGGAGCCTGCATTCTATGTACAGATGTCAACCCTCAACTGCCCCCCATATGAGAGGAGCCTCCAAAGTGGAGAGGTGCACAAACGCGGAGCTCCACCCACTCCACTGGGAGAAGACACCCAGCCCCACAAGAAAAGCTCCACCACCCATGCGCATTTCGGGGTCTTGCCTATTCTTGTGGCAGCCACGTCAGCGCCGCACATGCGTCTAAAATAACTGTAACTAATCCCAGTCTGCCCTCAATTCTTAGCTTGGATCCCACTTCTCCCCTCTCCGATGTCAGCGGCTGGGGGTTGTCACAACATCTGGAAGAGTTCCGTCTGATGAGTCTGCCCTATACAGTGCCTTGAAAAAGTATTCATACCCCTTGACATTTACAACATTTTGTCATATTACAACCAAAAACCATAAACGTACTTTATTGGGATTTTATGTGATGGACCAACACAAAGTGTCACATAATTGTGAAGTGGAAGGAAAATAATACAAATAAATCTGTGAAAAGTGTGGGGGAGGGGGGCATTTGTATGGCGCCCCCCGGAGTCAATACTTTGTAGAACCCCCTTTCTCTACAAGTCTTTTTGGGGGTGTCTCTACCAGCTTTGCCCATCTAGAGAGGACATTTCTGCCCATTCTTCTTCTTTGTAAAATCTCTCAAGCTCTGTCAGATTGGATGGAGAGCGTCTGTGATCAGCAATTTTCAAGTCTTGCCACAGATTCTCAATGGGATTTAGGTCTGGACTGTGACTGGGCCATTCTAACACATGAATATGCTTTGATGTAAACCATTCCATTGTAGCTCTGGCTGGATGTTTCGGGTCGTTGTCCTGCTGGAAGGGGAACCTCCGCCCCGGTCTCAAGTCTTTTGCCGACTCCTAACAGGTTTTCTTCTAAGATTGTCCTGTATTTGTCTCCATCCATCTTCCCATCAACTCTGACCAGCTTCTCTGTCCCTGCTGAAGAAAACCACCCCCACCACATGATGCTGCCACCACCATGTCTCACGGTGGGGATGGTGTGTTCGGGGGATGGGCGGTGTTAGTTTCCCCCACACATAGCGTTTTGCTTTTAGGCCATAAAGTAGAATTTTGGTCTCCTCTGACCAGATCACCTTCTTCCACATGTTTGCTGCCCCCTCCCCCACATGGCTTCTCACAAACTACAAACAGGACTTCTTATGACTTTCTTTCTCCAATGTCTTTCTTCTTGTCACTCTTCCATAAAGGGCAGATTTGTGGAGAGACGACTAATAGTTGTCCTGTGGACAGATTCTCCCCCCTGAGCTGTGGATCTCTGCAGCTCCTCCAGAGTTATCATGGACCTCTTGGCTCTTCTCTGATGAATGCTCTCCTTGCCCGGCCCGGTCAGTTTAGGTGGATGGCCGTGTCTTGGTAGGTTTGCAGTTGTGCCCATACTCTTTCCATTTTCCGATGATGGATTGAACAGAGTCCCGTGAGATGCTCAAAGCTTGGGAGATTTTTTTATAACCGAACCCTGCTTTATACTTCTCCACAACTTTATCCCTGACCTGTCTGGTGTGTTCCTTGGCCTTCATGATGCTGTTTGTTCACTAAGGTTCTCTAAACCTCTGAGGGCTTCACAGAACAGCTGTGTTTATACTGAGATTACATTACACACAGGTGGAATCTTTTTACTAATTAGGGGACTTCTGAAGGCAATTGGTTCCACTAGATTTTAGTTAGGGGTATCAGAGCAAAGAGGGCGTCATACAAATGCCCCCCCCCCCCCACACACACTTTTCACACTTATTTGTATCATTTATCATTTTCCTTCCACTTCACAATTATGTGTCACTTTGTGTTGGTCCATCACATAAAATCCCAATAAAATACATTTATGTTTCTGGCTGTAACATGGCAGAATGTGGAAAATGTCAAGGGGTATGAATACTTTTTCAAGGCACTGTACATTCAATTTGTAAGTGAAATTGAACGGATTTATAATTTTTTTTTTAATTAAAAAGGTGATTTTTTTTTTTTTTTAGCAAAATCCAGGGCACTCTGTGTTTATGTATCTGAATGGCAACCATAACCGTCTTTTTTTAACCTTTCAGCATTTAATCTGTGCCTTAAAAAGGCAGCCAGAAGCAGAATGTCTGCATTGGGCACCAAGAACATCTGAGAGCTCATTGTAATAAAGGTGGAGGGAACCGACATCACCATCTCATGCTGTATGGCCAGATTACATTCTACCTTTGGATTTCTAGTGCTGCCATTCGCTGCGTTCATTTACCTCCACAGAGTCATCAGTCTCCGGAGTGTCGGCGCTGCTGCTGTCATAGCTGTTCAACTGGGCCATTTCTACAAATACAAAGAAAGAACCGTGGTCAATGATATCCAGAGAGCAACTGCACAGACATAGAAGAGCGGTCCACGGCGGGTGAGGGCAGGGAGCGCGGTCCACGGCGGGTGAGGGCAGGGAGCGCGGTCCACCATCTATAATTGTGAGAAGGACGGGCCTACATTGGACAGGGCGAGGACCAGGACGGGCCTACATTGGACAGGGCGAGGACCAGGACGGGCCTACATTGGACAGGGCGAGGACCAGGACGGGCCTACATTGGACAGGGCGAGGACCAGGACGGGCCTACATTGGACAGGGCGAGGACAAGCCTACATTGGACAGGGCGAGGACAAGCCTACATTGGACAGGGCGAGGACGGGCCTACATTGGACAGGGCGAGGACGGGCCTACATTGGACAGGGCGAGGACGGGCCTACATTGGACAGGGCGAGGACGGGCCTACATTGGACAGGGCGAGGACAAGCCTACATTGGACAGGGCGAGGACAAGCCTACATTGGACAGGGCGAGGACAAGTCTACATTGGACAGGGTGAGGACAAGCCTACATTGGACAGGGCGAGGACAAGCCTACATTGGACAGGGTGAGGACAAGCCTACATTGGACAGGGCGAGGACGGGCCTACATTGGACAGGGCGAGGACGGGCCTACATTGGACAGGGCGAGGACGGGCCTACATTGGACAGGGCGAGGACGGGCCTACATTGGACAGGGCGAGGACGGGCCTACATTGGACAGGGCGAGGACGGGCCTACATTGGACAGGGCGAGGACGGGCCTACATTGGACAGGGCGAGGACAAGCCTACATTGGACAGGGCGAGGACAAGCCTACATTGGACAGGGCGAGGACAAGCCTACATTGGACAGGGCGAGGACAAGCCTACATTGGACAGGGCGAGGACAAGCCTACATTGGACAGGGCGAGGACGGGCCTACATTGGACAGGGCGAGGACAAGCCTACATTGGACAGGGCGAGGACAAGCCTACATTGGACAGGGCGAGGACAAGTCTACATTGGACAGGGTGAGGACAAGCCTACATTGGACAGGGCGAGGACAAGCCTACATTGGACAGGGCGAGGACAAGCCTACATTGGACAGGGCGAGGACAAGCCTACATTGGACAGGGTGAGGACAAGCCTACATTGGACAGGGTGAGGACAAGCCTACATTGGACAGGGCGAGGACAAGCCTACATTGGACAGGGTGAGGACAAGCCTACATTGGACAGGGCGAGGACGGGCCTGCGGTGGGCGAGGACGGGCCTGCGGTGGGCGAGGACAAGCCTACATTGGACAGGGTGAGGACAAGCCTACATTGGACAGGGCGAGGACGGGCCTGCGGTGGGCGAGGACGGGCCTGCGGTGGGCGAGGACGGGCCTGCGGTGGGCGAGGACAAGGATGAATCAGTGGTGGCTGAGAAAATTGATGATTCTATTCTAAGTCTATGACAGATGAAGACCAACATAATATTACTGTCAGCAGAGTGAAGCCCAGGTGCCATGGCAGAAGCTGCAACAGATGTAAAAAAATTCTCACCCTCCAAGGGATTCCTATTGAGCCCCAGCTGACTGATGATGTAGCGGGGAATGTCGGATTTGATGCCCTCTCCTTCCTTGGCATGACCTTCAGCAGCTTCCAAGAGATGATAGAATTCTTCCGGGTCAAATTCCTGATATACAAGAAGACAGGAGACTGAGTGCCAGCAACTGGACATTATGCCAGAAGGGGGATGCGCGCACACACAGCGCAGACACACAGACGGGCGCACCCGGGGACACACAGACGGGCGCACCCGGGGACACACAGCGCAGACACACAGACGGGCGCACCCGGGGACACACAGACGGGCGCACCCGGGGACACACAGACGGGCGCACCCGGGGACACACAGACGGGCGCACCCGGGGACACACAGACGGGCGCACCCGGGGACACACAGACGGGCGCACCCGGGGACACACAGCGCAGACACACAGACGGGCGCACCCGGGGACACACAGCGCAGACACACACGGGGACACACAGCGCAGACACACACGGGGACACACAGCGCAGACACACACGGGGACACACAGCGCAGACACACACGGGGACACACAGCGCAGACACACACGGGGACACACAGCGCAGACACACACGGGGACACACACGGGGACACACAGCGCAGACACACACGGGGACACACAGCGCAGACACACACGGGGACACACAGCGCAGACACACACGGGGACACACAGCGCAGACACACACGGGGACACACAGCGCAGACACACACGGGGACACACAGCGCAGACACACACGGGGACACACAGCGCAGACACACACGGGGACACACAGCGCAGACACACACGGGGACACACAGCGCAGACACACACGGGGACACACAGCGCAGACACACACGGGGACACACACGGGGACACACACGGGGACACACACGGGGACACACAGCGCAGACACACACGGGCGCACCCGGGGACACACAGCGCAGACACACACGGGCGCACCCGGGGACACACAGCGCAGACACACAGACGGGCGCACCCGGGGACACACAGACGGGCGCACCCGGGGACACACAGACGGGCGCACCCGGGGACACACAGACGGGCGCACCCGGGGACACACAGACGGGCGCACCCGGGGACACACAGACGGGCGCACCCGGGGACACACAGACGGGCGCACCCGGGGACACACAGACGGGCGCACCCGGGGACACACAGCGCAGACACACAGACGGGCGCACCTGGGGACACACAGCGCAGACACACCCGGGGACACACAGCGCAGACACACACGGGGACACACCCGGGGACACACACGGGGACACACCCGGGGACACACACGGGGACACACCCGGGGACACACACGGGGACACACACGGGGACACACAGCGCAGACACAGACGGGGACACACAGCGCAGACACAGACGGGGACACACAGCGCAGACACACAGCGCAGACACACCCGGGGACACACAGCGCAGACACACCCGGGGACACACAGCGCAGACACACCCGGGGACACACAGCGCAGACACACCCGGGGACACACAGCGCAGACACACCCGGGGACACACAGCGCAGACACACCCGGGGACACACAGCGCAGACACAGACGGGGACACACAGCGCAGACACAGTCGGGGACACACAGCGCAGACACAGATGGGGACACACAGCGCAGACACAGACGGGACTGGCCGCAGATTGTGTACGGCTGATGATTCAGTCATTAGGCGAAGTCGCACATCTGTCTCTGATAAAATGCAAATGTAAGCAGAACAGGTTTAATGAGCGGGAAACATAAAGCCGGCTCTGCCTGTGACAATTATTACAATAAAATAGATGGGCGGACGGACACACGGCTGGGGACAGATGCCCGAGGCAATTACCCCTGACTGCTTATCTCATCAGATTGTAAGAGAAAATTACTGAGAAAAAAATGCTTCTTCCAAGCAGCTCCATTACACATCGTCCTAACATATGATGTACATTGCCCTACAAGCAACACTCCAGAGGAACTACAAGCCCCAGCATGGCATTCCAGCTGAGGAAACTCCAGCAGTCTGAATTGGACTGGCTGGCCAGTCCATACAAATTAATCCAATTCACTCGCAGCAATTACTGCACAACTGCCAGACCGCAGACCATCCCCCAGCTGGAGCGTCAGATCCAGGTAGAGCCGGGTGACACCGCGGCTCTGAGAGCATTTTAAAGTTTTCATATCACCATCTAAAATATAATGAAGAGATGATTAGAGGTCTCCTTCCTGACAGGTGCACATGCGGCACATGCGCTGCATGTTGTGTGCGTTCGTGTTCAGCGAGTTCATTTTCTGAGCTGTCACTATCAGCCGCCAAGTTCATTACTCACCGCTGAAAGCTGCCTGACAGTGACAGGTGGGGTCCGCCGAGAGCCGAGCGCTCTCCTATCACATGGGGGCCGTGTATTGTGTGCAAGAACAATGGCCGGCTCCAGAGTGGGGGCCCGAGACTACCCGTGAATCTATAGAAGAGGAAACCCCCCCACACGTTCTACCAGGAGAAGAGGAACCCCCCCCCACATTCTACCGAGAGAAGAGGAACCCCCCCCCCCCCCACATTCTACCGAGAGAGGAGGAACCCCCCACATTATACCGAGAGAAGAGGAACCCCCCACATTCTACACAGAGAAGAGGAACCCCCCACATTCTACCGAGAGAAGAGGAACCCCCCCCCCCCCCACATTCTACCGAGAGAAGAGGAACCACCCCCCAAATTCTACCGAGAGAGGAGGAACCCCCCACATTCTACACAGAGAAGAGGAACCCCCCACATTCTACACAGAGAAGAAGAACCCCCCCACATTCTACACAGAGAAGAGGAACCCCCCACATTCTACACAAAGAAGAGGAACCCCCCACATTCTACACAGAGAAGAGGAACCCCCCACATTCTACCGAGCGAAGAGGAACCCCCCACATTCTACCGAGCGAAGAGGAACCCCCCACATTCTACCGAGCGAAGAGGAACCCCCCACATTCTACCGAGCGAAGAGGAACCCCCCACATTCTACCGAGCGAAGAGGAACCCCCCCCACATTCTACCGAGCGAAGAGGAACCCCCCCCACATTCTACCGAGCGAAGAGGAACCACCCCCCAAATTCTACCGAGCGAAGAGGAACCCCCCCCACATTCTACCGAGCGAAGAGGAACCCCCCCCACATTCTACCGAGCGAAGAGGAACCCCCCCCACATTCTACCGAGCGAAGAGGAACCCCCCCCACATTCTACCGAGCGAAGAGGAACCCCCCCCACATTCTACCGAGCGAAGAGGAACCCCCCCCCCACATTCTACCGAGCGAAGAGGAACCCCCCCCCACATTCTACAGAGAGAAGAGGAACCCCCCCCCCACATTCTACAGAGAGAAGAGGAACCCCCCCCCACATTCTACAGAGCGAAGAGGAACCCCCCACATTCTACCGAGCGAAGAGGAACCCCCCACATTCTACCGAGCGAAGAGGAACCCCCCACATTCTACCGGGAGAAGAGGAACCCCCCACATTCTACCGGGAGAAGAGGAACCCCCCACATTCTACCGGGAGAAGAGGAACCCCCCACATTCTACCGGGAGAAGAGGAACCCCCCACATTCTACCGGGAGAAGAGCTAACCCCCCATTCTACTGGGAGAAGAGCTAACCCCACATTCCACTGGGAGAAGAGCTAACCCCACATTCTACTGGGAGAAGAGCTAACCCCACATTCTACTGGGAGAAGAGCTAACCCCACAGGGAGAAAGGGAGCCAACGGGGAAAATATCTGCACAAAACGTCAGACTGGGGGGAAATGAGGAGAAATTCACTTTAACACACTACATGGTCTCAACTCCTATATATTATCCCTTACACCCCCGATAATGTCCTCAGACTCCCCTCCTCTTTATATTATCCTTTACCCCTGATGTCCCCAGACTGCTCTCCTATCCCCTTTAAATTATCCCTTATCCACAATAATGTCCCAGGGGAAGGTTGCTAATTCCTATAGTGGGGGGGGGGGGGGCATCCAGGGGAAGGTTCCCATACAGTAAGGATTTCCAAGGGAAGGTCCATATAATGGGGGACAAATAAAGGGGGGTGTCCAGGGAAGGTTCATATACAGTGAGGAGGCTTTCCAGGGAAAGGTGCCCTCTACAACATCTTGTTGATTTCCAATAATTGAGGTTGGAAAACATAAAAGCTCCACAGAAGTGGCTCACACAAAAGGCTGACAGATTCCGACATTCCTCAGACATAGACGTATCTTAGCAGGTAAATTGGCCTGTGAAGCCACCCGGGGAATTTGGATATTAAAGTACAAGAGCCCAGCTGACAACTCTCTCAGCGCTCTGCATGTCAGGTAGGTGAGAGGTCACTTCCTCCAGGAATCGACACCCCTCACTATGATGTATTAATAATAATGTTCGGGACGTCTTGTGAAGGGCAAAACTGACACACAGCTCGGCAATGGCTCCGACGGCCAAGGACACAGAAAAAAACCAGAATCAGCAATAACCTCACACTGATCACATGACGGACCATCAGAATACAGAACACCCTGTGACCCGATGATACAGAACACCCAGTGACCCGATGATACAGAACACCCCAATGTCAGTGCAAACTGGGATTTTTTTTTTTTTTTTTGCAATTCCTTTATTTTACAAAAAGTTTAAGCTTACAGTCAAGGAAAACAAAAAGGGGAAAACGCTGTATTTATCAATTGACAATAACCAAGAGGGTCACCCCATATACAACCATACGCCAACAGGCCAGGCAAGACCTGGTATATATGGGCACAGATAACATCACCAACACTAAAATGATCATCAACATGCAGGGTATACAAGGAAAATGAGGTGGCAGCATGGGAGACCCAGAACAAACACTCGTAGACTTAAAACTGTGCAACTACACAGGACACAACCATATATCGGGAAGCTGGGCACCCCAACCCGGACAGGGAACAGCGAGACTCGGATAATGCATAAAAGGATATTCAAATACCTGAGGAGCAAACTGGGATTTAAATCAAAGAGCGCGATTACAATATGCCACAGACCTCCCCATCCCCGGGAATCATTTTTCAAATACCTGGCAATAATAAAAAAAAATCCATAGACCCGTCAATCTTACCAGACACTCCAGGAGGCGAGCAGGGCGAGCGATGACAATCATCAACTTCTTGACAAGTTGGGTGACGAAGGCCACTTCAGAGCTCTCGGAGCGCTCATGAGCCTAAAAAAAATACATGACATCGTGTTACTGCACAGAACGTTGACTTAATAACGGTATCTGTTGGTAAAGATCTGACCTGTCCCAGGTAAGGTCCTACTAAGAGCAGAGTCTGGAGGAACATAAAGGTCCTACTAAGAGCAGAGTCTGGAGGAACATAAAGGTCCTACTAAGAGCAGAGTCTGGAGGAACATAAGCTGCTAGGAGTAGAGTCCAGAGGAACGTAAGGTCCTAGTAGGACCAGAGTCCAGAGAAACAGGTCTTATTAGGAGCACAGTCCAGAGGAACATCAAAGGAACATAAGGTTACCATATACTAGAAGCAGAGTCTAGAGGAACAACAGAGGAACATAAGCTCCTACTAGGAGTAGAGTACAGAGGACATAAGGTCATATTAGAAGCAGAGTCCAGAGGAACATCAGGTTCCACTAGGAGTAGCGTACAAAGGAACATTCTAGTATGACCTGATGTTTTTCTTATGTTCCTCTGCTCCTAGTATGACCTGATGTTCCTCTGGACTCTCCTTCTAGTATGACCTCACGTTCCTCTGATGTTCCTCTGGACTGTGCTCCTAGTAAGGCTGGATTCACACCTATACATTTTTAGTGCCTTTTGCAGATTTGCACTACAGTCCATTTAACATGGCTTGCTATGGAACATATTCTGTAGTGCAAATCTGCAAAATGCACTAGAAATGCATAGATGTGAATCCAGCCTTACTAGGAGCACAGTCCAGAGGAACATCAGAGGAACATAAGGTCATACTAAAAGGAGAGTCCAGAGGAACATCAGAGGAACGTGAGGTCATACTAGAAGGAGAGTCCAGAGGAACACCAGAGGAACATAAGGTCCTACTAGGAGTAGGAGTAGAGCACAGATGAACATTAGAGGAACATTAGAGGAACATTAGAGGAACATTAGAGGAACATTAGAGGAACATTAGAGGAACATAAGGTCCTACTAGGAGTAGGAGTAGAGCACAGATGAACATTAGAGGAACATAAGGTCCTACTAGGAGTAGGAGTAGAGCACAGAGGAACATTAGTGGAACATAAGGTCATACTAGAAGTAGGAGTAGAGCACAGAGGAACATTAGAGGAACATAAGGTCATACTAGGAGCAGAGTCCAGAGGAACATAAGGTTATACTAGGAGCAAAGTCCAGAGGAACATCAGAGGAACATCAGAGGAACATCAGAGGAACATCAGAGGAACATCAGAGGAACATAAGGTCATACTAGGAGCAGAGTCCAGAGGAACATAAGGTTATACTAGGAGCAAAGTCCAGAGGAACATCAGAGGAACATCAGAGGAACATCAGAGGAACATAAGGTCATACTAGGAGCAGAGTCCAGAGGAACATAAGGTTATACTAGGAGCAAAGTCCAGAGGAACATCAGAGGAACATCAGAGGAACATCAGAGGAACATAAGGTCATACTAGGAGCAGAGTCCAGAGGAACATAAGGTTATACTAGGAGCAAAGTCCAGAGGAACATCAGAGGAACATCAGAGGAACATAAGGTCATACTAGGAGCAGAGTCCAGAGGAACATAAGGTTATACTAGGAGCAAAGTCCAGAGGAACATCAGAGGAACATCAGAGGAACATCAGAGGAACATCAGAGGAACATCAGAGGAACATCAGAGGAACATAAGGTCATACTAGGAGCAGAGATCAGAGGAACATGAGATCCTACTGGGACTTTGTTACATGTCTATCTACCATTTAGAAACATTATGAACATCATTTGTTTCAAATTAAAACCTATTTAAAGGCCAAAACTATTTTTAGTCTTTGGTGAGAGGCCAGACATTCTGTTGGGTTATAATTGCTGAATAATACATCAGGTGGTGAGGAGCAACACATTCATCAATTTGTATTTTAAATGTGTATTGAAGACAGTTGGTGGATCTATTTGTTGTATAGCTTCTGTATGGGAGAAGGAATAGAAGAACCTTAAGATTATTTTTAATATTGCTGAAGAAAAGACGACACATTTCAGTGGCTGAGAGATTTCTTCTTCAGGGCTATAAAACCGCCAATATAATCAATGTCTTATCCAAACAGAACATTAACAAAAAACAAACATCTGTAGTACACATAAGTAGTATTTGAATATTGTAAAAAAGACACAGATTTTATATTCATGGATATTATACGTTTAAAGCCCTGAAGAAGGACTCCCCCACAATCCTTTAAACACGTTGGAGATTTTAAATAAAAAAAATAAATACATAAAAAAACAAACAAAAAAATAAAAAAATCCTGAAACACGGACAGAAAGACTGAGATGAAATGGGAAGTGGTGCTGGGGTGTGCTGGAGTGTCTACTGATGCTGGGGGGGGGGGGGGGGGGCAATCTATTGTTTGGGAGGGAAGCATCTACTTTTGAGGGAGGGTTCTATTGATGCTGGCTGCTGGGAGATCTATTGTTGCTGGCAGGGGGGTCTATTGTTGCTGGGGTGGATATTTTGTTGCGGGGGGGTCATCTACTCTTGAGGGAGGGGTCTATTGATGCTGGCTGCTGAGAGATCTATTGTTCTGGCAAGGATTTATTGTTGCGGGGTGGATCTATTGTTTCTGAAGAGGGATATTTTACTGTGGGGGGGGGTTCATCTACTCTTGAGGGAGGGGTCCATTGATGCTGGCTGCTGGGAGATCTACTGTCCTGGCAGGGATCTATTTGTTGCTGGGGTGGATATTTTGTTGCGGGGGGGGGGGGGGGGGGGGGGTCATCTACTCTTGAGGGAGGGGTCCATTGATGCTGGGCTGCTGGGAGATCTATTGTTCTGGCAAGGATTTATTGTTACGGGGGTGGATCTATTGTTTCTGAAGAGGGCATTTTTGTTGAAGGGGGGATCTATTGTTGCTGGGAGGCATCTGCTTTTGAGGGAAGAGTCTACTGATGCTGGTTGCTGGGAGATCTATTGTTGCTGGGGGGGTTAGTTGTGGGAATCTATTTTACCGCTTTTCTTGTTATTGACAACACTCCATACACATAACTTTAGCACCACAAAATAATTACCTTGGTTCTGTATTCTCTAAAAGGAGCAGTACTGGGAGGGACACGGGTCTCAGCGGGATCCCTGGGTCCCGAATTAACGCTCAGAACACGCAACTCCTGGCTCCG
>NW_027507785.1:333035735-333151857 GCF_037356315.1 Lithobates pipiens
ACACACAAACACACACACACACACACAAACACACACACACACACACAAAACACACACACACAAACACACACACACAAACACACACACAAACACACACACAAACACACACACAAACACACACACAAACACACACACACATACACACACACATACACACACATACACACACATAACACACACATAAACACACACACAGACACACACAAACACACACACAAACACACACACACACACACACACAAACACACACACAGACACACACACACACAGACACACACAAACACACACACAAACACACACACAAACACACACACAAACACACACACAAACAAACACACAAACACACACTAATTCCAATCAGTTTTCCCCTTTAAAAAACAATTGGTATAAAAAAAAAAAAAAGTAGAAAAATGATATTGTAAAATGTTCCCTGTGACACGAATATTACGATTGTCCGGTACGAAGCACAGCAAAGTCATCTACAAATCAATTATTCATTTTTTATTTTGCACCGTTTTCAAAGTAACACGAAACAAAAATTAAAGGAAGAGAAATGATCAGAAGTATAAAAAGTTTAAATATTAATGAATAAAAAAAATAAAAAAAATCTGTCAGAGAGGGGGGGTCACTGTACAAGCATTATCGGGGGGGGGGGGGGGGGGGGGGGGGGGAGTGGTCACTGTACAAGCATTGTCGGGGGGGGGGGGGGTCACTGTACAAGCAGTGTCGGGGGGGGGGGTCACTGTACAAGCATTGTCAGGGGGGGGGGTCACTGTACAAGCATTGTCAGGGTGGGGGGTCACTGTACAAGCATTGTCAGGGGGTGTGTCACTGGAACAAGCATTGTCAGGGGGGGGGTCACTGTACAAGCATTGTCAGGGGGGGGGTCACTGTACAAGCATTGTCAGGGGGGGGTCACTGTACAAGCATTGTCAGGGGGGGGGGTGGTCCGTGTACAAGCATTGTCAGGGGGGGGGTCACTGTACAAGCATTGTCGGGGGGGGGGGTCACTGTACAAGCATTGTCAGGGGGGGGGGTCACTGTACAAGCATTGTCAGGGGGGGGGGGTCACTGTACAAGCATTGTCAGGGGGGGGGTCACTGTACAAGCATTGTCAGGGGGGGGGGTCACTGTACAAGCATTGTCAGGGGGGGGGGTCACTGTACAAGCATTGTCAGGGGGGGTGGGGGGGTCACTGTACAAGCATTGTCAGGGGGGGGGGGGGGGGGTCACTGTACAAGCATTGTCGGGGGGGGGTCACTGTACAAGCATTGTCGGGGGGGGGGGTCAATGTACAAGCATTGTCAGGGGGGGTCACTGTACAAGCATTGTCAGGGGGGGTCACTGTACAAGCATTGTCCAGGGGGTGGTCACTGTACAAGCATTGTCAGGGGGGGGGTCACTGTACAAGCATTGTCAGGGGGGGGGGGTGGTCACTGTACAAGCATTGTCGTGGGGGGGGGTCACTGTACAAGCATTGTCAGGGGGGGGGGGTCACTGTACAAGCATTGTCAGGGGGGGGGGTCACTGTACAAGCATTGTCAGGGGGGGGTCACTGTACAAGCATTGTCAGGGGGGGGTCACTGTACAAGCATTGTCAGGGGGGGGGTCACTGTACAAGCATTGTCAGGGGGGGGGTCACTGTACAAGCATTGTCAGGGGGGGGGTCACCGTACAAGCATTGTCAGGGGGGGGGTCACCGTACAAGCATTGTCAGGGGGGGGGGGTCACCGTACAAGCATTGTCAGGGGGGGGGGTCACCGTACTAGCATTGTCAGGGGGGGGGGGCCGTACTCTCATTGTCAGGGGGGGGGGGGGTCACCGTACAAGCATTGTCAGGGGGGGGGGTCACCGTACTAGCATTGTCAGGGGGGGGGTCACCGTACAAGCATTGTCAGGGGGGGGGGGTCACCGTACTAGCATTGTCAGGGGGGGGGGTCACCGTACAAGCATTGTCAGGGGGGGGGGTCACCGTACAAGCATTGTCAGGGGGGGGTCACCGTACTAGCATTGTCAGGGGGGGGGGTCACCGTACAAGCATTGTCAGGGGGGGGGGTCACGTACAAGCATTGTCAGGGGGGGGGGGTCACCGTACAAGCATTGTCAGGGGGGGGGGGTCACCGTACAAGCATTGTCAGGGGGGGGGGGTCACCGTACAAGCATGTCAGGGGGGGGGGGGGGTCACCGTACAAGCATTGTCAGGGGGGTGGGGTCACTGTACAAGCATTGTCAGGGGGGGGGGTCACTGGGTACAAGCATTGTCGGGGGGGGGGGTCACTGTACAAGCATTGTCAGGGGGGGGGGGGTCACTGTACAAGCATTGTCAGGGGGGGGGTCACTGTACAAGCATTGTCAGGGGGGGGGTCACTGTACAAGCATTGTCAGGGGGGGGGGTCACTGTACAAGCATTGTCAGGGGGGGGGTCACTGTACAAGCATTGTCGGGGGGGGGGGGTCACTGTACACGATTGTCAGGGGGGGTCACTGTACAAGCATTGTCGGGGGGGGGTCACTGTACAAGCATTGTCGGGGTAGGGCACTGTTACAAGCATTGTTGGGGGGGGGTCACTGTACAAGCATTGTGGGGGGGGGGTCACTGTACAAGCATTGTCAGGGGGGGGTCACTGTACAAGCATTGTCGGGGTAGGGCACTGTACAAGCATTGTCGGGGTAGGGCACTGTACAAGCATTGTTGGGGGGGGGTCACTGTACAAGCATTGTTGGGGGGGGGGGGGAGGGGGTCACTGCACCTTCCTCGCTGCTACACAACATAAGAAACTTGTTGGGCTATCAGACGGTTTCATCTCGATGAGGGTCATAGTGGCTCAGATATCGAGATCAGAAGAAGCTTTTATTTCAATTATCTCACTTTCCAGATGTTGTGTAAAACAGCAGATAACGGTGAGGAGAGGACGAGGGAAGAGATGCTGCACCAGAAGGGAAGGGGGGCGCTGCACAGAAGGGAAGGGGGGGGCGCTGCACAAGAAGGGAAGGGGGGGGGGCGCTGCACAGAAGGGAAGGGGGGGGGCGCTGCACAGAAGGGAAGGGGGGGGCGCTGCACAAGAAGGGAAGGGGGGGCGCTGCACAAGAAGGGAAGGGGGGGCGCTGCACAAGAAGGGAAGGGGGGGCGCTGCACAAGAAGGGAAGGGGGGGCGCTGCACAAGAAGGGAAGGGGGGGCGCTGCACAAGAAGGGAAGGGGGGGCGCTGCACAAGAAGGGAAGGGGGCGCTGCACAAGAAGGGAAGGGGGGGCGCTGCACAAGAAGGGAAGGGGGGGGCGCTGCACATGAAGGGAAGGGGGGGCGCCGCACAGAAGGGAAGGGGGGGCCCCCCGCACAGAAGGGAAGGGGGGGCACCCCGCACAGAAGGGAAGGGGGGGCACTGCACAGAAGGGAAGGGGGGGCACTGCACAGAAGGGAAGGGGGGGCACTGCACAGAAGGGAAGGGGGGGCACTGCACAGAAGGGAGAGGTGGGGCGCCCCGCACAGAAGGGAGGGGGGGCACTGCACAGAAGGGAGGGGGGCACTGCACAGAAGGGAGAGGTGGGGCGCCCCGCACAGAAGGGAAGGGGGGGCACTGCACAGAAGGGAGGGGGGGGCACTGCACAGAAGGGAGGGGGGGCACTGCACAGAAGGGAAGGGGGGGCGCTGCACAGAAGGGAGGGGGGCACTGCACATGTATCTGGGACCTTTCATAGAACTTTTAACAGTCCTGTGACTTCTCTCCAATGTTATCGTCTTCAGCTAAAGCCCCGCCCACATCATAAACCTGCCGGGTTTCGCTCGGTTTCGCACCGCTCAGGAGGAACATCTCCGCAATCATTTTGTGATTCAGGTGGAAATAGAAATGCGCCGGCTGTCAGGCAGCGGCATGCGGATTCCGGAGTAAGACACGGCGGAACGCACGCCCCCGGCGCTGTCAGTAGCGATGATACGGTTTAACGCCAGCAATTTGTAGAGCGGCCGTGCCCAGCTGAGCACCTCATTACACGGAGCAGGAGGGAGGACAAACCCCACAAGAGGAGGAGGAGGAGGAGGAAGAGGAGAGGAGGAGGAGGAGGAGGAGGAGGAAGAGGGAAGATCTGAACAAAGCTTTGGTGGGTCACCCGAGCAACTGTGATGTGACATCTGCGAGTACAAATCTACGGAGCCCCAAAAAAAAGGAAAGATCCTTTAATAAAGGAGCGGCCGCTGTGTGATATTTATAATAGAACAAAATCCTAAAGCCCTACAGAGTCCCCGACACCGAGGATGGGGGCCCCAATCCTTCCAAAGGAGTTGGATTTGTTTTGGGTTTTCCATAATAAAAGTGATCATTCTCCAACCGGCAGGAGAGTCCGAGACTTTATTCTGACGCACAGCGCTCTGAACAGTAGTACCTAACAGAGTGCAGGGGTCAGTGGCGTGTAACACACAGCGCATGGGTCAGTGGCGTGTAACACACAGCGCAGGGGTCAGTGGCGTGTAACACACAGCGCAGGGGTCAGTGGCGTGTAACACACAGCGCAGGGGTCAGTGGCGTGTAACACACAGCGCAGGGGTCAGTGGCTGTAACACACAGCGCAGGGGTCAGTGGCGTGTAACACACAGCGCAGGGGTCAGTGGCGTGTAACACCAGCGAAGGGTCAGTGGCGTGTAACACACAGCGCAGGGGTCAGTGGCGTGTAACACACAGCGCAGGGGTCAGTGGCGTGTAACACACAGCGCAGGGGTCAGTGGCGTGTAACACACAGCGCAGGGGTCAGTGGCGTGTAACACACAGCGCAGGGGTCAGTGGCGTGTAACACACAGCGCAGGGGTCAGTGGCGTGTAACACACAGCGCAGGGGTCAGTGGCGTGTAACACACAGCGCAGGGGTCAGTGGCGTGTAACACAGCGCAGGGGTCAGTGGCGTGTAACACACAGCGCAGGGGTCAGTGGCGTGTAACACACAGCGCAGGGGTCAGTGGCGTGTAACACACAGCGCAGGGGTCAGTGGCGTGTAACACACAGCGCAGGGGTCAGTGGCGTGTAACACACAGCGCAGGGGTCAGTGGCGTGTAACACACAGCGCAGGGGTCAGTGGCGTGTAACACACAGCGCAAGGGTGCAGTGGCGTGTAACACACAGCGCAAGGGTCAGTAGCGTGTAACACACAGCGCAAGGGTCAGTAGCGTGTAACACACAGCGCAAGGGTCAGTAGCGTGTAACACACAGCGCAAGGGTCAGTAGCGTGTAACACACAGCGCAGGGGTTAGTCGCATTCAGCGCAGAGCGCAGGGGTCAGTATCGTGTAACACACAGCGCAGGGGTCAGTAGCGCGTAACGCAGAGCGCAGGGGTCAGTCACATTCAGTGCAGAGCGCAGTGGTCAGTCACATTCAGCGCAGAGCGCAGGGGTCAGTAGTGCATAAAGCAGAGTCCAGTACGTAATGCAGATATTCCAACACTGACACACAAACTCCATAATCTTTAAATGCTTGAAAAGACCTTCTTAGACCGACCCACCACCGGCAAGGTCTGGCGATTGCCCAAACGTACAAAAAAAAATAGCAATCCCCTTTTTAAAACAAAATGGGTAATTAAACCCAGTAGGGTGAAGGTCCTCGGGTATACCCTGAAAGTCTTGGGTGGGGGGGGGGGGGGGGTGCGGGGGGTCACATGGCCTTTTGGTCAGGTTCTCCCCCTCCCATAGACCTAGCACTTGGGTTGGTCGCTCCCAAAGAAAGGGTCTGCTGGGTGAGCCAGTAAGTCCCCCAGTCCCTGTCAGGAGCCTTGCCTTCCAGGAGATCAGGGCCAGATTCCTTTCTCTTCCGAGGAGCACCGTGTCTACACCCTTTGCACTTTTGTTTTATACACCATGGGCCAAATAAAATAATAAAGGGGGGGGGGGGGGTCGGGGTAATTCCAGCCAATGGGCAAAGAAAGCAAGAAGTGAAAAGAGGTCAAGTTGATTTTAACAGAATTTTCACAGCTGCTACCTTGGTTTTGCTATAGACACAATTCAGGGAACAATACCGAGCTCACAGCCGGGGGGGGGGGGGGGGTACATAGAATGAGTGAAGACAAGGTTATATATAAACGTGGTTTTGACCCCCCTGCATATACATAATGCAGTGACCGGCCTCAGGTGATACAAAGAAATTAAACAAATCCTCCTACATAAGTTGTACCTGTTTATCTACAGTCTTCTCTACATCCGTTTATAGGGCTGAATTTATAGAGCTTTTCTGAGAGTTTAAACAAAAAGGGGGGGGGGAGCAAAAGTTACACTCTGCAGAGCTCAGCTGACAGCTGATTGGAAGGAAGGAAGGGACCCCCCCCCCTTCACACAGAACACAGGAACAGAGCTGAGGCTGTAAATCACAGGCTGTGTGCTGGAGCTCCTTGCTGTGTCACCTTTTATCTCTTGGTGTCAAAGGGGGGGGGGGCTGCAAAGAGCCTTGCTTACCACAATAGAAGTGAGACTCAATATGGAGGGGTTACACTTATTACAATCAGAGGCTCAGTTATGACACTCACATCTTGCAGCAGTTTCCTCCAGGTTCTCATGAAGCTCATAGAAGTAGCGGGAAGTAATGAGTCCATCACGAGACTTGGCCAGGCAATCACGAGCCAGCTCGATCACCTGGTGATGAATGAAGCTCAGGACGCCGTCTGCCAAAGGGAGGACATTCTCCGGAGTATTGCTGCCGATGAAATCCGCCAATCGCTCTTCCATCTGCGCCTTCGCCTGAAGGAGACAACGGCAGAAGTAATGAAGGGAACACGAGAGATTGTGGTGACATATTCTTCATCATAGAAAAGTGAGAACGCCCGTCTGCAGCGTGCAATCCCCAAAACACCACTACATGGGGAGCCAAGCATGTCACCCCAAGACCCCTCACCCCAAGACCCCTCACCTATCACCCCAAGACCCCTGAGCCATCACCCTCGTCACCCCAAGACCCCTCACCTATCACCCTCGTCACCCCAAGACCCCTCACCTATCACCCTCGTCACCCCAAGACCCCTCACCTATCACCCTCGTCACCCCAAGACCCCTCACCTATCACCCTCGTCACCCCAAGACCCCTCACCTATCACCCTCGTCACCCCAAGACCCCTCACCTATCACCCCAAGACCCCTCACCTATCACCCCAAGTCCCCTCACCTATCACCCCAAGTCCCCTCACCTATCACCCCAAGTCCCCTCACCTATCACCCCAAGACTCCTGACCCCAAGATCCCTGACCTATCACCCTCGTCACCCCAAGACCCCTGACCTATCACCCCAAGACCCCTCACCTATCACCCTTGTCACCCCATACATCCCCCTAACTATCTTCACCCCACACATCCCCCCAACTCACAAATCCCAACTTTACCCCACACGACCCCCTTCACCACACACATCACCCCACACATCCCCCTACTCCCTTGACCCCACACAACCCCCTACTCCCTTCGCCCCACACAACCCCCCTACTGCCCACACAACTCCCTTCGCCCCCAGCTCTCCCACGCATCCCATGACCCTTCACCCCCAAGGCTCTCCCCACTGACCCTTTACCCCCCATCTCCCACGCATCCCGACCCTGCATCCCCAGCTCTTCCCACACATCCGACTCTGGCCGCCCCCAGCTCTCTGACACATCCTGCAACCACTAACCCCCAGCTCTCCCACACAACCTGCAACCCTTCACCTCCCGCGACCACTAACCCCCAAGCTCTCCCACACGTCCCAACCCCTTAACCCTCTTTCCTACACATCTCGCTAAGCCGATAATCACAACTGTATGCTCTTGCTATCCCAGTGATCTTCTGCCCCCCACCCCCCCATATTCCCAGACACCCCCCTGACCACTCCGCTGATCCCCATATCAGTCCAGTAACCCAGACTTTACTTACCAGACTCAAATCTACTACGTTGCCGATTCAGTAAAACTGGAAACTTGTATACAGAGTCCAGTAAACATCGGACCCAGATAACTGGTATATCGTGATCAGATGAGAGGAAGATCTTTCTTCCTGGTTGCTATGGGTAACAGCACAATCCCCCCCCCCCTCCACATTCTATACTGACTCTTTCTTACCTTGGGAAATCTTTCCTTGTAGACATGGTTCATCATTACAATCTCACCATCATACGTGATGGGGCAACGGCCGGGACTGGACAGAGGGAGAGAAAAGGAAAACATTCAACAGGATAATGATTTCACGGCTCTCTGGTGGTACAGAGAAGACACCGGGGCGTAATACATTTATTATTATTATGATACAGATTTGCGGTTCTAAAGAACGGACTGGTTGCTCTGGGTAACAGCGCTGTCGGGGGTAGGTGGACAGGGAAAGGACAGATTTGGGGGGGTTGCATTGTCAGCAGGTTGGAGATGGTTTAGCAGCTGGTGACGGCACGAGAAGACAGGCCACTCAATACCGCCTGGTTATAAATCTGTCTGTCGCTCTCAGCTGCCGAGTGAAGCCGGGGCTACAGATGATAAATGGCATCACTACGGCAGCATATTTCACATTCCTCCACACAAAGCCGACAACAGGGAATGATGTCATTTTCAAACCTCCAACACACAATATTGGGCTATTAACGCTCCTCAACCTGATGTTTCTACAGCTCTGAGGCAATAATAGAGCAATACAGAGCGAGGACGCGGGCCGCATACTAAGCGATCGATCGGACGATGAAACGCTATGACTCATCCTCTCCCCGATAAGCCCCAGTAACCTCCAGGGACAATGATGTCATCCAGATAAGAATTACATACTGAAACAAGCCAAGCGTGTCCCCATAATTGCAGCCTTATGGACTCAGCAGATGATGTAAGGGAATTCATGGGACTTTCAGAACAGGTGGTGCAAGAGCCCCATGATAGAGGTCCAATGACGGGTCTGACTGCAGGATGGTATCATGCATGGGGTACAAGGGCCCCATGATAGAGGTCCAATGACGGTTCTGACTGCAGGATGGTATCATGCATGGGGTACAAGGGCCCCATGATAGAGGTCCAATGACGGGTCTGACTGCAGGATGGTATCATGCATGGGGTACAAGGGCCCCATGATAGAGGTCCAATGACGGTTTCTGACTGCAGGATGGTATCATGCATGGGGTACAAGGGCCCCATGATAGAGGCCCAATGACGGGTCTGGCTGCAGGATGGTATCATGCATGGGGTACAAGGGCCCCATGATAAAGGCCCAATGACGGGTCTGGCTGCAGGATGGTATCATGCATGGGGTACAAGGGCCCCATGATAGAGGTCCAATGACGGCTCTGACTGCAGGATGGTATCATGCATGGGGTACAAGGGCCCCATGATAGAGGTCCAATGACGGCTCTGACTGCAGGATGGTATCATGCATGGGGTACAAGGGCCCCATGATAGAAGCTCAATAACGTGGTCTGACTGCAGGATGGTATCATGCATGGGGTACAAGGGCCCCATGATAAAGGCCCAATGACGGGTCTGGCTGCAGGATGGTATCATGCATGGGGTACAAGGGCCCCATGATAGAAGCTCAAAACGGGTCTGACTGCAGGATGGTCTCATGCATGGGGTACAAGGGCCCCATGATAGAGGCCCAATAACAGGTCTGACTGCAGGATGGTATCATGCATAAGGTACAAGGGCCCCATGACAGAGGCTCAATAACGGGTCTGACTGCAGGATGGTATCATGCATGGGGTACAAGGGCCCCATGATAGAGGTCCAATGACGGGTCTGACTGCAGGATGGTATCATGCATGGGGTACAAGGGCCCCATGATAAAAGCTCAATAACGGGTCTGACTGCAGGATGGTATCATGCATGGGGTACAGGGGCCTCATGATAGAGGCTCATTAATGGGTCTGACTGCAGGATGGTATCATTTATGAGTTACAATGGCCTCATGATAAAGGCCTAATGACTGGTCTGACTGCCGGATTGTATCATGGATGATGTACAAGGGCCCAATAACAGGTCAGACTTCAGGATGGTATCATTTATGGAGGTACATGACAGAGGCTCATTGACGGGTCTTCATTGAGAGGAGGTCACCCACAAGGTCCAAGGGCCCCATGATAGAGGTTCACCGATGGGTCTGACTTTGGGATAGTGTAACTTGCATGGCACAAGGGCCCCATGATGGAGGGCCAATGACAGGTCTGACTGCAGGATGGTATCATGCATGGGGTACAAGGGCCCCATGATAGAGGCCCATTAATGGGTCTGACCGCAGGATGATATCATGCATGGGGTACAAGGGCCCCATAATAGAGGCCCAATATTGGGTCTGACTTCAGGATGGTGTCATCCAAGTGGTACAAGTGCCCCAAGATAGAGGTTCAATGACAGGTCTGGCTTTGTGATGGTGTCATCTACATAGTTAGAAGGGCCCCATGATAGAGGATCAATGACGGGTCTGACTGCAGGCTGGTATCATGCATGGGGTACAAGGGCCTCATATTAGAGGTCCAATGACGGGTCTGACTGCAGGATAGTATCATGAATGGGGTACAAGGGCCCCATGATAGAGGCTCAATAATGGGTCTGGCTGCAGGATGGTATCATGCATGGGGTACAAGGGCCCCATGATAGAGGCTCATCGATGGGTCTGACTGCATGGGGTACAAGGGCCCCCATGATAGAGGCTCATCGATGGGTCTGACTGCATGGGGTACAAGGGCCCATGATAGAGGCTCAATAACTGGTCTGACTGCAGGATAGCATCATGCATGGGGTACAAGGGCCTCATGATAGAAGCTTTTCAATGGGTCCTACTGCAGGATGGTATCATTTATGAGTTACAAGGGCCTCATGATAAAGGCCTAATGACTGGTCTGACTGCTGGATTGTATCATGGATGATGTACAAGGGCCCAATGACAGGTCAGACTTCAGGATGGTATTCATTTATGGAGGTACATGACAGAGGCTCATTGACGGGTCTTCTTCGAGAGGAGGTCACCCACAAGGTGCAAGGGCCCCATGATAGAGGTTCGCCGATGGGTCTGACTTTGGGATAGTGTAACCTGCATGGCACAAGGGCCCCATGATGGAGGGACAATGACAGGTCTGGCTGCAGGATGGTATCATGCATGGGGTACAAGGGCCCCATGATAGAAGCCCATTAATGGGTCTGACTGCAGGATGATATCATGCATGGGGTACAAGGACCCCATGATAGAAGCCCATTAATGGGTCTGACCGCAGGATGATATCATGCATGGGGTACAAGGGCCCCATTATAGAGGCCCAATAATGGGTCTGACTTCAGGATGGTGTCATCCAAGTGGTACAAGTGCCCCAAGATAGAGGTTCAACGACAGGTCTGGCTTTGTGATGGTGTCATCTACATGGTATAAGGGCCCCATGATAGAGGATCAATGACAGGTCTGAATGTAGGGTGACATCATTCACAAAATGAAAGGACTCCACGATAGAGGTTCAACGACAGGTCTGGCTTTGGAATGGTGTCACCTGCATGGTACAAGGGCCCCATGATACAGCCTCTTCAAGGGGTCTGCCTTCAGGATGGCGTCATCCACATGTCTCAAGGGCCCCATGATAGAGGCTCATTAACAGGTCTGACTGCAGGAGGTCATCATTGGTGAATCTCACATACAGCCGATTGCTCCCCGTTTATAGACCACTTTGTGCTTTGGTTGCATGTTCAATTAGAGCAATAGGTGTTATATCAATAACTATTTAACCCGTTCATTGGAAACAGAAAAAAAATTAATTTCTCTTCTGAGCTAATTGTTTTGCAGACAGGCGTGGCGAGAAGATTAATAGCCCCCCAGTGCTGTGTCACCCAAGCCAATGGCGGGCGGAGGGGGCCGGAACACCGCAGTGTTTTCCTCTCGTCTCAGTTGGGATCCCTCGGGGACATGAAGTGACAGAATATTTAATGCCGGGACGGAATGAGCGAGCCGGGAGGTCAGAGTATAAAAACTGGAGGGAAGAGACGAGCCTAAAGACTCCGCCGATATTTGTTATCACACCGAACGTCAGCCGGATCCCCACCCCCAATGTGACATTAACATCTTACTAATCACCGGAGGGAAGATGGAGAGCAGGGAGTACAACTCCCATCATCCGCCCAGGATATTCCACAAATCCCACCATCCACCCAGGATATACAACTCCCACCATCCACCCAGAATATTCCACAACTCCCACCATCCACCCAGAATATTCCACAACTCCCACCATCCACCCAGAATATTCCACAACTCCCATCATCATCCACCCAGGATATACAACTCCCACCATACACCCAGAAATTTCCACAACTCCCACCATCCACCCAGAAAATTCCACAACTCCCATCATCCGCCCAGGATATACAACTCCCACCATCCACCCAGAATATTCCACAACTCCCATCATCATCCACCCAGGATATACCACAACTCCCATCATCCGCCCAGGATATACAACTCCCACCATACACCCAGAAATTTCCACAACTCTCACCATCCACCCAGAATATTCCACAACTCCCATCATCCGCCCAGGATATACAACTCCCACCATCCACCCAGAATATTCCACAACTCCCATCATCATCCACCCAGGATATACAACTCCCACCATCCACCCAGAATATTCCACAACTCCCATCATCCGCCCAAAATATTCCACAACTCCCATCATCCGCCCAGAAGATTCCACAACTCCCATCATCCCCCCAAAATATTTCACAACTCCCATCATCCGCCCAAAATAT
This sequence comes from Lithobates pipiens, assembly GCF_037356315.1. Classification (NCBI taxonomy): domain Eukaryota; kingdom Metazoa; phylum Chordata; class Amphibia; order Anura; family Ranidae; genus Lithobates; species Lithobates pipiens. Next base: position 333,048,422 of record NW_027507785.1, read on the forward strand.
TCCACAACTCCCATCTTCCGCCCAGGATATACAACTCCCACCATCCACCCAGAATATTCCACAACTCCCACCATCCACCCAGAATATTCCACAACTCCCATCATCCGCCCAAAATATTCCACAACTCCCACCATCCACCCAGAATATTCCACAACTCCCATCATCCCCCAAAATATTTCACAACTCCCATCATCCGCCCAAAATATTCCACAACTTCCCATCTTCCGCCCAGGATATACAACTCCCACCATCCACCCAGAATATTCCACAACTCCCACCATCCAGCCAGAATATTCCACAACTCCCATCATCCGCCCAAAATATTCCACAACTCCCATCATCTGCCCAAAATATTCCACAACTCCCATCATCTGCCCAGAATATTTCACAACTCCCATCATCTGCCCAAAATATTCCACAACTCCCATCATCTGCCCAAAATATTCCACAACTCCCATCATCCGCCCAGAAGATTCCACAACTCCCATCATCCGCCCAAAATATTCCACAACTCCCATCATCCGCCCAAAATATTCCACAACTCCCATCATCCGCCCAAAATATTCCACAACTCCCATCATCTGCCCAGAATATTTCACAACTCCCATCATCCGCCCAGAAGATTCCACAACTCCCATCATCCGCTCAGAATATTCCACAACTCCCATCATCCACCCAGAATATACCACAACTCCCATCATCCACCCCCAGAATATACCAACACCATCACCCCCCCCCCCCCAAAAAAAATTCCTCAACTCCCATTACCCCCCCCCCCCTCCCAGAATATGCCACAACTCCCATCAGCCGCATCATTATTTGAAACATTTATATTATTATATTTTAGTAATTTAGAGAAAGGAAAGGAAGGTCTAACTTTTGGGGCAGTAGGTGATTTCTCACCTGTCGGGGGGTGGGGGATGTGGGGGGGGGGAGTTCATACAATAAAGCACATCACAGAATAATAGGAGTGAAGATAACAAAATGACGGCTCACAGGAAAGGCTTCTGTAACCTTCACACAGGAATTTCAATCAGCCGACTAGTAAATTGGCCGGGGAGGAAATGTTTGTAGGAAACAAGCGGCGAATCCTCGGAGGGGAGGGGGGGGGGGGAGGCAGATTTGCATGAACAAGCCAACGCCAAAATAAAATGTCAAATTAAATATGTGACTGACTGCGGCGCGGGGTGGAGGAGATCTCACATCATGAAAGTCTCTACGGCCAATGTGACTGCGAGAATCATACGGATAATCAGCCGAATGCAAACATGCAGCAGGTGGCGCTACACAAAGGGACCCAGAGGATAGCCCACCCAGGAGACCCCACCAGTCCAGGGGAGGACAGCGGACGACCCCAGAGGGCAGCGGGAGACACCCCACAGAGAGGACAGTGGGCAGCGGGAGACACCCCCCCAGAGATGACAGCGGGAGACCCTCCCCCACAGAATGACAGCGGGAGACCCTCCCCCCAGAAATGACAGCGGGAGACCCTCCCCCCAGAAATGACAGCGGGAGACCCTCCCCCAGAAATGACAGCGGGAGACCCTCCCCCCAGAAATGACAGCGGGAGACCCTCCCCCCAGAAATGACAGCGGGAGACCCTCCCCCCAGAAATGACAGCGGGAGACCCTCCCCCCCAGAAATGACAGCGGGAGACCCTCCCCCCCAGAAATGACAGCGGGAGACCCTCCCCCCCAGAAATGACAGCGGGAGACCCCTCCCCCCCAGAAATGACAGCGGGAGACCCTCCCCCCAGAAATGACAGCGGGGCGGGAGACCCCCCCCCAGAAATGACAGCGGGAGACCCCCCCCCAGAAATGACAGCGGGAGACCCTCCCCCCAGAAATGACAGCGGGAGACCCTCCCCCCCAGAAATGACAGCGGGAGACCCTCCCCCCCAGAAATGACAGCGGGAGACCCTCCCCCCCAGAAATGACAGCGGGAGACCCTCCCCCCCAGAAATGACAGCGGGAGACCCTCCCCCCCAGAAATGACAGCGGGGCGGGAGACCCCCCCCCCAGAAATGACAGCGGGAGACCCCCCCCCCACAAAGGACAGCGGGAGACTCCTCCCCCCACAGAAAGGACAGCGGGAGACCCCCCCTACAGAAAGGACAGCGGGAGACCCCCCCCACAGAAAGGACAGCGGGAGACCCTCCCCCCCAGAAAGGACAGCGGGAGACCCCCCCCCCCCACAGAAAGGACAGCGGGAGACCCCCCCCACAGAAGGACAGCGGGAGACCCCCCCCCCACAGAAAGGACAGCGGGAGACCCCCCCCCACAGAAAGGACAGCGGGAGACCCCCCCCCACAGAAAGGACAGCGGGAGACCCCCCCCCCACAGAAAGGACAGCGGGAGACCCCCCCCACAGAAAGGACAGCGGGAGACACCCCCCCCCCCCACAGAAAGGACAGCGGGAGACCCCCCCCCCACAGAAAGGACAGCGGGAGACCCCCCCCCACAGAAAGGACAGCGGGAGACCCCCCCCCCACAGAAAGGACAGCGGGAGACCCCCCCCCACAGAAAGGACAGCGGGAGACCCCCCCCCCCACAGAAAGGACAGCGGGAGACCCCCCCCCCCACAGAAAGGACAGCGGGAGCCCCCCCCCCACAGAAAGGACAGCGGGAGACCCCCCCCACAGAAAGGACAGCGGGAGACCCCCCCCACAAAAAGGACAGCGGGAGACCCCCCCACAGAAAGGACAGCGTATCCCAGGTCACAAAGTCAGCCTGCAGGCACTGTGAGGAGCTCTGCTATACAGTAACGAGTGGAGGGATATCACATCCCACCCCTGTCTGTCGGTGTTTGTAGCAGAGGTTGGGGGGAGGGGCCGGAGGGTCTATGAATATGAATGTCCTGGACTGAGGTTCATTCCCAGCAAATTAGCTCGGCAGACCATAAATCTGGACATACATTTCAGTGCAGCTCAATTAGGGGAGCCGAGACGGTGGCCGTATCTAATTGGGCGATTCTTGGAAGTGGCGCGGGATTAATTCACTTAACCCTCGACGTGCCAGAGGAGAACGTGCGGCACACAGGCGCCCACCATTCTCCGGCACCCGGACATCCCTCTTCATTCATATCAGTTACCAGGACACAAACGTCACTGAGGTGAGAGGAGACAAACCCAAGACGATCGTCTCCTCCCCCCACCCACTGACCGGAGGGCGCATCCATTCATATTATACATGGGCAGAGCTTCCCCCCCCCCCCCCCCCCCTCTGCTGATCAGAATTTACCACCATTTATACTTGGATCTCCTACTGGGAAGGGAGGGAGGGGACACCCCCCCCCCCCCCCATTTGACATAGGAACAGAGCAGAGGCTGTCAATCATGGGCTGTGTGCTGCAGCTCCATCCCCGTCACCATTTTTCTCTTGGTGTCAGGAAAACTTGTCAGAAGTAATCCATGCCAATAGCAGAGGAAGGAGGCAGCAGACAGAAGTGACAGTGCTCTGGACTGAGACAAGTACACACTATAGAGGGATTTGCTACAACTAAATGTGATCTGGTATCAGTCTCCTGCAGTCCATGTACAGCAGAGCTCAGACTGGAAGAAGCAGAAGCAGCAGCACAAGGAGCCAAAAAAGTGTGCTGCAGTGCTTGTGTGATAACATGATAATAGAGAAAGAGAGCAGAGTGACAGAGAGATGAGCTCATCAGTCTGCTGTTGCTCCTTTCACTGTCCAATGACAGACGGGGGGAGGGGACAACACCTGTAAGTGTTAAGGAATTGGGCAGAGAAAAAAAAAAAAAAAACAACAGGTCTTCTGCCTGTTGTGTTTAGCAGAGCTGTGTTAATCTAAGAACTGAATGGACAGAAATCCTTTGGCTGGTAAAAACTCCTAAATATGGACTCTCCCAAAGGGGTGTGGATTTCTCCCCCAGGTGGGGGGGGGACGCTCTCCCCCAAGTGGGAGGGGGGGGGACGCTCTCCCCCAAGTGGGAGGGCGGGGGGGGGGGACGCTCTCCCCCAAGTGGGAGGGCGGGTGGGGAGGGGGGGACGCTCTCCCCCAAGTGGGAGGGGGGGGGACGCTCTCCCCCAAGTGGGAGGGGGGGGGACGCTCTCCCCCAAGTGGGAGGGGGGGGGACGCTCTCCCCCAAGTGGGGGGGGGGGACGCTCTCCCCCAAGTGGGGGGGGGACGCTCTCCCCCAAGTGGGGGGGGGGGACGCTCTCCTCCAAGTGGGGGGGGGGGCGCTCTCCCCCAAGTGGGGGGGGGGATGCTCTCCCCCAAGTGGGGGGGGGACGCTCTCCCCCAAGTGGGGGGGGGACGCTCTCCCCCAAGTGGGGGGGGCAGACTCTCCCCTCCCCCAAGTGTGTATTTAGCAGTTTGCCTGGATCTCATCTTTAAATGAGAATATAATAAGACGTCATTTTGGCAGGTGGGTCTCAGCAGGTAAGTGGTCTTTCTCTTCCATTTCCTGCCAGTCTCAGCGCGCTCGGTGTAAGCTCTTCTCCGATTCGCTCTTTATATTAGATGCTGTATAATAAATTTCCAGCCGTCTGAGTGGTGGGAATTTTTCGGTTATTTGCATATGACGAATGGCTGACATTTCCTCTCATCCGTCAAACGGATGATGCGGAAAACTCCTAACGATCTCCAGGAATGTCACCTCCCTCCGTATTGATGACCGGCTCCGAGCCGCCATCACCGCGCCACTAATCTCCACCACAATGGGGCTCGTTCATCATGCGGAGAAGGGAAGGTGTAAGTAATATCTGATAATCCGCATCCCTGGGAGGGGGGAGAACAGACGGTCACATGTCTGTCCCCTCCACACATTCCATCTAATCAATATATTGATCAGTTTGTACTCGTGTCTCGTCATCCCCGTCCTGTCATATCACACGGACACAGCGAGGACAAGAGGCCTTTACCTATATAACACACAGACAAGAATGACATGGCCATTAGCCAACCAGGAGGCATGACGTCACAAAGAGGCAGCGCCACACAGCGCAAGGGGAGGGGCAAGACTGACATGAGAATGATGGGAGGGGGGGAGGGAGGAACAGTGATGGCGGAGAAAGAATGGGCACAAAGGCGGGACCACACTGACCGGGAGTGGGCGGGGCAGATGTTGGAGAGGGTAGGGATGCTATAGGGCAGAGAAGGAGTAAAATGACAAGGGACTGACAAAGGGGGAGGGTACGGTGACTAACGGAGCACGGGGGGGGGGGGACAAGGCATGTTAGGAGGCTGGAAAGAGGAAGTGACTGGGGGGGGCGGGGCATGTTAGGAGGCTGGGAAGGGCAAGGTATACGGCAGGGGAGGGGGAATGACTGGGAGGGGTAAGACATGTTAGGTGGCTGAAAAGGGAAAATCACTGGGGGGGGGGAGAGACGGGACGACAAGGCATGTTGGGAGGTTGGAAGGAGGAAGCGACTGGGGGGAGGGGGGCAAGGCATTTTTGGTGGGGCTGGAAAGAGGAAGTGACTGGGAGGGGCAAGGCATAGGGCAGGGGAGGGGAATGACTGGGAGGGGCCAGGCATATTATTAAGCAGAGGAGGGTCAAGGCATGATATAACACAGGGGTGGAGCAGAATGACTGGGAGGGACAAAGCATTTTAGGAGGCTGGAATTGGGCAGTGACTGGGAGGGGCAAAGCATAGGGCAGGGGAGGGGAATGACTGGGAGGGGCCAGGCATGTTATTAAGCAGAGGAGGGTCAAGGCATGATATAACACAGGGGTGGAGCAGAATGACTGGGAGGGACAAAGCATTTTAGGAGGCTGGAATTGGGCAGTGACTGGGAGGGGCAAAGCATAGGGCAGGGGGAGGGGAATGACTGGGAGGGGCCAGGCATGTTATTAAGCAGAGGAGGGTCAAGGCATGATATGATATAACACAGGGGAGGAGTAGAATGATAGAGGCGCAAGATATATTCTCCGACAAGGGGAGGGGGAAGAATCGCAGGGAGGGTCAAGGCATGAGGTCAAGCAGAGGAGAGTGCAATGACTGGGAGAGGCAAGGCATGTAATGAGAGGGGAGGAGCAGAATGCATGGGAGGGGCAAGACATGTTTTCAGGCAGAGGACAGAATCTGACAGAAGCCAGGTATGATGTCAGGTGGAGGAGAGGCACAATGACTGGAAGGGGAAAGGGAAGTGATTACGCCGGGGAAGGACAAGACATCAGGCAAAGGAGGGGGATGGGCCGGTATATAGAAATGAAGAGGAGGGACAGAAGACTGGCAGGGGTGGACATAAAGGAAGAGGAGGGTCCTCCTTACCTGAGGCTTCTGGATCGGGGTCGCATGACAGGCGATTGCCGTCCTTCCTCATCTGTGATGTTCTCGGTGCTGAAGTGTTTGGTCAGGAAGTGCAGCTCGTCTGCCGTCGGCTGATATGGCAGCTGGTGCAGCTTCTCCTGGGATGAGCATGATGACTGAGTACAGAAAACACAGAAGAAAGAACACTAAAACCGCATGCATACGGGACTTGCTCATTTACAGAGGAGGAAAAACAAAATTGCACAAGAAACAGTCAAGGAGGCAACATAACATGACAGCCCTGACAGGAGTCAAACGCCCCTCTTCAACCGGGCCTCATGAGAGCGGCGGACCCCGCACTGAGCTACAGGTGAAGCTGTGATGGTCAGCCGCAGACAGATCTTGCAGAGCGGATTTAAGAAGATCTTTTAATGAATGGCAAGAAAAAAACTGGCGTAAGACGACTGTTGTGTCTCAGAGCTGTGGTTACATTCTTAAACATCTTCCTCCATCCATCTCAGAGAGGAAAACTATTATGGACGAGCGTTCAGGAAGTACACAGGGGCACTTCTGCCACGTGGGACATCAGATCCCCCCCCCCCGCATTGCCACATGGGGCCTCAGATGACACTAATGTCAACATTGGACTTGTACTGCCCCATGGGACCTCAGTTGACCTAGTACTGCCTTGTGAAACCTCAGTTCTACCACGAGGGACCTCAGTTGACCTTGTACAGCCTTGTGGGACCTCAGAAGACCCTGCATTGCCAACTGGGACCTCAGATTACCTTTTAATCCCACACAGGAACTGACCTGTCCCACCATGCAGGACCTCAGATGAGACTGTACTGCCAACATGGGACCCTCAGATGATCTAGTACTACCTTGTAGTACCCCCGATGACCCTGTCGCGCCATGCAGGACCTTCAAAGACCCTGTCGCGCCATGCAGGACCTTCAAAGACCCTGTCGCGCCATGCAGGACCTTCAAAGACCCTGTCGCGCCATGCAGGACCTTCAAAGACCCTGTCGCGCCATGCAGGACCTTCAAAGACCCTGTCGCGCCATGCAGGACCTTCAAAGACCCTGTCGCGCCATGCAGGACCTTCATAGACCCTGTCGCGCCATGCAGGACCTTCAAAGACCCTGTCGCGCCATGCAGGACCTTCAATGACCCTGTCCGCCATGCAGGACCTTCAATGACCCTGTCCCGCCATGCAGGACCTTCAATGACCCTGTCCCGCCATGCAGGACCTTCAATGACCCTGTCCCGCCATGCAGGACCTTCAATGACCCTGTCGCGCCATGCAGGACCTTCAAAGACCCTGTCGCGCCATGCAGGACCTTCAAAGACCCTGTCGCGCCATGCAGGACCTTCAATGACCCTGTCCCGCCATGCAGGACCTTCAATGACCCAATGCTCAGGTAACCCTTGTACTGCCCCATGGGACCTCCGATGACTGTACTGCCAAGACCTCAGACGACCCTGCACTGCCAGCTGGCACCTCAGACGACCCTGTACTGGAATTACGGAGGGAAGAAAACAGACTTTCACTGGAGATGGGAGGACAAGGAACACAGGTCGCAGTAAAAGGGCACTTACTGAGACAGTGGAACTGGGAGTGTTGGTTCCATATCCCGAAGATGGCAGAGATGCCAAGGACCAGCGTCGCCCATCCGTCCTGAAACGAGACCGGAAAAGGATTAGGTGCAGCCTATCGTCACTAAAAATTACAGCTCAAAATTTAGCGCCAAGCCTGACAGGTGTACAGATGATGAATTTAGACATCAACACCTGATGCTCTCACAGGCGACCTGCTGCACGGCTATAACATGTCAGAGGAGACGGGCAGAAGAAAAGAAAAAACGGCTGTTCACAAAATGATTATTAACTATTGTAGCTGCCAAGAGAAATCTCTCCTCTCTGTATATAATATAAGCATTTGTTAGACAAGCAGACTGACACACAACAAATAAAAACAGCACAAGATTCCAGCAGTGACCAGTTACATTAAAGTAGTGCGGAGCCGCTCTATGAATGGCAGAAATGTAGACGGGACGTGTGGGGCTCATTCATACCACCACACACCCCTTCATTGAGGTGTGCTGGGGGGGGGGGGGGGGGCAGCCGATTCAGAATGAATGGGTTCCAATGCATCTCGGTGGACAAAACGTGCCCCATTCTGCATGTTTCTGCAGGGCACATAGTGAAAGGGCCATTGAAATGCAACGCCCTCGTGTGAACGAGCCCCTAGGACTGCATTCACGCCTGAGTGTAGTGCCATTTTTTTGGTGCGTTTTATGCCCGACTTACGCGATTTTATACATTTTCATTTGGTGGTTTTATATTTGCCAATAGAGAAAACTACTCTGCTGCATCATTTGTTGCTAGTTATTTCAGCTTTTCCAATAGCTTTAATTTCTTTTTATTATTATTTCTTTTTTCGTTATGGTAAGGGGTTAGAGTTAAAGTGGGAGTCCACTCAAAATAATAATAAATAAATATATATATATATATAATATTAAAAGCCAGCAGCTACAAATACTGCAGCTGCTGACTTGTCATAAATGGGCACTTACCTGTCCAGGGTGCCCGCGATGCCGAAGCCGAGCAATTGCTTGTCTCTCAGCTGCCCCCGCCGCCATCCTCTGTGAGGGAATCAGAAAGTGAAGCGTTGCAGCCTCACTTCCCGGTCCCCTACTGCGCATGTGTTCTGGGACCTGTGTGTTTCCCAGAACACAGCGGGGGGGGGGGTGACGCGAAGGGGCACGACTCCCACGGGAGTCCATTCCCGGAAGTGGGTGCAGATCTACACCCCCTCTCCCCCCTGAAAGGTGCCAAATGTGACACCGGAGGGGGGGGTTGGGTTCCGAAAAGCGGACGTTCACTTTTTGTGTGAACCTCCGCTTTAAGGAAAGGTTAAGGGTAGGATGAGGTATTAGGGTGTTAATACTACTACTACTAATAAATGAATAAATAAATGTAAAATAAACAAATAAAAATAAATCATAAATGAATACCAAGTAATAATAAAGTAACCCCTAACCCTTAAAAAAATAAAATACTAACTAAACACCCTAACCCAAAATAAATACATTATCATATTTATTTATGTTCGGGTCTTTATTTTATTATCATTATTAATAATTTAATATTTTTAAGGTTAGGGGTTATTTCTTTATATATTATTACATATTCAGGAAGAGGGGGGAAAGAAGAAAGAAAGAAGGAAAGAAAGAAAGAAGGAAAGAAAGAAAGAAGGGAAGAAAGAAGGGAAGAAAAAAGGGGGAGGAAGAGGACGAAGTGGAAGGAGAAGGAGGGGAGGAAGAGGACGGAGAAGGAGGGGAGGAAGAGGACGGAGAAGGAGGGGAGGAAGAGGACGGAGAAGGAGGGGAGGAAGAGGACGGAGAAGGAGGAGAGGAAGAGGACGGAGAAGGAGGAGAGGAAGAGGACGGAGAAGGAGGAGAGGAAGAGGACGGAGAAGGAGGAGAGGAAGAGGACGGAGAAGGAGGAGAGGAAGAGGACGGAGAAGGGGGGAGGAAGGGGAAGGGGAAGGGGGAAGGGGAAGGGGGAAGGGGAAGGAGAAGGGGGGAGAAGGAGAAGGGGAAGGGGAAGGGGAAGGAGAAGGGGGGAGAAGAGGAAGGAGAAGGGGGGAGAAGAGGAAGGAGGGGGAGAAGAGGAAGGAGAAGGGGGGCGGAGAGCCCGAAGAGGAAGGAGAAGGGGGAGGAGAGGACGAAGAGGAAGGAGAAGGGGGGAGGAGGGGGGAGAAGGGGAAGGGGAAGGAGAAGGGGGGAGAAGAGGAAGGAGGGGGAGAAGAGGAAGGAGGGGGATAAGAGGAAGGAGGGGGATAAGAGGAAGGAGGGGGAGAAGAGGGGGATAAGGGGGAGAAGAGGGGGAGAAGAGGGATAAGAGGGGGATAAGAGGGGGATAAGAGGGGGAGAAGAGGGATGAGAGGGGGAGAAGAGGGGGAGAAGAGGAAAGAGGGGGAGAAGAGGAAAGAGGGGGAGAAGAGGAAGGAGGGGGATAAGAGGAAGGAGGGGGATAAGAGGAAGGAGGGGGATAAGAGGAAGGAGGGGGATAAGAGGAAGGAGGGGGATAAGAGGAAGGAGGGGGAGAAGAGGGGGATAAGGGGAGAAGAGGGGGAGAAGAGGGATAAGAGGGGGATAAGAGGGGGATAAGAGGGGGAGAAGAGGGATGAGAGGGGGGAGAAGAGGGGGAGAAGAGGAAAGAGGGGGAGAAGAGGAAGGAGGGGGAGAAGAGGAAGGAGGGGATAAGAGGAAGGAGGGGGATAAGAGGAAGGAGGGGGATAAGAGGAAGGAGGGGGATAAGAGGAAGGAGGGGGATAAGAGGAAGGAGGGGGATAAGAGGAAGGAGGGGGATAAGAGGAAGGAGGGGGATAAGAGGAAGGAGGGGGATAAGAGGAAGGAGGGGGAGAAGAGGGGAAAGGGGGAGAAGAGGGGGAGAAGAGGATGAGAGGGGGAGAAGAGGGGGAGAGAGGAAAGAGGGGGAGAAGAGGGGGAGAAGAGAAAGAGGGGGAGAAGAGGAAAGAGGGGGAGAAGAGGGGGAGAAGAGGAAAGAGGGGGAGAAGAGGGGGAGAAGAGGAAAGAGGGGGAGAAGAGGGGGAGAAGAGGAAAGAGGGGGAGAAGAGGGGGAGAAGAGGAAAGAGGGGGAGAAGAGGGGGAGAAGAGGAAAGAGGGGGAGAAGAAGAGAGGAAAGAGGGGGAGAAGAAGAGAGGAAAGAGGGGGAGAAGAAGAAGAGGAAGAGAGGGGGAGAAGAAGAAGAGGAAAGAGGGGGAGAAGAAGAAGAGGAAAGAGGGGAGAAGAGGGAGGGGGGAGAGGAAGGGAAAGAAAGGATGGGAAAGAAAGGATGGAAAAAGGAAGGAAGGATGGAAAAGAAGAGTTACTATAGAGAAAGAATTACTCTATCAACATGTAAAAACCTGAAGGACCTGTAAGTTGTCCACTTTTGCTTGACTTTTGGTAAAGCCCTCGTATGACACGGATGTGACATGTGAGAGGTAATAAGAAGTGTGATGGAGGAGGATGAAGTACACACAACACAGCACCGAATACCACAATGAACAGTGAATGACGTCCCCAAAGCCACATGCACAGTGATGGAGATTAGACAGATGAACGCATTTCACAAAATGCACATCGGCCACACCCTGCGCCTCATTAATCAAAGTTTCTGAAAGAGGTGCAAATCGCACTGCCCTGCATCAGCCAATCACATTTCCCCTCTTTAGCCCCATACACACTATCAGATTTTCTGCTGAGTTTTTCCTTCAGATTTACCAAAACCATATAATATGAGGTCAGACCTCAGGAGTTTCAATGTGTCTGCAATCAGGCCGGCCCTTCACTACATGGTTGTGGTAAATCTGAAGGAAAACCTCAGCAGAACAACTAATAGTGTGTGTGTGGGGCTTAACTCATTTTTCAAAACCGGATCCTCTTCCTGCAGTCACCCCTTACAGAGACTTTGGTAAATATGGCGCATGACGTGGCGTGAGCCGCCGGGTGAACACACAAACATGCAGCAAGAGGAGAGGAGTTCGGGTTACCTGTCCGCTCTGTGCCCATGGCTGGATTAAAGAAATATTTCACATTACTGGTATGCACAGGATAATGCTGCTATACCTCTCTATTCATGTACCCGACACATCACCACACAGCCAACCGACACATCGCCACACAGCCAACCGACACATCACCACACAGCCAACCGACACATCACCACACAGCCAACCGACACATCACCACACAGCCAACCGACATCCATTCAGCAAAAAATGGAAACGGGGTGGAAGGTTTATTTCTCTTCATGGTTTGTACACCGGCCGGCACCAAGCCATGTCAGTGCAACTACAAGGAAGGACATGGAGATAGGATAGGAGATGCAGCTAAAGCTTACCGAGCCCCATGTCTATCCAGGAATAGAAGAGTACACAATTACACATGTATGAGGGGATCCAAATTCATAGCAGACCCCATCCACAGGCCCCCCCCCCTTACACTACAACCCGATGCCCGACCTACAGCCCTCAGCAGTCAGTAATGGAAGCATTCACTTGTAGAGCCTATAGTGACAGTGATTTGGCCGTTTTATGAGTCTCCGGCCTCTCGCCATCTCCCGGGACGCGCCTCCGGCCCCTCGCCACCTCCCGGGACGCGCCTCCGGCCCCTCGCCACCTCCCGGGACGCGCCTCCGGCCCCTCGCCACCTCCCGGGACGCGCCTCCGGCCCCTCGCCACCTCCCGGGACGCACCTCCGGCCCCTCGCCACCTCCCGGGACGCACCTCCGGCCCCTCGCCACCTCCCGGGACGCACCTCCGGCCTCTATCACCTGTTGCATGTCTCCAGTCTCTGATCATCATCTTTATTAGGTCTGATAGCCTTCTCTCACATATTAAATATGTGTGGCCCTTTAGTCCTGTCAGGGGCCAGTGTTGAGCCCCCCTATACCTTGTAAGTTGAAAACCACTGCAATACAATCTGAAGACATTTAGCAACTACTGCCATCTAATGGTGATAAAGTGAAAGGCAGCAGCAACCATTCACATGGAATATAGCTATAGCTGTGACCTTTTTACATATACAGGATCTATACCGCAGGATCAAGTCTGGCATTACCCCGAGATTAGAGCCGCTCATGCAGGCCCAATAAATCTGCCATTGAGTGCTATTCTATTCCTGGTTGATTTTTCAGGATAGACGGGGGGGGGGGGGGGTTTGGGGTGTCGTTGGCTGGTAAGTTTTAGCTGCATCTCCTGGGACACATTGCCATGCCCATACCTGTGATTAAATTAGTAACTTGATTGTGCTGAAGACCACGCTGGACTGACTGGCTCAGTCACTGGTCATGGGTGGGTGGTTGTGTGGCTGAGAGTAAGGAGATAGCCTTCCAGTTGGTTGTGCCCAATGGATACTGGTGGTCAGGGCCGGGACAACGGGTGGGGGCAGGAGGGGGCGGTTTACCTCGATAATGCAAAGGGGGCAAAAAAATGCATGCAGGGTGGTATACCCCATTCTACAGCATGTATTAATAGTGGGGGAGGGGGGAGCAATTCTGCATGCTTGCCCTGGGTGTTGGATGACCCCATACCAGTACTGCTGGATGGCGAGCCCTCTTAGGGCTGCTGCCTTTTTGGTACAGGTTTAAGGTTGTTTCCTCGTGTAAACCTGGAATAATAAGGAGCACCCCCCCCCCCGTGTCCAAAAGAATACAAGCTTGATGGTAGGTTAGTTTATTGAAAGTAGTGACAAGTACAAGCCAACGCGTTTCAAGAGAGAAGATAATCCCAAAATAGAAGTAACCCCAAGATAAAAATATGTTCTAAAATTATAAAAAAAGTATAAAATTAAGAGCCAACGAGCATGATAAAAAAAAAAAAAAAAAAATCACAATAGGAATAATATTGGTAATAACAATGCTGCCGACAGTCATAGTGTTCATTACCAAGCTGAAAAATCGTTCACATTTCTAAAGGTATAAAACTTTTACAACCACTGGCTGACCGCCTGTTTCGCGTATTCGCTACAAGATCACTTTCAGAAGCGGTGAGAGAGGTGCCCCCCCCCCCCTTCTCTCTTGCCACTTCCCGGGGGTTTCCGGGCTAACGTTACCGATCGGTAGGGTTTTTCCATAGAAATAAGAAATTGCTAGATGGCCACCGCTCATCTCTATGGCCTTGAAGGAGCGGAGCGACGTCAATGTCAATTTTGATTCTTGGGCCATTTAAAGTTGTATTTTTTTTTTTTCTTAAAGCAAAAGAATATTATATATATATATATAAAAAAAAATATTCTTTTTGCTTTAAGAAAAAAAAAAAAAAAAAACCCCAACATGTTTAGATGGCCCCAGAACCGAAAAGTGACGCTGATGTCGCTTCGGTCCTCCAAGGCCATAGAGATGAGCAGTGGCCACCTAGCCATTTCTTATTTCTATGGAAAAACCCTACCCTAAAAAAATATACTATATATATATATATATATATATATATATATATATATATATATATATATATATTTATTTTCCCCAGGAGCTTTTGCTTTAAAGGGTAGAGAAGATGTCCATAAAGAGGACCTTTCATGCTGTATTATCACAAGGGTTGTTTACATTTCTTGTGATGGCAATAAAAGTGATCAAATTTTTTTGTTTTTTTATTTTTTTAAAGGACCGTGTAAAAATAAAAAAAAATAAAAAAATAATAATTTTCCTAAAGCGCCCCCCCATCCTTGCATGCAGTAGTGAACACATACGGAGGTCACACCCACATATGTAAACAATGTTTGCACCACACAGGTGAGGTATTGGCGTGAACATTCAAGCGAGAACAATAATTCTAGCGCCAGACCTCCTCTGTAACTCTAAACTGGTTACCTGTAGAAATTTTAAAGCGTCGCCCTTGGAGATTTTTATGTACTGTGCTTGGCGCCATTCCACAAGCGTGCTCAATTTTAAACCATGACATGTTAGGTATCAATTTACTTGGTTTAATATCATCTTTCATATTATAAAAATAAAAAATGGGGTATACTTTATGTTTTTTTATTTTTTATTTACTCAAGTATTTTTTCCTCAAAAAAATTGTGTTAGGGAAAAAAAAACCTGCACAAAAAGCATATCATAAAAAATTTCAATGACCGCCATTTTATTCTCTAGGGTCTCTGCTGGAAAAAAACAATTATAATGTTTGGGTGTTCCAAGTAATTGTCTAGCAAAAAATACTTATTTTAACTTGTAAGCAACAAATGTCAGAAAAAGGCCGGTCAGCAGGTGGATAACTATAATAATATTTTTAACATTGGATTACTTGCTTGAATTTTTGCTTTTATATATATTTGATATTCTGTTTCCTTTTTTTTTTTTTTATACCCGTTTTCTGTTTATTTCTACGATGGCCCTGAATAAGGGAGAACCGTCTCTCCTGAAACACGTTGGCTTAACGTACTTGTTGCTTCCCTCACTAAACGCCTCCTAATCTTCCCCAATAGTCACATTAGGCGAGGATGACATTTGCTTGTCTGCTGTCCTATCATATACTGTGTCCCCCATCGGATAGTGTCCGCTGTGTACTGCGCATGCGCAATACACAGCACACACAGATTCCGAAAATAGCCGAAGATGAACGGCGCCTGCGCTGTGAGTCCAGGTTCTATCCCCACCATCCAAGTGGACATAGAGTCAGAATAAAAAGAGCCGAGTGCAGCGAGGGCCGAGCCCGAAGCGAGCCCACGAGGGGCCCTCTAATATCGGCAGCCCTATGTCCACTTGGATGGTGGGGCTACCACCTAGGCGCTGTTCATCTTCGGAGATTTTCCGACACTCCTCCTGCTCCGTACTGCACAAGCGCCGTGCCTGCACAGTACGGGGCGGACAGTATCCGATGGCCGGACTCTATATGTCAGAACACCGGCCCGCAGCCTCCTGGGGCACTTCACATTTCCCAGAATGCTTTGCGGCCAGGCTCTCGGATCTCACACATGCACAGCGGAGAGCTGGCTCTGGTTCTTAAAGACCCACAACCAGCTTCCCAAATCCAAGATGGCGGCACCGGGAGGGAAGGAGAATCAGCAGCAGGAAGACCGCATTGCAATCCATTGACTGGTAAGCACCTGATTTTCAATAGTCATCAGTTTTTAAATTTTTTTTTAAAAACTTGGTGAAGTTCCTCTAAGGCTCCATTCACACTTCTGGTTGAACTGGATGGACTTGTGTCTTTTTTTCAACCCGACTATGTAACTTCTGTCACTTTGGACAAGTCAGGCCCCATTGCTTTTCCATGACAATCGTTTAAATATGTGCGACTAAGTCACAGCTACTTTAAAAAAGGTTCCTGCACTACTCTGGTCTGGGGTTCATTCGACTTCAGTGCCATAGACTGCAATGTAAACCTCAATAGTCGCATGAAAATCACACCTGCGCGATATACAGGTGCATCTCAAAAAAATAGAATATCATGAAAAAGTTAATTTATTTCAGTAATTCATACAGTGAAACTTGTATATTCTATAGAGTCATTACACACAGAGTGATAGATTTCAAGCATTTCTTTTTTAATTTCGATGATTTTCGCCTCACAGCGAGCGACACCCCAAAATTCAGTATCTCAGAAAATGTGATTATTACACAAGACCAATAAAAAAAAAAAAAAAAAAAGATTAATACAGATACTATAGTAAAAGGCTTAGTAAAAAGTACTGTAAAACCTCAGATTGCGAGTGACGCAGTTTACAAGCAATTCGCATTACGACGTTTTTTTTTTTTAATGCGAGCGTTGTCTCACAAGATGAGTGGGATTAAAGCCTCTGGGGCGTGCAGTACTACAAGTGGCCAGAGGTGAGTGGGGGGCGCCGGAGACACCAAGATGCTTTTTAATTGCATTTTTGTGTGAGGCTGGGTTCACATCGGAGCGATGCGGGAACGCAGCGAATGCGCTGCGTTTTCCCGCATCGCATGCCTCCCGCCAGCAGTTCACGCTGCCCTATGCGGACTGCTGGGAGTGTCAGTGAAATGTTAATGACACCCCCAGATCAGTTCGCATATCGCAGTGCGATCTGCAAACTCGGACAGGAATCGGATCGCATGGTGTGAACACCCAATGCGATCCGATTCTGCTGCGGACCAAAAAAAGGGTCCCGTGCGAGTTTGCGGCGGGTGCGATGTGAATTCAGCCATACTATCTGTATACTATCTGTATACTATCTGTATGGCTGAACTCGCATCGCACAGAGATCGGATGTGATTTGCACTGCAGTGCGGTGCGAATCACATCCGGTTCTCGCTGCCGCAGCGGTGTGAACCCAGCCTAAATGTGAGATCTGAGGTCTTTTTGACCGCACAGATCTCATATTTAAGAGGACCTGTCATGCTTTTTTTTCTATTACAAGGGATGTTTAAAAGGGACAATTTTCACAACAGTGTAAAAATAAAAAGGTAAAATAAATAAGAAAAAAATAAATAAATTTTTTTAAACGCGCCCCGTCCCGCCGAGCTCGCGTGCAGAAGTGATCGCATACGTGAGTAGCACCCGCATATCAAAACTGTGGTCAAACCACACATGTGAGGTATCGCCGCGATCGGTAGAGTGAGAGCAATAATTCTAGTCCTAGAACTCCTCTCACTCAAAACGTGCAACCTGTAGAAATTTTTAAACGTTGCCTATGGAGATTTTTTAAGGGTAAAAGTTTGTCCCCATTCCACCAGCGGGCGCAATGTTGAAGCGTGACATGTTGGGTATCAATTTACTTGGCGCAACGTTATCTTTCACAATATAAAAACAAAAATTGGGATGACTTTACCGTTAACTTTTGTCTTTTTTTTTTTTTTTATTCAAAAAAGTATTTTTCCCAAAAAAAAAGTGCGTTTGTAAGACCGCTGCGCAAATACAGTGTGACAGAAAGTATTGCAACGACCGCCATTTTATTCTCTAGGGTGCTAGAAAAAAAAATGTATAATGTTTAGGGGTTCTAAGTAATTTTCAAGCAAAGAAAAAAAAGTTTTTAAAGAGGAAGTAAACCCTAATGGGTTTACTTCCTCTTTGTCTCCCTGCAAAGGTAAAGCATAATGGGCTACTATGCATCGCATTGCATCGCATAGTAGCCCATTATGTGTCACTTACCTGACACAGGAGCCAGCGAAGTCACCGCTGTCCCCTGTAGTCCAGAGCATACATCTTCTTTTGGGTATCGCTGCTCTGACCACTCACAGCACCAGAGCATCCATGACGTCACTCCTGCGCATGCGAGCCACCACTAACAGCGATAGTGCGCCTGCGCGCCGCTGTCTACGGCACATGCGCCGTAGACAGTGGTGGCTGTCTTCAGGTAAATATCTCCTAAACCGTGTAGGTTTAGGAGATATAGGCTTACCTGTAGGTCAAAGTGGTTTGTAAGGGTTTACAACCACTTTAAGTCCCCTTTCACACATGCGGACCGTATGTTCCGCATTTCATCCATCCGTTTGCGGATGAAATACGGACATACATGCATCCCTATGGGATAGCGGGTTGTTCATCTGCAGACATCCGTCTCCGCAATGGTCCGATTCTGCAGACGGAGGAAAATCCTATTTTTTTTCTATCCGTCTGCAGAGCGGATCAGATGAACCTGGACAGACGGGTCCGTGCTCATCCGATCCCCCATAGAGGAGAGCGGAGATCAGACAGGGCGGTCCCTGCAGAGTGTGCAGGGACCGTCCTGTCATCCGCCGGCTCAGCAGGGATAAACGGAGCGATCCCCGCTGAGCAAGCGGATCATCACGGGGCGGATCATTAGGGATCCGTCCCGTGTGAAAGGGGCCTTACTTGTAAACAACAAATCTCAAAAAGAGGCTCTGTCCTAAAGTGGTTAATATGCTTGGATACAGCACTCTGTGAACAGCCAGCTTCTTTAGCAATGACCTTTTGTGACTCACCCTTCCTTGTGGAGGGTGTCAATCACCGTTTTCTGTACAAACTGTCAAGTCAGCAGTCTTCCCTCGCGATTGTGTCACCTACTGAACCCGACTGAGAGACCATTTAAAGACTCAGGAAACCTTTACAGGTGTTAAGAGGTATTTCACCGATTAGAGCGGGACACCGCGAGTCTACAGTATTCAACTTTTTCACAATATTCTACATTTTCTGAGATACTGAGTTTTGGGTTGTCACTCGGCTGTAAGCCATAATCATCTAAATGAAAAGGAAGAAATGTTTGTAAATCGATGGCTCTGTGTGTAACGCCTCTATTTAAAATATACGCGTTTCACTCTTTGAATTAGCGTTAGCAGTAAAGCGCTGCTAATTTTAGCAGCGATATACCGTCATTTTAGCAGCGCCTTTCAGGAGGGATGAGCTTGGGCGCGTTCACACACTCCGCGCACAGAGCCCGTCAGGAAATCGGCACGGCGCGGCGCTAATCACAGGCAGCGAGGCATTTAACGATCTGTGCAGCGGCACATCCAGAAAATATCTCACTGCCTGTGATTTGCGCAGCGCCGACTTCCTGGCGGGCTCTGCCCGTGGAGTGTGCGAACACGCCCAAGCTCAGCCTAAGGCTGCATTCACACCTGAACGTAGCGTTTTCAGGCAGAAATCGGGGCGAATTTCCTGCGATTTTGCGGCATTTTTTACCGTGATTTTGCGGCGTTCTACGCGTTTTGCCACCATTTTGTGCAGGGCAAAAGGTCACCAATGTAAAAAGAAGAAAAACCGCCCAAATCTGCCCGATTTGAGCGACAAAAAAGGGTCTGGAACTTGTTTGAGCTGCAGGCGCTCGGCTTCAGGTGACATGGAGTGGCGAAGTGAACCGTCTGCATTGAGAATAATGGATTTTTTCCCCCTCTAGCGTTTTGTAGCTTCAGGCTTCAAGTTACAAAACGCTCCGGTGGTGTGAATGCAGCCTTACCTTTCAGCCGCTAGCAGGGCGCTTCTAACCACCCCCCCCCCCCCCCACCTGCTAGCAGCCGGGTTAAAAGTGCCAGTTTTGCAGCGCTGCCAAATCGCTTTGCAGGCGCTTCGGCAGAGTTGCCCATTAATTATTAATGGGCAGGGGCAGTTTAGGAGCGCTGCATTCAGCGTCCCCCAAACCACGCCAAAGATGCTGCTTGTGGGACTTTTTCTAAACGCCCCGCAAGCGCACCGCCCCGGTGTGAAAGCGCTCACTGCAGAGAATGGAAGGCAGTGTTCAGGAGCTTTGCGGGCGCTATTTCTAGCGCTAAAACGCCTAAAAAACGCCTCAGTGTGAACGTAGACTTGCTGAAATAAATTAAACTTTTGAGATGCACCTGTAAAAGCGACAGTTGTGAAACAGTTGTCCATTATCATTGGTCAAAGCCAAAGTCGCACACATCCAAAGCCGCATTACTCTGCGGTCGTACAAGTGTGAATGGAGCCCAAGTGTTGCTCATAGCAACCTTTCTCCCAATCACTTCTTCTCAGGGAGAACCAGGCTGACTGTAATGGACAAGACCTGAGTAGTAGAACGACGCAACTATCAGAGATGTTCTCTGTCACACACAGGCGTCTTACCTGCGAGCCGGAACGAAGGAGAAATGAGCGATAGCGCTGGGGGAGAAGTTTCTGGGGCTGTCCAATGGGCTGTTACCTGCAGAGGGAAAAAAAAAACACAAGAAATACAGATTATACATCAATAGTAGACAGAACTGCGCCATCTTCTGGTGACCAAACGCTACAGCAAGGACGACCACGCGGAGAGTTTGTATTGCTGTGCGATGATTATTCCGCGTCTCCCCCCCCCCCCCCCCGGCAGCTGTGTTGTCAGCCCAGCAGGTGCACAAAGCAGACGCATTGTCATCCCCATCTCATGGAAATCACTGTTTGGGCTCCTCTCGTGTGTGGGGTGGGACAGCAATTGTAGCATCTGAATAGGAAATTTGCATTTCTTCTCATGTCCTCGACGCTCTATAGATAAAGCCGGGGAAATATGCAGATGCGTGGAGAAGACCGACTCCACCGCGGAGACTTGGGGCCGGCCAAAGAACGATCAAAATTCAAAACTTCAATTCATCTATGGGCAGGCTGGTCGTACTGAAGTCGCTCTATTGACCGTCGGGTTTTCTCATGTGATCCCTGCCAACGGCTACAGCCACCAGCAGCGATCATTGTATTCTGATGATGGGGAAATGATATAAAATAGATTGTACGAATATGTGTCTTGTATATGTAATTGTACAATATGGAGATAAATAAATGCAACAATATAAAATACAATTCAATAAATCTTAGAAATTTGGAAAAAAACTGCGGACGGACTTTAGCGGTACCAGAAGAGGGCAATGAAAACCCAATAAATAAAATATTGTCTTTATAACGAAAAAGGTAAAATTGTTTAACATTTTTTCTAAAAGAAAACCATTAGCTCACAATACATATACAACAGGTCAATTAATATCCTTACGTGACTATTACTGCTATGTCAACGCGTTTCACAATTATAGCTTCCTCAGGACCTCTATACAGTGGAACCTTGGTTTACGAGTAACACTGTTAAAGAGGAAGCAAACCCTGATGGGTTTACTTCCTCTTTGATACCCTGCAAAGGTAAAAGCATAATGGACTACTATGCATCACATCGCATTGCATAGTCGTCCATTATGTGTCACTTACCTGACACAGGAGCCAGCGAAGTCACCGCTGTCCCCTGTAGTTCCGAGCGTCCATCTTCTTGGTGGGTCTCTCTGCTCCGGCGCTGTGATTCGCCGGAGCAGCGATGACGTCACTCCCAGGCATGCGCACAGGAGCCGACACTCGCGGCATATCGCCGAGATCTGCGGCTTACCCAGTGCGCCGCTGTCTTCAGGTAAATATCTCCCAAACCGTGTAGGCTTAGGAGATATTTCTTGGACCTACAGGCTTAATCTAGGCTTATCTGTAGGTCAAAGTGGTTTGTGAGGGTTTACAACCACTTTAACGAGCGTTTTGAAAGACGAGCAACTCTTTTTTTTTTTTTTTTTTGTTATTCCGACTTGGTTTGCAAGTGTTGTCTCACAAAACGAGCAGAATTAAAACGAATGGGGTGTTCAGTACCGCATTTGGCCCTGCCAGTGACACTCGGAATGGTTCTGAGCCTTTTCGGAAATACTCGGAATCACTCGGAAATATTCCGTTCCCGAACCTTTCTGAGTTCAGCCGAGCTGTCCCCGAGTATTTCAAGGCTCTCCGGCGCCCCCTAACCTCTGGCCACATGTGGTATTGTATGCGATAGAAGTCAATGCAGAACAAATTTATCTTAGTTTTCCCCTGACTTCTATGGGGGAAACTCGCTTTGATATGCAAGTGCTTTGGATTACAAGCATTCTCCTGGAACGGATTATGCTCGTAATCCAAGGTTTCGCTGTAGCTTGACCAAAAATAGAGATGGCCTGTCCAAAGAGAACTCCAAAAGCAGGTTGATATGTGTATTATGCTGAGGTTTTTATACAGTATGATTAACAGCTATGCCTCTCTCTTTGGATAGGTCATCTCTATCTGTGGTCAAGATATAGAGGTTCTGAGGAAGCTACAGTTGTGAAACGCGTCGACCTCTTGACATAGCAGTAAAAGAGTCACATAAGAGTATTGATTGACCCGTTATATATGTATTGAGCTAATGGTTTTCTTTTAGAAGAAGTATGTTAAACAATTTTAACTTTTGCTGTGACATTAGTGGGGCTGGGCGGACGCAAAGTGCCCTCTGTTTGATCCCGGGTCTGGGACTGCGGTGGCCTCCTCCCTCAGTGGTTTTCTTCAATCTGGTTGACATATGGTAGCGGACTTTCTCCCCGTTTTTATATCGGATGAAATATTGGCGAGTCTCAAGAAATACATGGTTAGAATTTATACTAAAATATTACAGTGCGTTTACTGTAAAATCTACCTACCGTATATACTCGAGTATAGGCCAACCCGAATATAAGCTGGGGCACCCAATTTTATCACAAAAAACTTGGAAAACCTATTGACTCGAGTATAAGCCTAGGGTGGGAAAATGCAGCAGCCACTGGGTAAACAATGCCATCTGCAGCCTCACTGTGCCCACCCGTATCATCAATGCCCATCTGCAGCCTCACTGTGCCCACCTCTATCAGTGCCCATCTGCAGCCTCACTGTGCCCACCTGTATCACCAGTGCCCATCTGCAGCTTCACTGTGCCCACCTGTATCAGTGCCCATCTGTATCAGTGCCCATCTGCAGCCTCACTGTGCCCATCTGCAGCTTCACTGTGCCCACCTGTATCAGTGCCCATCTGCAGCCTCACTGTGCCCACCTGTATCATCAGTGCCCACCTGCAGCCTCACTGTACCCACCTGTATCATCAGTGCCCATCTGCAGCCTCACTGTGCCCACCTGTATCTGTGCCCATCTGCAGCCTCACTGTGCCCACCGGCAGCCTCACTGTGCCCACCGGCAGCCTCACTGTGCCCATCTGCAGTCGTACCTTTGATTACTAAAACAGCGGGTGTCTCCCGCTGTGTTATGCAGTCTGTTCGGCGGCCGTCCATTGTAACAAAGCCTCACCTCCCCCTCGTCCATGATAGACGGAACACTGATGCAGTTTCCCAGTATTGTATCAGTGTTCCTCTAGCATAAACCGGGGGGGGGGGGGGGGTTATTGTAGACAACCAATTATTGAACCACTAGCCCCCCTGAAGAAGTTTGCCGCTACTAACCTTGAAACGCGTCGGGAAATCCTCTTAAGTTTGCTACTCAACAGAGCCAAGTGGTTGTCTGTGTACACACGTTTCTTTTGATATTACACTTGTAATATGTATGCACCCAAATTAGTTTTTCGTTAATGTTACACTCTCATTTTTACCTTTTCTAATAAAAATATAAATATATTTTCAATATAACTTGAATGTCGAGGAGTTTCTGCCTTTCACAGTTCCATAGAAGAAAACTTTTTTTTTTATTAACTTTTGTAATAAAAGACTATTTTATTTACTGGATTTATTGTCCTCTTCTGGTACCGGTAAAGTCCGCCAGCTGTTCTTTTCAAAAAATCTTGTAGGATGAGGTACCCATGTAGCCCACAATTCTCCAAAATTCAATAAATTTAAAACAGAAATACAAAGATGGATTCCCCCCCCGATTGTTGTTTTTGCTGATAAAAATCCATCCTGACCGGATTATCTCCATCCTTTGTATGACATTCATCGCAGTACGTCATCCATACAATGTCACCTGATAGGAGTTCATGAGCTTTTATGTATTAGAAATGCATTTATTTGTATCACCACAAGGCGGCACTGTGGATGCAAGAACAATAAGAACGTGCCATGTCCTGAATAAATTAAGATACTAACTGGAAGCATTGAAAATTGACTTTATAGGCACTACGAGGCATAAAGTTAAATGTTAACCATCTTTATGTATTTATTATTACAAGGAAATTAGGACCAAGTGCACACATATGTAAAATTACAGATGGCATGAAGTGAAATAATGGCAGACTAATAGATGTGTTGAGGTCTAGATCAAGTTTCTTTCATTACACATATCCGTTTATATGTATAAAAGGATAATAAAATACAGAATACTCGTATACAGAGGTTCAGGATTCTGAGATCCTGAATGAGCAATATCTCACCAGCAGGGGGCAGACTTGTCCAACACAAAGACAATCCACTATTGTACACCTGAATGGGAAGAGACCGCAGCCGTCCTCACACGGGGTCCACAATTATGACATCATAATCCATCTCCTCCGTCCAATCCTATTCTATCTTCTGACCCCCCCCACCCCATATAGCTGTGGCCAAAAGTCTTGAGAATGACACAAATATATATTTTAGTGAAGTCCGCTGCCTCCGTGTTTATGATGGAATTTGCATAAACTCCAGAATGTTAAGAAGAGCGATCAGATGAATTGCAATTATTTGCAAAGTCCCTCTTTGCCATAAAAAAGGAACTTCATCTCATAAAAAAAACCCACAAAAAAAAAACATTTCCACTGCATTTCAGCCCTGCCACAAAAGGACCGGCTGACATGTTAGTACAG
Organism: Lithobates pipiens; assembly: GCF_037356315.1. Classification (NCBI taxonomy): domain Eukaryota; kingdom Metazoa; phylum Chordata; class Amphibia; order Anura; family Ranidae; genus Lithobates; species Lithobates pipiens. The sequence continues at coordinate 333,073,118 of NW_027507785.1, forward strand.
GTGTTAGTACAGGTGTCAGTGCTGACGAGGACAAGGCTGGAAATCACTAACGATGATTAGAATAAGACCCTTTCACAATGGGGCGCTTTTCAGGCATTTTAGCACTAAAAATAGCACATGTAAAGCGCCTGAAAAACGGGCTCCACCATTAATAAATGGCCCCGCTCCTCCCGGACTCCACCATTAATAAATGGCCCCGCTCCTCCCGGACTCCACCATTAATAAATGGCCCCCGCTCCTCCCGGACTCCACCATTAATAAATGGCCCCCGCTCCTCCCGGACTCCACCATTAATAAATGGCCCAACTCCTCCCGGACTCCACCATTAATAAATGGCCCCCGCTCCTCCCGGACTCCACCATTAATAAATGGACCCGCTCCTCCCGGACTCCACCATTAATAAATGGCCCCGCTCCTCCCGGACTCCACCATTAATAAATGGCCCCGCTCCCCCCGGACTCCACCATTAATAAATGGCCCCGCTCCTCCCAGACTCCACCATTAATAAATGGACCCCGCTCCTCCCGGACTCCACCATTAATAAATGGCCCCGCTCCTCCCGGACTCCACCATTAATAAATGGACCCCGCTCCTCCCGGACTCCACCATTAATAAATGGCCCCGCTCCTCCCGGACTCCACCATTAATAAATGGCCCCGCTCCTCCCGGACTCCACCATTAATAAATGGCCCCGCTCCTCCCGGACTCCACCATTAATAAATGGCCCCGCTCCTCCCGGACTCCACCATTAATAAATGGCCCCGCTCCTCCCGGACTCCACCATTAATAAATGGATCCGCTCCCCCCGGACTCCACCATTAATAAATGGCCCCGCTCCCCCCGGACTCCACCATTAATAAATGGCCCCGCTCCTCCCGGACTCCACCATTAATAAATGGACCCCGCTCCTCCCGGACTCCACCATTAATAAATGGACCCCGCTCCTCCCGGACTCCACCATTAATAAATGGACCCGCTCCTCCCGGACTCCACCATTAATAAATGGACCCGCTCCTCCCGGACTCCACCATTAATAAATGGACCCGCTCCTCCCGGACTCCACCATTATTAAATGGACCCGCTCCTCCCGGACTCCACCATTAATAAATGGACCCGCTCCCCCCGGACTCCACCATTAATAAATGGACCCCGCTCCCCCCGGACTCCACCATTAATAAATGGCCCCGCTCCCCCCGGACTCCACCATTAATAAATGGCCCCGCTCCTCCCGGACTCCACCATTAATAAATGGACCCCGCTCCCCCCGGACTCCACCATTAATAAATGGACCCCGCTCCCCCCGGACTCCACCATTAATAAATGGCCCCGCTCCCCCCGGACTCCACCATTAATAAATGGACCCGCTTCTCCAGGACTCCACCATTAATAAATGGCCCCGCTCCTCCCGGACTCCACCATTAATAAATGGACCCGCTCCTCCCGGACTCCACCATTAATAAATGGCCCCGCTCCCCCCAGACTCCACCATTAATAAATGGCCCCGCTCCTCCCGGACTCCACCATTAATAAATGGACCCGCTCCTCCCGGACTCCACCATTAATAAATGGACCCGCTCCCCCCGGACTCCACCATTAATAAATGGCCCCGCTCCCCCCAGACTCCACCATTAATAAATGGCCCCGCTCCTCCCGGACTCCACCATTAATAAATGGACCCGCTCCTCCCGGACTCCACCATTAATAAATGGACCCGCTCCTCCCGGACTCCACCATTAATAAATGGACCCGCTCCTCCCGGACTCCACCATTAATAAATGGCCCCGCTCCTCCCGGACTCCACCATTAATAAATGGCCCCGCTCCTCCCGGACTCCACCATTAATAAATGGCCCCGCTCCCCCCGGACTCCACCATTAATAAATGGCCCCGCTCCTCCCGGACTCCACCATTAATAAATGGCCCCGCTCCTCCCGGACTCCACCATTAATAAATGGACCCCGCTCCTCCCGGACTCCACCATTAATAAATGGACCCCGCTCCTCCCGGACTCCACCATTAATAAATGGACCCGCTCCTCCCGGACTCCACCATTAATAAATGGACCCGCTCCTCCCGGACTCCACCATTAATAAATGGACCCGCTCCTCCCGGACTCCACCATTAATAAATGGACCCGCTCCTCCCGGACTCCACCATTAATAAATGGACCCGCTCCTCCCGGACTCCACCATTAATAAATGGACCCGCTCCCCCCGGACTCCACCATTAATAAATGGACCCCGCTCCCCCCGGACTCCACCATTAATAAATGGCCCCGCTCCCCCCGGACTCCACCATTAATAAATGGACCCGCTCCCCCCGGACTCCACCATTAATAAATGGACCCGCTCCTCCCGGACTCCACCATTAATAAATGGACCCGCTCCTCCCGGACTCCACCATTAATAAATGGACCCGCTCCTCCCGGACTCCACCATTAATAAATGGACCCGCTCCTCCCGGACTCCACCATTAATAAATGGACCCGCTCCTCCCGGACTCCACCATTAATAAATGGACCCGCTCCTCCCGGACTCCACCATTAATAAATGGACCCGCTCCTCCCGGACTCCACCATTAATAAATGGACCCGCTCCTCCCGGACTCCACCATTAATAAATGGACCCGCTCCTCCCGGACTCCACCATTAATAAATGGCCCCGCTCCCCCCGGACTCCACCATTAATAAATGGCCCCGCTCCCCCCGGACTCCACCATTAATAAATGGACCCGCTCCCCCCGGACTCCACCATTAATAAATGGACCCGCTCCCCCCGGACTCCACCATTAATAAATGGACCCGCTCCCCCCGGACTCCACCATTAATAAATGGACCCGCTCCCCCCGGACTCCACCATTAATAAATGGACCCGCTCCCCCCGGACTCCACCATTAATAAATGGCCCCGCTCCCCCCGGACTCCACCATTAATAAATGGCCCCGCTCCCCCCGGACTCCACCATTAATAAATGGCCCCGCTCCTCCCGGACTCCACCATTAATAAATGGACCCCGCTCCTCCCGGACTCCACCATTAATAAATGGCCCCGCTCCCCCCGGACTCCACCATTAATAAATGGCCCCGCTCCCCCCGGACTCCACCATTAATAAATGGACCCGCTCCTCCCGGACTCCACCATTAATAAATGGACCCCGCTCCCCCCGGACTCCACCATTAATAAATGGACCCCGCTCCCCCCGGACTCCACCATTAATAAATGGACCCGCTCCTCCCGGACTCCACCATTAATAAATGGACCCGCTCCTCCCGGACTCCACCATTAATAAATGGACCCGCTCCTCCCGGACTCCACCATTAATAAATGGACCCGCTCCTCCCGGACTCCACCATTAATAAATGGACCCGCTCCTCCCGGACTCCACCATTAATAAATGGACCCGCTCCTCCCGGACTCCACCATTAATAAATGGCCCCGCTCCCCCCGGACTCCACCATTAATAAATGGCCCCGCTCCCCCCGGACTCCACCATTAATAAATGGCCCCGCTCCCCCCGGACTCCACCATTAATAAATGGCCCCGCTCCTCCCGGACTCCACCATTAATAAATGGCCCCGCTCCCCCCGGACTCCACCATTAATAAATGGCCCCGCTCCCCCCGGACTCCACCATTAATAAATGGCCCCGCTCCCCCCGGACTCCACCATTAATAAATGGCCCCGCTCCCCCCGGACTCCACCATTAATAAATGGCCCCGCTCCTCCCGGACTCCACCATTAATAAATGGACCCGCTCCTCCCGGACTCCACCATTAATAAATGGACCCGCTCCTCCCGGACTCCACCATTAATAAATGGACCCGCTCCTCCCGGACTCCACCATTAATAAATGGACCCGCTCCTCCCGGACTCCACCATTAATAAATGGACCCGCTCCTCCCGGACTCCACCATTAATAAATGGACCCGGACTCCACCATTAATAAATGGACCCGCTCCCCCGGACTCCACCATTAATAAATGGCCCCGCTCCCCCCGGACTCCACCATTAATAAATGGACCCGCTCCCCCCGGACTCCACCATTAATAAATGGACCCGCTCCCCCCGGACTCCACCATTAATAAATGGACCCGCTCCCCCCGGACTCCACCATTAATAAATGGACCCGCTCCCCCCGGACTCCACCATTAATAAATGGACCCGCTCCTCCCGGACTCCACCATTAATAAATGGACCCGCTCCTCCCGGACTCCACCATTAATAAATGGACCCGCTCCTCCCGGACTCCACCATTAATAAATGGACCCGCTCCTCCCGGACTCCACCATTAATAAATGGACCCGCTCCTCCCGGACTCCACCATTAATAAATGGCCCCGCTCCCCCCGGACTCCACCATTAATAAATGGACCCGCTCCCCCCGGACTCCACCATTAATAAATGGACCCGCTCCCCCCGGACTCCACCATTAATAAATGGACCCGGACTCCACCATTAATAAATGGACCCGCTCCCCCGGACTCCACCATTAATAAATGGACCCGCTCCCCCGGACTCCACCATTAATAAATGGACCCGCTCCCCCCGGACTCCACCATTAATAAATGGACCCGCTCCCCCCGGACTCCACCATTAATAAATGGACCCGCTCCCCCCGGACTCCACCATTAATAAATGGCCCCGCTCCTCCCGGACTCCACCATTAATAAATGGCCCCGCTCCTCCCGGACTCCACCATTAATAAATGGACCCGCTCCTCCCGGACTCCACCATTAATAAATGGCCCCGCTCCCCCCGGACTCCACCATTAATAAATGGCCCCGCTCCCCCCGGACTCCACCATTAATAAATGGCCCCGCTCCCCCCGGACTCCACCATTAATAAATGGCCCCGCTCCCCCCGGACTCCACCATTAATAAATGGCCCCGCTCCCCCCGGACTCCACCATTAATAAATGGACCCGCTCCCCCCGGACTCCACCATTAATAAATGGACCCGCTCCCCCCGGACTCCACCATTAATAAATGGACCTGGACTCCACCATTAATAAATGGACCCGCTCCCCTGGACTCCACCATTAATAAATGGCCCCGCTCCCCCCGGACTCCACCATTAATAAATGGACCCGCTCCTCCCGGACTCCACCATTAATAAATGACCCGCTCCTCCCGGACTCCACCATTAATAAATGGACCCGCTCCTCCCGGACTCCACCATTAATAAATGGACCCGCTCCCCCCGGACTCCACCATTAATAAATGGACCCGCTCCCCCCGGACTCCACCATTAATAAATGGACCCGCTCCTCCAGGACTCCACCATTAATAAATGGACCCGCTCCTCCAGGACTCCACCATTAATAAATGGACCCGCTCCCCCCGGACTCCACCATTAATAAATGGCCCCACTCCTCCCGGACTCCACCATTAATAAATGGCCCCGCTCCTCCCGGACTCCACCATTAATAAATGGACCCGCTCCTCCCAGACTCCACCATTAATAAATGGACCCGCACCTCCCGGACTCCACCATTAATAAATGCCCCCCCCCCCGGACTCCACCATTAATAAATGAACCCGCTCCTCCAGGACTCCACCATTAATAAATGGCCCCGCTCCTCCCGGACTCCACCATTAATAAATGCCCCCCCCCCGGACTCCACCATTAATAAATGAACCCGCTCCTCCCGGACTCCACCATTAATAAATGGCCCCGCTCCTTCCGGACTCCACCATTAATAAATGGACCCGCTCCCCCCGGACTCCACCATTAATAAATGGACCCGCTCCCCCCGGACTCCACCATTAATAAATGGACCCGCTTCTCCAGGACTCCACCATTAATAAATGGACCCGCTCCCCCCGGACTCCACCATTAATAAATGGCCCCACTCCTCCCGGACTCCACCATTAATAAATGGCCCCGCTCCTCCCGGACTCCACCATTAATAAATGGCCCCGCTCCTCCCGGACTCCACCATTAATAAATGCCCCCCCCCGGACTCCACCATTAATAAATGAACCCGCTCCTCCCGGACTCCACCATTAATAAATGGCCCCGCTCCTCCCGGACTCCACCATTAATAAATGGACCCGCTCCTCCCGGACTCCACCATTAATAAATGGACCCGCACCTCCCGGACTCCACCATTAATAAATGGACCCGCACCTCCCGGACTCCACCATTAATAAATGGACCCGCACCTCCCGGACTCCACCATTAATAAATGGACCCGCTCCCCCCAGACTCCACCATTAATAAATGGACCCGCTCCCCCCAGACTCCACCATTAATAAATGGACCCGCACCTCCCGGACTCCACCATTAATAAATGGACCCGCACCTCCCGGACTCCACCATTAATAAATGGCCCCGCTCCCCCCGGACTCCACCATTAATAAATGGCCCCGCTCCTCCCGGACTCCACCATTAATAAATGGCCCCGCTCCTCCCAGACTCCACCATTAATAAATGGCCCCGCTCCTCCCGGACTCCACCATTAATAAATGGCCCCGCTCCTCCCGGACTCCACCATTAATAAATGGCCCCGCTCCTCCCGGACTCCACCATTAATAAATGGCCCCGCTCCTCCCGGACTCCACCATTAATAAATGGCCCCGCTCCTCCCGGACTCCACCATTAATAAATGGCCCCGCTCCTCCCGGACTCCACCATTAATAAATGGCCCCGCTCCTCCCGGACTCCACCATTAATAAATGGCCCCGCTCCTCCCGGACTCCACCATTAATAAATGGCCCCGCTCCTCCCGGACTCCACCATTAATAAATGGCCCCGCTCCTCCAGGACTCCACCATTAATAAATGGACCCGCTCCTCCCGGACTCCACCATTAATAAATGGACCCGCTCCCCCCGGACTCCACCATTAATAAATGGACCCGCACCTCCCGGACTCCACCATTAATAAATGGACCCGCTCCTCCAGGACTCCACCATTAATAAATGGACCCGTTCCCCCCTGGACTCCACCATTAATAAATGGACCCCGCTCCTCCCGGACTCCACCATTAATAAATGGACCCGCTCCTCCCGGACTCCACCATTAATAAATGGACCCGCTCCCCCCTGGACTCCACCATTAATAAATGGACCCCGCTCCTCCAGGACTCCACCATTAATAAATGGACCCGCTCCTCCCGGACTCCACCATTAATAAATGGACCCCGCTCCTCCCGGACTCCACCATTAATAAATGGCCCCGCTCCTCCCGGACTCCACCATTAATAAATGGCCCCGCTCCTCCCGGACTCCACCATTAATAAATGGACCCCGCTCCTCCCGGACTCCACCATTAATAAATGGACCCCGCTCCTCCCGGACTCCACCATTAATAAATGGCCCCGCTCCTCCCGGACTCCACCATTAATAAATGGACCCGCTCCTCCCGGACTCCACCATTAATAAATGGACCCGCTCCTCCCGGACTCCACCATTAATGGCGTCATCCATCACATAGCGATTAGCGCTCATCCATGTTGGGTGATATGAATCGGGGGAGGGTAAACCTCGGAGATGAAGACTCTTTCATCTCGCAGTGGGAAGTCTTCTGCGGCGGATGTCAAGAACTCATTTCCACAAAAAGGGGATTGAGAAAAGCTTTACACATGCAGCAAATCCCAGGAGGAAAAGAGGACGAGGATCAGCTCCTCTGCGCTGTGTCGCTCGCTCTTTGATATTCGCTGCAGATCAGGATAAATCTGTGACGGCTTTACCCAGACAGAAGCTGTAATGGTGAGATGATGATACACAGACCTCCCAGGGTGTGCGCCCCTCCCCCCATCCCCATTACACACACTCTGCCCGAATCTCAATATATTTATCTTATTACAGGTATGCAATCGACACCCAGCTTAACAGACTGTACACATCAGTCCCTGCCCTTCCCATCTAGTCTCCTTATCTCAAAACATACACATACCACACAGGAGGAAATTCACCTCCCAGCTGGAGGGTGCAAGGAAACCCGCACAGGCTCAGAGAGAACATACAAACCCCATGCAGATAGTGTAGGAGGACCCCGGTGCTGCAAGGCAAGAAGTGCTAACCACTAAGCCACGGAACACAAGTCAGCATGGGCCGCTCTGCGACTATGCAGCCCCCCCCCCCCCCCCATACATAACAAACTGCCAGGAACGATTTTTCCTGCTTTCAACACATGAACTTCAGGGACAACATGTTCACTTGCAGCCTAATATATCCCACCCACTTTCAGGTGTCATTGTAATGGGGTAATTAACATTCTTCCCTTTACCTGTCAGTGGTGATAATGTTATGGCTGATCGGTGGATTATATATAATAGTGTGTGACTGTGGAGGGGGGGGGGGGGCATTAGAGTGTAAGCTCCTTTGGTACAGAGACTGATGTGATTGGCTCAGCGATCTCTGTGGGGGGGGGACAGGCACATTAGAGTGTAAGCTCCTTTGGTACAGAGACTGATGTGATTGGCTCAGCGATCTCTGTGGGGGGGGGACAGGCACATTAGAGTGTAAGCTCCTTTGGTACAGAGACTGATGTGATTGGCTCAGTGATCTCTGTGGGGGGGGGGGACAGGCACATTAGAGTGTAAGCTCCTTTGGTACAGAGACTGATGTGATTGGCTCAGCGATCTCTGTGGGGGGGGGACAGGCACATTAGAGTGTAAGCTCCTTTGGTACAGAGACTGATGTGATTGGCTCAGTGATCTCTGTGGGGGGGTGGGCACATTAGAGTGTAAGCTCCTTTGGTACAGAGACTGATGTGATTGGCTCAGTGATTGCTGTGGGGAGGGGCACATTAGAGTGTAAGCTCCTATGGTACAGAGACAGATTTGGGGGAAGTACCCAGAGTAACCATCAGAGGACGTACCTGTATGTCCATGGAGCGGAGAGTGCGGTCTGGGGAGGGTGGGGGAGGTGCTGGAGGCTACAATCAGGCTCTTGCGATTACTTGTGCGGCAGCTGTGGAGAGAAGCAGACGGATTATTATTGGAGGAGGAGGAGGAGGAGGAGGAGGAAGAGGGTAGATTAGAATAAAAATATTTAATATACAGAATAACATTCCACAACCGGATATAAATGAGTGTTAATATCATGAAAACATTTGCTCACGTTACTAGGAAACCAATCAGATCCGCTTCATACAGAGGGGGGTGGGGGGAGGTGAGGACACGGCCGGGGGAGGGGGGGTCATATGAGGCCACTGAGCACCGCTCTCCACTTACACCGGGTTCACGGAGGACGGCGGTACAGATGGAGGCGGAGGGAACTCCGACTCCTGGACTATGGAGGAGATCGACACCAATCAGAGCAAAGAGTGCCCACAGACATTTCACCAGCGTCATCCAATCGGTTGGACCAATTTCATGTCTGAGGTACCCTCAAGACTGTCCACCGGGATCTGGTTGGTTGCCTTTCCAAGACAGAAAACCAAATATGTGATCCGGTCATCATCATTCGGCAACAAATCAGGCCGGCATCAGAGACTTCACCCCATGACAATCTCCAACTGGCCCCTCCCCATCACCACCATGACAACCTCCAACTGGCCCCTCCCCATCACCACCATTGACAACCTCCAACTGGCCCCTCCCCATCACCACCATGACGACCTCCAACTGGCCCCTCCCCATCACCACCATGCCGACCTCCAACTGGCCCCTCCCCATCACCACCATGACAACCTCCAATTGGTCTTCTCCCTTCTCAAATCACCATCCTGACAACCTTTAACTGGTTACCTCCCCTATCATGTCATGACAACCTCCAACTGGCCCCTCCCCTCTCCACCACCAGAAGAACCTCCAATTGGCTCCTCCCCTCTTTATCACGTATGACAACCCAAACTAGCCCCTCCCCTTTCCATCAACACCAAGACAACCTCCAATTGACCCCTCCCCATCACCATGACAACCTCCAAATGGTCCTTCTCTCTATTACCACCATGACGATCTCCAACTGGCCCCTTCCCGTCATCCCATGACAACCTCCAACAGGCCCATCCCCTCTCCATCATACCATGACAATCTCTAACTGGCCCCTCCCCTCTTCATTATTTCAGGACAACTTTCAGTTGGCCCCTCCCCTATGATGACCTCTAGTTGGCCCTTCCCACTCTATTCTCCCCCAACAACCTTCTGAAGGCCCCTCCTCTGCCCTTCCGCCTATGACAACCTCTAGCTGGCCCCTCCCCCCTACATCCTCCTATAACATCCAGCTGGCCCCTCCAATCTACATCACCCCATAACAACTTCCCGGTGGTTCTTCCAGTTGGAGTTCAGACCTCCTGGGTGTTATGGAGTTTAGTACTGGAAGTTCCTCACTACCCAAAACAGGTTTTACAGTTTAGTGGCTGACAACTTATGAGATAAAGGGGGCCTGAAATGTGGCCCCCGACATCAAAGGGCCACACAAAGCTCAACATATGTAATGCTGGAGAGGACAGTCAGAGACTGCAGACCTAATAGAGGGAATTGGGGTCAGAGTGTGGACATGGAGGGGGTATATACTGTAGGTACAAGGGGGGGGGAGGGGGTTCAGGTGGGAGGGGAAGGAAGGGGAGGAGGGGGGAAGCTGTAGACAGGAGACATTGTTGGTTTGGGAGATGCAGCAGAAGAGAATACGAGGCTGGGAAGATGTGACAAGAGGCTAGAGAGATCTATGCTTTTCCCTCATCAATGTTCCCACTACAGAATGCTGAGGCCCGCACACACACACACACCCCCCAGAGGGGCCGCCGCCGCGCACACACCCCAGAGGGGCCGCCGCCGCCGCGCGCACACACACACACACACACACACCCCAGAGGGGCCGCCGCCGCGCGCGCGCGCGCACACACACACACACACACACACACACACACACACACACACACACACACACACACACACCCCAGAGGGGACGCCGCCGCCGCCGCACACACACACCCCAGTGGGGTCGCCGCCGCACACACACCCCCCCCAGGGGGGCCGCCGCCGCGCACACACCCCAGAGGGGACGCCGCCGCCGCCGCACACACACACGCCCCAGTGGGGTCGCCGCCGCACACACACCCCCCCCCAGGGGGGCCGCCGCCGCGCACACACCCCAGAGGGGCCGCCGCTGCGCACACACACACACCCCAGAGGGGACGCGCCGCCGCGCACACACACACCCCCCAGGGGGGGTCGCCGCCGCGCACACACCCCAGTGGGGTCGCCGCCGCGCACACACCCCAGTGGGGTCGCCGCCGCGCACACACCCCAGTGGGGTCGCCGCCGCGCACACACCCCAGAGGGGTCGCCGCCGCACACACACCCCAGAGGGGTCGCCGCCGCACACACACCCCAGAGGGGTCGCCGCCGCACACACACCCCAGAGGGGTCGCCGCCGCACACACACCCCAGAGGGGTCGCCGCCGCGCACACACACACCCCAGAGGGGTCGCCGCCGCGCACACACACACCCCAGAGGGGCCGCCGCCGCGCACACACACACCCCAGAGGGGCCGCCGCCGCGCACACACACACCCCAGAGGGGCCGCCGCCGCGCACACACACCCCAGTGGGGTCGCCGCCGCGCACACACACCCCAGTGGGGTCGCCGCCGCGCACACACACCCCAGTGGGGCCGCCGCTGCGCACACACCCCAGAGGGGCCGCCGCCGCGCACACACCCCAGAGGGGCCGCCGCCGCGCACACACCCCAGAGGGGCCGCCGCCGCGCACACACCCCAGAGGGGCCGCCGCCGCCGCGCACACACCCCAGAGGGGCCGCCGCCGCCGCGCACACACCCCAGAGGGGCCGCCGCCGCGCACACACACACCCCAGAGGGGCCGCCGCCGCGCACACCCCAGAGGGGCCGCCGCACACACACACCCCAGAGGGGCCGCCGCCGCCGCACACACACCCCAGGGGAACCGCCGCCGCGCACACACACACCCCAGGGGGGTCGCCGCCGCACACACCCCCCAGTGGGGTCGCCGCCGCACACACACCCCAGAGGGGTCGCCGCCGCACACACACCCCAGAGGGGTCGCCGCCGCACACACACCCCAGAGGGGTCGCCGCCGCACACACACACACCCCAGAGGGGCCGCCGCCGCGCACACACACCCCCCAGAGGGGCCGCCGCCGCGCACACACACACACACACCCCAGAGGGGCCGCCGCCGCGCACACACCCCAGAGGGGCCGCCGCCGCGCGCACACACACACACACACACACACACACACACACACACACACCCCAGAGGGGACGCCGCCGCCGCCGCACACACACACCCCAGTGGGGTCGCCGCCGCACACACACCCCCCCCCAGGGGGGCCGCCGCCGCGCACACACCCCAGAGGGGACGCCGCCGCCGCCGCACACACACACCCCAGTGGGGTCGCCGCCGCACACACACCCCCCCCAGGGGGGCCGCCGCCGCGCACACACCCCAGAGGGGCCGCCGCCGCGCACACACCCCAGAGGGGCCGCCGCTGCGCACACACACACACCCCAGAGGGGACGCGCCGCCGCACACACACACCCCCCAGGGGGGGTCGCCGCCGCGCACACACCCCAGTGGGGTCGCCGCCGCGCACACACCCCAGTGGGGTCGCCGCCGCACACACACCCCAGAGGGGTCGCACACACCCCAGAGGGGTCGCACACACCCCAGAGGGGCCGCCGCCGCGCACACACACACCCCAGAGGGGCCGCCGCCGCGCACACACACACCCCAGAGGGGCCGCCGCCGCGCACACACACACCCCAGAGGGGCCGCCGCCGCGCACACACACCCCAGTGGGGTCGCCGCCGCGCACACACACCCCAGTGGGGCCGCCGCCGCGCACACACACCCCAGTGGGGCCGCCGCCGCGCACACACACCCCAGTGGGGCCGCCGCCGCGCACACACACCCCAGTGGGGCCGCCGCCGCGCACACACCCCAGAGGGGCCGCCGCCGCGCACACACCCCAGAGGGGCCGCCGCCGCCGCGCACACACCCCAGAGGGGCCGCCGCCGCCGCGCACACACCCCAGAGGGGCCGCCGCCGCGCACGCACACACCCCAGAGGGGCCGCCGCCGCGCACACACACACCCCAGAGGGGCCGCCGCCGCGCACACCCCAGAGGGGCCGCCGCACACACACACCCCAGAGGGGCCGCCGCCGCCGCACACACACCCCAGGGGAACCGCCGCCGCGCACACACACACCCCAGGGGGGTCGCCGCCGCACACACCCCCCAGTGGGGTCGCCGCCGCACACACACCCCAGAGGGGTCGCCGCCGCACACACACCCCAGAGGGGTCGCCGCCGCACACACACCCCAGAGGGGTCGCCGCCGCACACACACCCCAGAGGGGTCGCCGCCGCACACACACCCCAGAGGGGTCGCCGCCGCACACACACCCCAGAGGGGTCGCCGCCGCACACACACCCCAGAGGGGTTGCCGCCGCACACACACCCCAGAGGGGTCGCCGCCGCACACACACACACCCCAGAGGGGCCGCCGCCGCACACACACACACCCCAGAGGGGCCGCCGCCGTGCACACACACACCCCAGTGGGGTCGCCGCCGCACACACACCCCAGAGGGGCCGCCGCCGCACACACACCCCAGAGGGGCCGCCGCTGCACACAACAGAGGGCTGCCGGCTGGGCACCAGGAGTCCAGTTGCTGCCATGGCATTTCAGGGCTTTACAATTTCTACTACCCTGGGGGGCCGTCACCCCACAACACACAATAGAACGCAGAGAAGAGGTGCGTTGGGTTGCCATTCAAACTTAATTGTGCTCCGATGCAGATCTACAGTGTGCTGCCATATCTGTGTGTTCTAGACCAATCACAGGGCTCCCATCCACAGGCTGTGTGCAATGTGCTGATATCCTCCATGCAGGATCTACTTCTTCATTCATTAAAGTCCATTGACAGAACATCCCACATGAATGCAATCCCTATCACACATATAGATCACACACACTCACCGGACACTTTATTAGGTACACCTCTTCTAGTGCTCGGTAACACAAATTGCTAATCAGCCAATCACGTGGCAGCAACTCAATGTATTTAGGCCTCTAGACGTGGTGAATACGACTTGCTCAAGTTCAAACGGAGCATCAGAATGGGGAATACAGGGAATCTCGGTGACTTTGAATGTGGCATGTTTGTTGGTGGCGGACGTGCCGGTCTGAGTATTTCTGGGATTTTCACACACAACCATCTCTCGGGATTACAGAGAATGGTGGGGAAAGAGAAAATATCCAGTGAGTGGCAGTTGTGTGGAGGAAAATACCTTGATGAGGTCAGAGGGGGGCAGACTGGTTCCAGGTGATAGAAAGACGACAGTAACTCCAATAACCTCTCATTACATCCAAGGTATGCAGAATACCATCTCTGAACATACAACACATCAAACCTGGAAGCAGATGGGCTACAGCAGCAGCAGACCACACCGGGTGCCACTCCTGCCAACTAAGAACAGGAAACTGAGGCTACAATTGGCACAGGATCACCGAAATTGGACAATAGAAGATTGGAAAAATGTTGCCGGGTCTGGATTTCAGCTCCGACATTCAGATGGTGGGGTCAGAATTTGGCGCATGGATCCATCCTGCCTTGTATCACCGGTTCAGGCTGGTGGTGGGGGTGTAATGGTGCGGGGGATGGGATATCACTGGTTCAGGCTGGTGGTGGGGGTGTAATGGTGTGGGGGATGGGGTATCACCGATTCAGGCTGGTGGTGGGGGTGTAATGGTGCGGGGGATGGGGTATCACCGGTTCAGGCTGGTGGTGGGGGTGTAATGGTGCGGGGGATGGGGTATCACCGGTTCAGGCTGGTGGTGGGGGGTGTAATGGTGTGGGGGATGGGTTATCACCGGTTCAGGCTGGTGGTGGGGGTGTAATGGTGCGGGGGATGGGGTATCACCGGTTCAGGCTGGTGGTGGGGGTGTAATGGTGTGGGGGATGGGGTATCACCGGTTCAGGCTGGTGGTGGGGGTGTAATGGTGCGGGGGATGGGATATCACCGGTTCAGGCTGGTGGTGGGGGTGTAATGGTGTGGGGGATGGGATATCACCGGTTCAGGCTGGTGGTGGGGGTGTAATGGTGTGGGGGATGGGGTATCACCGGTTCAGGCTGGTGGTGGGGGTGTAATGGTGCGGGGGATGGGATATCACCGGTTCAGGCTGGTGGTGGGGGTGTAATGGTGTGGGGGATGGGGTATCACCGGTTCAGGCTGGTGGTGGGGGTGTAATGATGTGGGGGATGGGTTATCACCGGTTCAGGCTGGTGGTGGGGGTGTAATGGTGTGGGGGATGGGGTATCACCTGTTCAGGCTGGTGGTGGGGGTGTAATGGTGCGGGGGATGGGATATCACTGGTTCAGGCTGGTGGTGGGGGTGTAATGGTGCGGGGGATGGGATATCACCGGTTCAGGCTGGTGGTGGGGGTGTAATGGTGTGGGGGATGGGGTATCACCGGTTCAGGCTGGTGGTGGGGGTGTAATGGTGTGGGTGATGGGGTGTTCCCATCTTCTGATGGCTCCTTCCAGCAGGATAATGCCCCATGTCACAAAGCTCCAATCATCTCACCACTGGACAATGAGGTCCCTGTCCTCCAATGGCCTCCACACTCACCACATCTCACCCAATAGAGCCCCTTTGGGATGTGGTGGAACGGGAGATTCGGCATCATGGATGTGCAGCCGACAGATCTGCAGTAACTGTGTGATGTTATCAGGTCACTATGGAGCAAAATCTCTGAGGAACGTTTCCAACACCTTGTTGTATCTCTGCCACCAAGAATGAAGGCAAAAGGAGGTCCAACCCGCTACTAGAAAGGGGGACCTAATAAAAGTGGCCGCTGAGCGTTTATAGATTATAGCCAACACAAAAGTGTCTGCAATGGACGTCATTTCTGGGAACAGCCTTCCAGAGGGCCCATATCAGGACCCCAATCCCGCCATTTGCCCTCCCATATCAAAACCCCAATTCCACCAACTACCCCCCATATCACGACCCCAATCCCACCATCTGTTCCACATATCAAGAGGCTTCCATAAAATTTAACAGAAACCACCGGAAACAAATCCTCCCACCGCTGAGCCGGATCTTCTACTCCAGAAGAACAATCTGTGCAGCTGTAATGTGACCCCCCCCCCCCAACCTCCCCTCCTCTCTGCACCCCCCACCTCCCCCGTCCACTTACTGGCAGGAGAAATGCGATCACACTGAGGGGGGGGGGTTCAGCTTACAGGATTAAGGTTTTTTTATGTACTGTAAATAATGGCAGAGGACTGAGAAGTAGCAGATATCAGACCCGCCACGAGTCCGGCCACAGCCATCAGACCCGCCACGAGTCCGGCCACAGCCATCAGACCCGCCACGAGTCCGGCCACAGCCATCAGACCCGCCACGAGTCCGGCCACAGCCATCAGACCCGCCACGAGTCCGGCCACAGCCATCAGACCCGCCACGAGTCCGGCCACAGCCATCAGACCCGCCACGAGTCCGGCCACAGCCATCAGACCCGCCACGAGTCCGGGCCACAGCCATCAGACCCGACACGAGTCCGGGCCACAGCCATCAGACCCGACACGAGTCCGGGCCACAGCCATCAGACCCGACACGAGTCCGGGCCACAGCCATCAGACCCGACACGAGTCCGGGCCACAGCCATCAGACCCGACACGAGTCCGGGCCACAGCCATCAGACCCGACACGAGTCCGGGCCACAGCCATCAGACCCGACACGAGTCCGGGCCACAGCCATCAGACCCGACACGAGTCCGGCCACAGCCATCAGACCCGACACGAGTCCGGCCACAGCCATCAGACCCGACACGAGTCCGGCCACAGCCATCAGACCCGACACGAGTCCGGCCACAGCCATCAGACCCGACACGAGTCCGGCCATACAATCAGACCCGCCACGAGTCCGGCCATACCAATCAGACCCGCCACGAGTCCGGCCACAGCCATCAGACCCGCCACGAGTCCGGCCACAGCCATCAGACCCGACACGAGTCCGGCCACAGCCATCAGACCCGACACGAGTCCGGCCACAGCCATCAGACCCGACACGAGTCCGGCCACAGCCATCAGACCCGACACGAGTCCGGCCACAGCCATCAGACCCGACACGAGTCCGGCCACAGCCATCAGACCCGACACGAGTCCGGCCACAGCCATCAGACCCGACACGAGTCCGGCCACAGCCATCAGACCCGACACGAGTCCGGCCACAGCCATCAGACCCGACACAAGTCCGGCCACAGCCATCAGACCCGACACGAGTCCGGCCACAGCCATCAGACCCGACACGAGTCCGGCCACAGCCATCAGACCCGACACGAGTCCGGCCACAGCCATCAGACCCGACACGAGTCCGGCCACAGCCATCAGACCCGACACGTGTCAGGCCATACCCACGCTATAAGGCCTTGTACACACTAGCTTTAATCTCTTTAGAGCAATCTGCTTTTGGATTGCTCTTCAGAGTGCATTTGACAGTCGGTGAGGTGGTGTTCTATGGTTGCAGGTCGCTCGCAGAGCGGCCCAACTCACATGTATGGGTCGTGTAGGGCGCTCTCTACACTCACCGAATGTGATGGGGAGGTCTAATAATTCCTGCTGCGGCACCTCCAGCTGCTGGCTGAAGGGGGTAGGTGGAAAAAGTTCTGAAATGATTTCTCTTCGTCATTTTTTTACATCACAGAAACCTGGAATTTTACCACCCGGGTGTGTAGACTTTATTTCCGCTGTACGTTACGGTCTGCAAGTGGTTTACTGGGATTATGGATGAAGCCATCAGCAATAACCCCGGCATTGTTCTTCTGCAGCAGGTGACTTTCATAAAACAGGTTCAAGTGGCTCGTTGGTCACTGGATCACTTTCAGAATCGGCAGCCATTCTTGCCCGCCCCCTCCCCCACGTTGCTCAGGCTCACCGTTCTTACTGGCAAGCCCAGGAAACAATCCAACATCTTCCATCGTTGTCCATGGAGGTCACCAGAGAGCAGATAGTCTCTGATCACCTCTATGATCTCTAGGACAAGCTTTCTAAACAAAGGCAAAGGACCAGTTTACGATCCTGCCGACTTTAGGTGGGCCAGGACGGGGGCCTTCGGTAATAGAAAAGGTCCCAAAATCAGTGGGGAAAAACTATCCCATCTGTGGTGACAGTGGGAGGAATCGTGCCCCATCATGGGTATCATTGGGGGAATTGTGCCCCATCATGGGTATCATTGGGGGAATTGTGCCCCATCATGGGTATCATTGGGGGGAATTGTGCCCCATCATGGGTATCATTGGGGGGAATTGTGCCCCATCATGGGTATCATTGGGAGGAATTGTGCCCCATCATGGGTATCATTGGGAGGAATTGTGCCCCATCATGGGTATTAATGGGAGGAATTGTGCCTGTTCATTGGTGTCAGTGGGAGGAATTACGCCCCGTTGTTTGCATCGGTGGATAAAATGGTGCCCCAAGGGCCAAAAAAAGGCAAGTAAAGGGCCACTTTTGGCCCCCAGCCCACAGTTTGGAGACCTCTGATCTAGGAAGACCGGAGCAGCGTCATGACATCACTTCCTAAAGAGGACCTGTCATCTTTTATTTCTATTACATGAGATCTCCATAAAGAGGACCTGTCATCTCATATTTCTATTACATGATCTCCATAAAGAGGACCCGTCTTCTCTTATTTCTATTACATGATCTCCATAAAGAGGACCCGTCATCTCTTATTTCTATTACATGATCTCCATAAAGAGGACCTGTCATCTCTTATTTCTATTACATGATCTCCATAAAGAGGACCTGTCATCTCTTATTTCTATTACATGAGATCCCCATAAAGAGGACCCGTCATCTTTTATTTCTATTACATGAGATCCATAAAGAGGACCCGTCATCTCTTATTTCTATTACATGAGATCCCCATAAAGAGGACCCGTCATCTCTTATTTCTATTACATGATCTCCATAAAGAGGACCTGTCATCTCTTATTTCTATTACATGAGATCCCCATAAAGAGGACCCGTCATCTTTTATTTCTATTACATGAGATCCATAAAGAGGACCCGTCATCTCTTATTTCTATTACATGAGATCTCCATAAAGAGGACCCGTCATCTCTTATTTCTATTACATGATCTCCATAAAGAGGACCTGTCATCTCTTATTTCTATTACATGATCTCCATAAAGAGGACCCGTCATCTCTTATTTCTATTACATGATCTCCATAAAGAGGACCCGTCATCTCTTATTTCTATTACATGATCTCCATAAAGAGGACCCGTCATCTCTTATTTCTATTACATGAGATCCCCATAAAGAGGACCCGTCATCTTTTATTTCTATTACATGAGATCCCCATAAAGAGGACCCGTCATCTCTTATTTCTATTACATGATCCCCATAAAGAGGACCCGTCATCTCTTATTTCTATTACATGAGATCTCCATAAAGAGGACCCGTCATCTCTTATTTCTATTACATGATCTCCATAAAGAGGACCCGTCATCTCTTATTTCTATTACATGATCTCCATAAAGAGGACCCGTCATCTCTTATTTCTATTACATGAGATCCCCATAAAGAGGACCCGTCATCTCTTATTTCTATTACATGAGATCCCCATAAAGAGGACCCGTCATCTCTTATTTCTATTACATGAGATCTCCATAAAGAGGACCTGTCATCTCTTATTTCTATTACATGAGATCTCCATAAAGAGGACCCGTCATCTCTTATTTCTATTACATGATCTCCATAAAGAGGACCCGTCATCTCTTATTTCTATTACATGATCTCCATAAAGAGGACCCGTCATCTCTTATTTCTATTACATGATCTCCATAAAGAGGACCCGTCATCTCTTATTTCTATTACATGAGATCCCCATAAAGAGGACCTGTCATCTCTTATTTCTATTACATGAGATCTCCATAAAGAGGACCCGTCATCTCTTATTTCTATTACATGATCTCCATAAAGAGGACCCGTCATCTCTTATTTCTATTACATGGATCCCCATAAAGAGGACCCGTCATCTCTTATTTCTATTACATGAGATCTCCATAAAGAGGACCCGTCATCTCTTATTTCTATTACATGATCTCCATAAAGAGGACCCGTCATCTCTTATTTCTATTACATGATCTCCATAAAGAGGACCCGTCATCTCTTATTTCTATTACATGAGATCCCCATAAAGAGGACCCGTCATCTTTTATTTCTATTACATGAGATCCCCATAAAGAGGACCCGTCATCTCTTATTTCTATTACATGATCCCCATAAAGAGGACCCGTCATCTCTTATTTCTATTACATGAGATCTCCATAAAGAGGACCCGTCATCTCTTATTTCTATTACATGATCTCCATAAAGAGGACCCGTCATCTCTTATTTCTATTACATGATCTCCATAAAGAGGACCCGTCATCTCTTATTTCTATTACATGAGATCCCCATAAAGAGGACCCGTCATCTCTTATTTCTATTACATGAGATCCCCATAAAGAGGACCCGTCATCTCTTATTTCTATTACATGAGATCTCCATAAAGAGGACCTGTCATCTCTTATTTCTATTACATGAGATCTCCATAAAGAGGACCCGTCATCTCTTATTTCTATTACATGATCTCCATAAAGAGGACCCGTCATCTCTTATTTCTATTACATGATCTCCATAAAGAGGACCCGTCATCTCTTATTTCTATTACATGATCTCCATAAAGAGGACCCGTCATCTCTTATTTCTATTACATGAGATCCCCATAAAGAGGACCTGTCATCTCTTATTTCTATTACATGAGATCTCCATAAAGAGGACCCGTCATCTCTTATTTCTATTACATGATCTCCATAAAGAGGACCCGTCATCTCTTATTTCTATTACATGAGATCCCATAAAGAGGACCCGTCATCTCTTATTTCTATTACATGAGATCCCCATAAAGAGGACCTGTCATCTCTTATTTCTATTACATGAGATCCCCATAAAGAGAAGTGAATATTTGTCATGAAAAGCCGCAGCGGCTTCACCAGAAACGGACGATTTTGCCTCCTCCATTCAGAACATCACATCTCCCCGCCTGCGATTCTCTAACCGGTGACAGGCGGAGAGGTAATGAGACATTCCCCTCCCCCCCATTATCATTCATTGGGGAGGTTTCCCTCCTCTGTACAGTGATAATTGGGGTTCTGAGCTCAGGGGGGGGAATTCTGCTTCTCAGAGCGGAGTTCTCCTTTAAGCCGTAGATGATGGCGGTGTCCCCTTATAGTCTCGCGCAGGGCGCCGTGTACACCGCCGTACGTTTTACTCACCAGGACCAGACTCATTGAGAAGGAAAGAAGCGTTGGGGCTGACACATGTCTCCGGTGTGGAAGGCGTGCGCCTCACAAAGGACGCAGCTGCGCGGCGCGGCGTCCCTCCACATCGGGGAAGTTGCGGATTTAATTACAGTCATTTGCAGAGATTGGAGTGTGAATGGGAGAAGGCGGGACACAAACCAGGCGAGAACAATAATTACATCTTCAAAGAGGGAAGACAACAAGCATCTGGTCGCCTGTCAGAGGAGACGCTTCACCTCACGCCGTCCGCCATCTTCCATTACCGGGGGGTCACAGGTATAAAGATTACACAGCATGGGGCGCCAACGGGAGCCTGCAGGGGGACCCGCCGCCACCTACCATCACCCACCTTCTAATACACACCATGACCTGAACACAGATCCCCCATGTCAGATCTATGAGAATGTTGCCGAGTAATAAGCAGTGGAAAAGGAATGGCTTCGTGTGATCAGTCAGGACCCTGCAGGCTACGAGTCTAGGAGGTCCCGGCCATAATGAATGGAAGATCTGGGAGATGTATGAAAGTTCTGGATCCGATCACCTGATGGGACCGAGGTTTGGTACATACCGACAGCCATGAGCCCCGCCCCTTTTTACCGCATTCCAGCAGTGCGGCACAGTGCTCCGGATCGTCGTACATCCGGGGAGAGTGTAATTATTGTTCAATCGGTAGGAAATCAAACAATCAGGGCCCCAGCAATCCCAGGTCCTTCATTGGACATGGGAACTGCTGCACCTTAGAAGTCTTTCCTGTTAATCTGCCTTTATTGCACCTTCCCTGGTCCAATCACTGGAGAACATGGAGAAAGGAAGTGGCTGCAAAGAGGCTGCAGGAGATCTGCATCTGTGAAGCCTTCTAGAATACGGGGGGGGGGGGTACTCGTCATATATCTGATGCAAGTGGGGTGCCCTGATGGAAGGGGGACCCCAATGGAGACCCTGAGGGAAGGGGGGACCCCAATGGAGACCCTGAGGGAAGGGGGGATCCCATTGGAGACCCTGAGGGAAGGGGGATCCCATTGGAGACCCTGAGGGAAGGGGGGATCCCATTGGAGACCCTGAGGGAAGGGGGGACCCCAATGGAGACCCTGAGGGAAGGGGGGACCCCAATGGAGACCCTGAGGGAAGGGGGGACCCCAATGGAAACCCTGAGGGAAGGGGGGGATCCCAATGGAGACCCTGAGGGAAGGGGGGATCCCAATGGAGACCCTGAGGGAAGGGGGGGATCCCAATGGAGACCCTGAGGGAAGGGGGGGATCCCAATGGAGACCCTGAGGGAAGGGGGGGCCCATTGGAGACCCTGAGGGAAGGGGGGACCCTGCTGAAAGAGGAAAAAAAAAAATTATGAAAGGGGGAGAAAGAAGAAGTTTACCACTCAAGCCTCAACCTTTTTATTTCACCATTACTTCAAATAGAAAGTCCAGATGACTGCATTGATAAAAAGGGGGGGGGACCTTGATGGAAGGGGGGAACCCTGATGGAATGAATGATACTCTGATGGAGACCCGATGGGAGGGGAGGTACACTGATTGAAGGGGGGTACGCGGATGGAGACCCTGATGAAAGGGGGGGAGGGGGGGTATGCTGATTGAGACCCTGATTTAAGGGGGGGGGAACGCTGATGGAGACCCCGATGGAAGGGGGGTTACGTGGATGGAGACCATGATGGAAAGGGGGGGTATGCTGATGGAGACCCGGATGGAAAGGGGGGGTATGCTGATGGAGACCCGGATGGAAAGGGGGGGTATGCTGATGGAGACCCGGATGGAAAGGGGGGGTATGCTGATGGAGACCCGGATGGAAAGGGGGGGTATGCTGATGGAGACCCGGATGGAAAGGGGGGTATGCTGATGGAGACCCGGATGGAAAGGGGGGGTATGCTGATGGAGACCCGGATGGAAAGGGGGGTATGCTGATGGAGACCCGGATGGAAAGGGGGGGTATGCTGATGGAGACCCGGATGGAAAGGGGGGGTATGCTGATGGAGACCCGGATGGAAAGGGGGGGTATGCTGATGGAGACCATGATGGAAAGGGGGGGTATGCTGATGGAGACCCGGATGGAAAGGGGGGGTATGCTGATGGAGACCCGGATGGAAAGGGGGGTATGCTGATGGAGACCCGGATGGAAAGGGGGGGTATGCTGATGGAGACCCGGATGGAAAGGGGGGGTATGCTGATGGAGACCCGGATGGAAAGGGGGGGTATGCTGATGGAGACCCGGATGGAAAGGGGGGTACGCTGATGGAGACCCGGATGGAAAGGGGGGT
This sequence comes from Lithobates pipiens, assembly GCF_037356315.1. Classification (NCBI taxonomy): domain Eukaryota; kingdom Metazoa; phylum Chordata; class Amphibia; order Anura; family Ranidae; genus Lithobates; species Lithobates pipiens. Next base: position 333,096,673 of record NW_027507785.1, read on the forward strand.
ACGCTGATGGAGACCCGGATGGAAAGGGGGGGTACGCTGATGGAGACCCGGATGGAAAGGGGGGTACGCTGATGGAGACCCGGGTGGAAAGGGGGGGGGTACGCTGATGGAGACGCGGATGGAAAGGGGGGGTATGCTGATGGAGACCCGGGTGGAAAGGGGGGGGGGGGGGGTACGCCGATGGAGACCCTGTTGGAAGGGAGGGTACGCTGATGGAGACCCTCGGGGGGGGGGGGGGGGGGGACACTGATGTAGACCTGAAAGGAAGGGGGGGACCCTAATGTGGACCGTGATCGAAGGGGGGGGCCCTGATGGAGGCAATTTTTCATCCTGCGAATATTTGTAAAATATACAAAGTGGCCCTTGTACGGAAATGTTTGGGGACCCCGTTATAAAAGGATGAGCTGATGCAAGGTCTGGGCCCACCGTACTCTACACCTTTATATATTTTTGGTGCGCTGGGGTCCTGGCTTTGAAGACTCCCATCCTCCGTGCACCCCTCCGCGCTGAGCACCAGCACAGCAGACGCTCTAATCTCCCGGAGTGAGATGCGGTCAGCTGGAATGTAATGAAAGCTTTCATAGGACTGATGGCAGCTGCTCCGGCACCCGGACCTCCTCGGCCTCTTCAATTATTAATACGGGGGAACGAGGAGGCGCGGCGCTGCAAAATGTCACAGAGAATCTTAATGAAGATCTCCGTCGTTCACCGAATAATGACATCGGAGTTCTGAGCCGTCCCCCCCCCCCCCCCCTCAGTGTGTCACCCGGGGTCACCTCTGTCTCTAACATTAGAGAATCGTAACGTATAGCCAAGAACATTCCTCTACATCAGAGAGACAGGAGCCAGCAAAGGGGGGCATAAGACCCCCAGCACAGGACTGAAGAGTCCCCCCCAAACCCAGGACTGAGATCCTGCTGGAGAATGCTGTGTGTGGAGAAAGCTGCCCTTTGCACTTGTTACATCACAAGACTGCAACAAGATGAATGAGACTCCTAATTGGGTGGGGAACTAGAGCTGTGCAAGATGACAGTAGGAGGTCACTATCCAGGGTCCGGGATTGGGGGGGGGGGGTGGAACAAAAAAAAAAAAAAGTTTGTCAACACCACCACCCTGCCCCACCCCACCCTCAAATAATAAAAGGTGGACCTCAGAACTCTGTTTCTAGAGATATGGGTGACCCTAGCAAAGCTGTACCCCGATACTCTTGTCCAGAGACCCCAGGATATCCGTGTTCCTTATACCCCCCCCCTATAACAAAGCTGTACCCCTGTACTCCTGTGTTCAGAGACCCCAGAATATCAGTGTCCCCTATACCCCCCCCTTCTCCAAAACAAAGCTGTACCCCTGTACTCCTGTGTTCAGATACCCCAGGATATCAGTGTCCCCTATACCCCCCCCCCTCCAAAACAAAGCTGTACCCCTGTACTCCTGTGTTCAGAGACCCCAGGATAGCAGTGTTCCCTAATCCTCCCCCCATAACTAAGCTGTACCTCTGTACTGCTGTCTGTGATCAGGGACCCCAGGATATCAGTGTCCCCAATACCTCCCCCCCCATAACAAAGTTGCACCCCTGTATTCAGAAACCCCAGAATATTCGTGTCCCTTATAAACCCCCCTCACCAATAAAAAAGCTGTACCTACTCCTGTGTACAGGGACCCCAGGATATCAGTGTTCCCTAACCCTCCTGCCCCCAAAAACAAAGCTGTACCCCTGTACTCCTCCAGAGGCCCCTCCTGCCAGATGATTGTGCATCCCATGTGAGACCCCGGGATATCGGTGTCCTCTATACAAACCCCAATAACAGCAGGTGGCAGCTGTACTCCTAGTGACCGATCGCGGCTGTCTGCACTCACTCCGCATGCTTGGTTCAGGTCTAGGACCCCACGCTGGGGCAGTTCTTCATAAGCTGAGAACGGTGGGGACCCCCTCCCCCCCCATACCACACACAGAAGGCGAGTCAACAACATATCATAATAAAAACAAAGCCACGGACTTGTCAAAATGCAGAAAGTGTAATAATATGGCAGACATGAATATCACAGCCAATCAAACGTTATACATCCGATAAGAAGGGTCCGGGAGGAAGGGTCCGGGAGGAAGGGTCCGGGAGGAAGGGTCCGGGAGGAAGGGTCCGGGAGGAAGGGTCCGGGAGGAAGGTTCCCGGTAGCGGTGATGACCCGGCACAGAAGATCAGAGACGGGACTCTTCGGCAGTGGTTGCCTCTGCCATGGACCACATTCAGGGGGTCTAATCTGCTCCACAAGATTCCAAAACAGAACTGCGACCAGAGCAAGACAAGCCGGAGAGAATATCGCCAGAAGCGTGGAACTCGCAGCACAGAACTCGTATGGGGGAGGGGAGGGGGGGTCATAACATACAAAAGTAACTGCCCCCTCCACTGAACTCCCTGGATGGAGGGTGGTCCCGGGTCCTTCCAGTCCCAGTTGTCAGATGTACAGATAGCATGACGGGGGCACCTGAGGGATCTGTGTACACCAGGGAATCTCCCAAACCCTCTACTCCCTACCTTGGCACAAAGAAGACCCCCCCCCCCACCTCCCCAGGAAAACATCCAACACACCTCAGAGAGACGTCTCCATTATCAGGAGTCCAGGCTGGGAGTGCCACCCACAGTTCTGCTAATAACACGATCAGAGAAAATCTGGCAGCCAAAACAATGCGGAGTGAGCGGGGTGAGCGGGGTCCGCTCAGGAAGAGGCTTACCTCTTGGATCTTCTCAGCATGTTGGTCTCCGGCAGAGAGATATGGGACAGAACTGTCCAGAAAGAGTCAGACATGATTCAAGGGAGGACTCATGGCTGGCCCGGCGGTGGATGAATGAGCCCCCCTCTGTGATGGAGCCGTATTCCCCCGAGGATGGCACTGAAGTGATGCTGTACCGCCTTCTCCAGAGCCGTGGATCGATTTCACCAGCCCCCCTCCCTCTGCCCCCACAATCACAGGCTGCTCTAATCCCAGCCAAAGCCTCAGAGCAGGGGTGTCACCACACGCCGGGGGACTCGCTGCTCCCGAAAACCACCCCATTATACAGTCTGATGCTGGAATTAACACTTCGCAGGATGCACTAATCCCAGTAATGTGCCTTCAACCGCAACATCGGGACCAAATACCCAACCGCAACATCGGGACCAAATACCCAACCGCAACATCGGGACCAGATACCCAACCGCAACATCGGGACCAGATACCCAACCGCAACATCGGGACCAGATACCCAACCGCAACATCGGGACCAGATACCCAACCGCAACATCGGGACCAGATACCCAACCGCAACATCGGGACCAGATACCCAACTGCAACATCGGGACCAGATACCCAACTACAACATCGGGACCAAATACCCAACTGCAACATCGGGACCAAATACCCAACTGCAACATCGGGACCAAATACCAAACCACAACATCGGGACCAAATACCCAACTACAACATCGGGACCAAATACCCAACCACAACATCGGGACCAAATACCCAACTACAACATCGGGACCAGATACCCAACCGCAACATCGGGACCAAATACCCAACCGCAACATCGGGACCAAATACCCAACCGCAACATCGGGACCAAATACCCAACCGCAACATCAGGACCAAATACCCAACCACAACATCAGGACCAAATACCCAACCGCAACATCGGGACCAAATACCCAACCGCAACATCGGGACCAAATACCCAACCGCAACATCGGGACCAAATACCCAACCGCAACATCGGGACCAAATACCCAACCGCAACATCGGGACCAAATACCCAACCGCAACATCGGGACCAAATACCCAACCGCAACATCGGGACCAAATACCCAACTACAACATCGGGACCAAATACCCAACTACAACATCGGGACCAAATACCCAACTACAACATCGGGACCAAATACCCAACTACAACATCGGGACCAAATACCCAACTACAACATCGGGACCAAATACCCAACCACAACATCAGGACCAAATACCCAACCGCAACATCGGGACCAAATACCCAACCGCAACATCGGGACCAAATACCCAACCGCAACATCAGGACCAAATACCCAACCACAACATCAGGACCAAATACCCAACCGCAACATCGGGACCAAATACCCAACCGCAACATCGGGACCAAATACCCAACCGCAACATCGGGACCAAATACCCAACCGCAACATCGGGACCAAATACCCAACCGCAACATCGGGACCAAATACCCAACCGCAACATCGGGACCAAATACCCAACCGCAACATCGGGACCAAATACCCAACTACAACATCGGGACCAAATACCCAACTACAACATCGGGACCAAATACCCAACTACAACATCGGGACCAAATACCCAACTACAACATCGGGACCAAATACCCAACTACAACATCGGGACCAGATACCCAACCGCAACATCGGGACCAGATACCCAACCGCAACATCGGGACCAGATACCCAACCACAACATCAGGACCAAATACCCAACTACAACATCAGGACCAAATACCCAACTACAACATCAGGACCAAATACCCAACCACAACATCAGGACCAAATACCCAACTACAACATCAGGACCAAATACCCAACCACAACATCAGGACCAAATACCCAACTACAACATCAGGACCAAATACCCAACTACAACATCGGGACCAAATACCCAACCGCAACATCGGGACCAAATACCCAACCGCAACATCGGGACCAAATACCCAACCGCAACATCGGGACCAAATACCCAACCGCAACATCGGGACCAAATACCCAACTGCAACATCGGGACCAAATACCCAACTGCAACATCGGGACCAAATACCCAACTACAACATCGGGACCAAATACCCGACTACAACATCGGGACCAAATACCCAACTACAACATCGGGACCAAATACCCAACTACAACATCGGGACCAAATACCCAACTACAACATCGGGACCAAATACCCAACTACAACATCGGGACCAAATACCCAACCGCAACATCAGCACTAGGGCTGCAACTAACGATTATTTTCATAATCGATTAGTTGGCCGATTAATCGATTAATTGGTTAATAACCTTAAAAAAAAAGTGGGTCAAACTGACATTCATTTTCAACCACAGTAACGGGAAAATTTAGAAATAATAGAAAACTTCTTAGTCAAAGGAAATTTCAGACAGTGGATGTGGTTTTTGTTCAGAAATTACATTCATTTTAAAAACAAGTGAAAATTTTAAACAAAATTCTTTCATTCAGCGAATGTACAAAGATTTATTTGTCTGAATATTCTCACCCGAAAATTGATCTGTGTGGCCAACATAAGGCTCCGGTACACACCTATGCAGTTTGCTTTTGATCTGTTTCTGCAGTGCGTTTTGATTTTTGCAAAAGCGATTTTACTGCAATTTGCATTTTTTTTGGGCAGATGATAAAACCCAAATTGCTGCAAAAATGCATTACATTCTTTTCTGCAGCTTCTCCATTGAAGTATATTGAACCAATAAAGCAACATTTTGCGTTAAAAGTCTCTGACCCTTTCAGATGTGAACGTGTCCCATAGGAAACCATGTAAATTAACTGTAGTGCATTTTTTTTGCAAAAAGCACCAAATAACACATAGATGTGAACCAGATCTAGCATGTTTACTAACATAATGGGGATAAAAAAAACTAAAAAAACTAAAATTAGCCCTTAAGGGTTCACACTGCTGCGGGGGGAGATCCGGATGTGATTCGCACAGCAAATCACATCCGATCTCCGTAGCACTGCGAGTTCAGCCATACAGATAGTATGGCTGAACTCGCAGCTGTCCCGCAGCAAACTCGCACAGGACCCTTTTTTGGGTCCGCAACGGAATCGGATCGCATGGGGGTTCACACCATGCGATCCGATTCCTGTGCGAGTCGGCAGATCGCACTGCGATATGCCGACGGATCTGGGGGTGTAATTAACATAACATTGACACCCCCAGCCGTCCGCATAGGGCAGTGTGAACTGCCGGCGGGAGGTGAGCGATGCGGGAAAACGCTGCGGATTCGCGGCGTTCCCGCATCGCAATAGTGTGAACCTAGCCTTATAGTAGAAAAAGCAGATAGTCACTACTGGAAGGGGTTCATTTTTTTACTGTAGAACAGTGAAAGTAATATTTACAGTAGCCATTATTTGCTCTATTTGTATTATAGAAGGCTCATTTTAGTTTTTTTAACCCATTATGTTACTGGCCGATTAATCGATTATGAAAATAGTAATCGATTAATTTCATAATCGATTAGTTGTCGATTAATCGATTAGTTGTTTCAGGCCCTAATCAGGACCAAATCACATATCCCGGTAATGTTCCTCCAACCACAACATCAGGACCAAATCACATATCCTGCTAATAATGTTCCTCCAAGCAGAGCATCAGGACCAAATCACATATCCCGATGGTTCCGATGTAGTTTGGGGACCTCTATCATGATATGTGATTTGGTCCTGATGTTAGCAGTTGGAGGAACATTACCGGGATACGTGAATTGGTCCTGATGTTGCGGTTGGAGGAAAATTACCGGGATATATGACTTGGTTCTGATGTAGTTTGGGTAGCACCAAGTCATATATCCTGGTAATGTTCCTCCAACCGCAACATCAGGACCAAATTACATATCCTAATGTTCCTCCAACCGGAACTTTGGGACCAAATCACATATTCTGGTAATGTTCCTCCAACCGCAACATCAGGACTAAAATCACATATCCCGATAGCGCTCCCCAAACTACATCATCAGATCCAAGTCATATATCCTGGTAATGTTCCTCCAACTACATCAGGAGCAAATCGCATATTCCGGTAATGCTGCTCCAACTACAAAATCAGGACCCAATAGAAAATCACAGTAATGTTCCTCCAACTGCAACATCATAATCAAATTCCTTATCCCCGTAATGTTCCTCCAACTGCATTATCAGGACCAAATCCCATATCCCAGGAGCATTCATCCAACTGGAACATCGGGACCAAATCACATATCCAGTAATGTTCCTCCAACCGCAACATCGGGACCAAATCACACATCCAGTAATGTTCCTCCAACCGCAACATCGGGACCAAATCACATATCCAGTAATGTTCCTCCAACCGCAACATTGGGACCAAATCACACATCCAGTAATGTTCCTCCAACCGCAACATCGGGACCAAATCACACATCCAGTAATGTTCCTCCAACCGCAACATTGGGACCAAATCACATATCCAGTAATGTTCCTCCAACCGCAACATCGGGACCAAATCACATATCCAGTAATGTTCCTCCAACCGCAACATCGGGACCAAATCACATATCCAGTAATGTTCCTCCAACCGCAACATCGGGACCAAATCACATATCCAGTAATGTTCCTCCAACCGCAACATCGGGACCAAATCACACATCCAGTAATGTTCCTCCAACCGCAACATCGGGACCAAATCACATATCCAGTAATGTTCCTCCAACCGCAACATCGGGACTAAATCACATATCCAGTAATGTTCCTCCAACCGCAACATCGGGACCAAATCACACATCCAGTAATGTTTCTCCAACCGCAACATCGGGACCAAATCACATATCCAGTAATGTTCCTCCAACCGCAACATTGGGACCAAATCACACATCCAGTAATGTTCCTCCAACCGCAACATTGGGACCAAATCACACATCCAGTAATGTTCCTCCAACCGCAACATCGGGACCAAATCACATATCCAGTAATGTTCCTCCAACCGCAACATCGGGACCAAATCACACATCCAGTAATGTTCCTCCAACCGCAACATCGGGACCAAATCACATATCCAGTAATGTTCCTCCAACCGCAACATTGGGACCAAATCACACATCCAGTAATGTTCCTCCAACCGCAACATCGGGACCAAATCACATATCCAGTAATGTTCCTCCAACCGCAACATCGGGACCAAATCACATATCCAGTAATGTTCCTCCAACCGCAACATCGGGACCAAATCGCATATCCCAGGAACATTCATTTAATGTTCCTCCAACTACAACATAAGGACCAAATCACATATCCCAATAGTGCACCCCCAACCACAACATCAAAACCATAAGTCATATATCCCGGTAATGTTCCTCCAACTACAACATCAGGACCCAAATCGTATATATCCCAGTATTGTTCCTCCAACCGCAACATCAGAATGAAATCCCACATTCCAGTAATGTTCCTCCAACTGCAACATCAGAATGAAATCCCACATTCCAGTAATGCTCCTCCAACTGCAACATCAGGACCAAATCCCATCTCAGAAGATTATTCATCTAACTGGAAGATCAGGACCAAATCCCATATCTAGTAAATGTTCCTCCAACCGCAACATCGGGACCAAATCGCATATCCCAGGAACATTCATTTAATGTTCCTCCAACTACAACATCAGGACCAAATCACATATCCCAATAGTGCACCCCCAACCACAACATCAAAACCATAAGTCATATATCCCGGTAATGTTCCTCCAACTACAACATCAGGACCCAAATCGTATATATCCCAGTATTGTTCCTCCAACCGCAACATCAGAATGAAATCCCACATTCCAGTAATGCTCCTCCAACTGCAACATCAGGACCAAATCCCATCTCAGAAGATTATTCATCTAACTGGAAGATCAGGACCAAATCCCATATCCAGTAAATGTTCCTCCAACCACAACATCAGGACCAAAATCACATATTCTGGTACTGTTCCGCAAACTACATCAGGACCAAACAACATATCCTGGTGATCCATAACTCCAGTGAGATGATACAAAGCCAGCCTATCCCAGCACCAAACAGATCTCCTGGAGTGCCTGGAGACTCGAGGAACCATCATAGAGATATCTTTATGTCTACTGACAGAGCCAGTCCCAGCTTCCGAAAACAATCAGATATTTAACACCAACATTGAAGGCGAGACATCCCATAATCAACTCTCACTACAAACTCCGGACATTCTATTCCGGTAAAAAACTGAGCAGCAAAGACATGAGCTATCACCTCTCTGTACAGAGCACCCCTTTATGTTTTCGGGGCTGTTAAAGACCGATTCTCCCCCAGCCCATTCCATATGAAGACCCCCCCCCCACTCCCCCCAACATGGAACCTACTGGCCATAGTGACACTGAAGGCACTCCGTCATGGAGGCTGCCATTGTTGATGGTCTCCGAGTAGCTGACTTGGTACAGGCATAGAGAAAAGGATCCTGACACTTATTTCCAGCATGCTTGTTCCTTGACAAGGAGTTTTAGGGGCTCATACAAATCCCTCCATCGTCCGATATTAAAGGGGTACTCCGCACTACCCGAAGATCTTCAGGTTTGATGTGAAATCTATAAACACCTTCAAATCTCCGGATCCAGGCACTGCTGAAGTTTGGACTACTTTATAAAATTTACTTGGAAGTGGAAAACCCCAAAGACCGCAAGGCACCACCCCCCCGATTCAAATGTATTGACTATAGAGAGCATAGTCTTTACTTAGGAGGGCTACAAAGTGAGGATTTTATTTGAGCTTTATTTGTACATTAAAATACAATAAAAATCGGAAAAGTCGCCATATCTAATAGCATACATAATGTGAAATTCTGTGGAACAACGCGTTTCACATGTACTCTGCATCCTCAGGATCCACGTTGCTTCTACAATCCAAAGATATGGTTAATAAAAAAATAAAATACATAACACCAATATTTACAAAACAATTTTTATGTAATACTTTTTGATAAGGTGTTTAAAATGCTTTGTAAATATTGGTGTTACCGTATGTATTTTTTGTCATTAGCCATATCTTTGGATTGTAGATGTAAGGTTGAGCCCGAGGAAGCAAAGTACATGCAAAACGTGTTAATTCGCTGCATTTCACTGCATTAATACTATTTTTCAGATATGGCGCCTTATTTACAAATGATTTTGGTGTAATACTTCTTGATAAAGTGTTCTAAATGTTATGTAAATATTGGTGTGGATGATGATTTTTTTTTTTTATTATTCGCCATCTCTTTGGATTGTAGAAGCAAAGTGGATCCTGAGGAAGCAGAGTACTAGCGAAACATGCTCATCCACTGAATTTCACATTATGTATACGATTTGTCAGATATGGTGACTTTGCAGATATGGTTTCATTGTATTTTAATGTACAAATAAAGCAATTTTATTTTAAAGGAGAAGTACGGGGAAAGCTCGTTTGGCTGTAGTTCTCCTGTGGATCACAGTTTGTTCAGCACGTCTGTGACCAGTTTTCAACAGACATCGTGCTTAAACCCGCTGTCAGTTGATGTCCCAGAGCTGGACAAGACCGCGACAATAGAGTCGGGATACGCCCACATGCCTGGACTGGCACCCAAATCAGCCTTAACGAACCACTGAGAGCCTGAGCCGGCTGCTCTGCCCCCCTCCACAGCACAGCACTGCAGTGAGTGGGGGGGGGGGGGGGGGGGGCAGAGCAAAGAGCTACCAATAGGCCATCACCAGCTCTCTGCTAACTGACCTGTGAGAACCGAGCGATCGGCGGTGGACGATCGCTTGGTTCTCAGTGTTAGAGGCACCAGGGGGACAAATTCTGCATCCACCTAGGTAAGTACGATTCTAAAAGTAAAAAACAAACAAAAAACTCATACATCTTTTCTAAGCTTATATTGTGGTACAGGCACATTAATAATCCCCACTTTCCAGTCCTAAAAGGAAGGCTCGGATGTTTTCTATAGTCAATACATTTGTATTACTTCACCCCCTGATGAAGGGGAGAGTGTTTGAACTCCTGAAATGCGTTGGCTCTCATTCTTTTGATGATTCAGTATGGTGGACTCCATCACCAATGTTGTACCTTTCTTAATGCTTTCTACAGATCTGGATTTTGCCCCAAATCACCCCCCCCCCCCCATGTTAGTCATATGGGAGGAGGTCCACCTACAAGATTCAGATGAATAAATAAGACGGTCACTCACAGTACTGAGCACCGATAGGCCTTCATACAGGTGTACTATAGTGTTATCCTGTACAGGGGGGGGGGGGGCATGTTTGCCTGCATGGGGTGCACAGGTGTTCCCTGCAGGCAGACCCATTCATGTCAATTGGGGTGCAGGCGCTGTGAGTGCGGGGGGGGGGGGGGTGGTCCTGAACACAGACCGTGCACATTCGCACCTACATGGATGTCTGCACTGGGATCTGCGGTTGTGTCCCCACTGACATGAATGGGACTGTCTGCACTGGAATGGATAAACACCTGCGTGTCCTCGCACATATAGTACGTCCCTGTGAATGAGGTCATAACTGGAGATCTCACGCCACTCATACATGTGTGCCGAGGCAAAAACAATGACAAGGCAGACCTCATCATACATTTTCAGTGGTGGGCGGAGCAAGAAAAATAGTTGCTGCTTTCCAGGGGGACATTTGTGCTCCCTACAGGGTGGATTTGATTGAAATCATCATCTTTAAAGAGGAACTGTCATCTCTGTCCCGCTGCTGGGCACCCCCCCTCCGGCCCCCCTCCGGCCCACCGCTGGCCCCCGCCCCCCTCCTCCCCACTCCTGGGCCCCACCCCCCTCCTCTGAACCACCGCTGGCCCCCCTCCTCCGACCCACCGCTGGGCCCCCCCCTCCTCCGACCCACCGCTAGCCCCCCCCCTCCTCCGACCCACTGCTGGACCCTCCCCCTGTGAGCCACTGCTGGACCCTCCCCCTGTGAGCCACTGCTGGACCCTCCCCCTGTGAGCCACTGCTGGACCCTCCCCCTGTGAGCCACTGCTGGACCCCCCCCTCCTCAGACCCACCCCCTCCAACGCACTGCTGGACCCACCCCCTCCAACGCACTGCTGGACCCTCCCCCTCAAACCCACTGCTGGACCCTCCCCCTCAAACCCACTGCTGGACCCTCCCCCTCAAACCCGCGGCTGGACCCTCCCCCTCAAACCCGCGGCTGGACCCTCCCCCTCAAACCCGCGGCTGGACCCTCCCCCTCAAACCCGCGGCTGGACCCTCCCCCTCAAACCCGCGGCTGGACCCTCCCCCTCAAACCCGCGGCTGGACCCTCCCCCTCAAACCCGCGGCTGGACCCTCCCCCTCAAATCCCCCGCGGCTGGACCCTCCCCCTCAAATCCCCCGCGGCTGGACCCTCCCCCTCAAATCCCCCGCGGCTGGACCCTCCCCCTCAAATCCCCCGCGGCTGGACCCTCCCCCTCAAATCCCCCGCGGCTGGACCCTCCCCCTCAAACCCCCCGCGGCTGGACCCTCCCCCTCAAACCCCCCGCGGCTGGACCCTCCCCCTCAAACCCCCCGCGGCTGGACCCTCCCCCTCAAACCCCCCGCGGCTGGACCCTCCCCCTCAAACCCCCCGCGGCTGGACCCTCCCCCTCAAACCCCCCGCGGCTGGACCCTCCCCCTCAAACCCCCCGCTGGACCCTCCCCCTCAAACCCACTGCTGGACCCTCCCCCTCAAACCCACTGCTGGACCCTCCCCCTCAAACCCACTGCTGGACCCTCCTCTAACTGTCCCATTCACTGTAATGGGATGGCTGGTGATGCTGTGGTGACACAACAAGGTGAGGGACGTGGCGGCAGCAGGTGAGTGGACGCCCGCTAACAGGCACTGCCATGGTGGATCTGAAATGACAGGTTCTCTTTATATGTAAGGACTTCTTCTTGCTGGTAGGTAGAATCTTTAATATTTGCAAACAAAATGAAGGTTTCCTATTTAGAATAATAAACTGTCGGGTTAGTAAAACAGCGATATCAGAACCGATTCAATCGTACAGTTTGTAGTGTACATAGATTTGCAATACAATGGGATAAAGGAATATTCCTGAACTTTGGTTTATCTCACGATTACTGTGAAATTGTGCGAATGCATCAACACAGTGCACGTTATCTCAGCTTGCAGAGCTTGGATTCATTGAATGAGTTTACCAAAGATGTAAATATTGCAGAATATACAGCCTCATGCTACATAACTAAGCTCCATCTCATGTTGAATAAAATAAATTAATGTATATTGAATAGAAAACTTTAGTTTTTTTTTTTTTGTTTTTTTTTTTTGGAGTAAAAAAAAAGTAACAAAAAAAATAAAAATAAAATAAAATTAAAAAAAAATTGATTTAAAATAAAAAAAAAAAAAAAAATTCTGATTTGTTTAAAAAAAAAAATAAAAAAATCATTGATTTTCATCCTCCCTGGTTCCCCGTCTATCAGCCGCCATTACCAATTCCGTCTCGAGGATTCCTCTGAATGGGGAGGGTATTGCAGATCAGACGGTGCAGATCCCTCCCATACGGCGTACAAAGATGGCGGTCGTGTCATTAGGAGGGAGATAAGGATCACTTTTCTCAGCGTCGGCTATTCAAAGGATGCGAGCCGCATTAGAAAAAAAATCTTCCAATAATGAACATTAATGAGGCCGGAAATAAAACCACCAAAAAAAGGAAATTAATATAACTGAAGAAGTCGCTGATCTGACCCAACAGACGCGGCCCCCCAGCCCGGTGTATGCGCTCATTCCCGAGTCTCTACGCGATTCCAATGTTACTGTATGGAGGAGTCTGCTAATCCTTAAAGCTGAACTTTTATTTCATATGTCCCTGCCCCCCCCCCACCCATGGCTGGTGGGAGGGGCCTCGGGGGGGGGGGGCGTACATTGCTTCCTGAAAACATCCCAGCCACCAGCCCTCTTCTCATTCCTGATGCAAGCAGTGGGAGGAGTTATGCAGATGGGCGGGTGTCAGTCCAGAGGAGTGGGTGTTCCTAGGCAGGTTGTATTTGCATCTATGGGACACGTGAAGGAGACGATACAATACATGGGACAATCTACAACCGTTGCCGGAGGTCTGAGCACTGACCTGCCCTCCCTGCGGGGTTATTCCAGGTCCATGGCACAGCTGGTGGTGACCCCAGGATCAGGAGGACAACCATGGGGCACAACAACCAATATCAGAAAACACAAGTCCTCCGGCTCCTGATCGGCGGGATGAGATATTGGAAGGAGAAGAAGAGTGCGGGAAAACATTCCTGCCCAAAATAAACCATCAAAACCATTTGTAATACCGGCCGGCACCAATCAAAAGAACGTTCATTCCTGCATTCCGGCCCGATGTGTTCCACCAAGAGGGAAGATCTGGGATGAAATCCAAAATGGTGCCCCTTATAAAAGGAACACACAACGATGGCAGTGTGGTCAACTCCAATGCCAGGAAGTTGCAGGAACCTTGTGGGGGTCACCACCTCAATGGTAATAGAACCAAAAGGGGGGGGGGGGGAATACAAGGAGGTACGGAACAGGAGGTTCAATACGTCCCACCAAAGTGCAGACCCTTTATTATGCATCAGCCTCACAACTCATAGAAATAACAACCCACAGGAAGTCCTATAAACAGGTAATGCACGAGAAATCAACGATCTCTACATGAACAAGCAGCCTGAGGACATTGCCCCTTCACACCCTACAGCCGGCCAGCGTCTCCCCCCCCCCCTCACACCCTGCGGCCGGCCAGCGTCCCCCCCTACACCCTGCGGCCGGCCAGCGTCCCCCCCTACACCCTGCGGCCGGCCAGCGTCCCCCCCTACACCCTGCGGCCGGCCAGCGTCCCCCCCTACACCCTGCGGCCGGCCAGCGTCCCCCCCCTCACACCCTGCGGCCGGCCAGCGTCCCCCCCTACACCCTGCGGCCGGCCAGCGTCCCCCCCTACACCCTGCGGCCGGCCAGCGTCCCCCCCTACACCCTGCGGCCGGCCAGCGTCCCCCCCTACACCCTACGGCCGGCCAGCATCTCCCCCAGCACCCTACGGCCAGCCAGCGTCTCCCCCAGCACCCTACGGCCGGCCAGCGTCTCCCCCAGCACCCTACGGCCGGCCAGCGTCTCCCCCAGCACCCTACGGCCGGCTAGCGTCTCCCCCAGCACCCTACGGCCGGCCAGCGTCTCCCCCAGCACCCTACGGCCGGCCAGAGATCCCCCATGCCGCACGGTTGGTCAGCACCCCCCATTGCCGGCCAGAGCCCCCATATACTGCACAGCAAGACAGTGTCCGTGCTCCACCGCACAGCTGGCCAATGCCCCTCCCCCAAATCACACTTACATAGAGAGTGTAAGAGGTCCAGCATAAGAAGATGGCCACCCGGCAGGAACCATCCCTTCCCCCTCACAATGTGGATGACAAATATGTGACACGTCAGGTGTAAAATGTGAATAAACACGGCCACCCTGACAACCGGTAAACAGAACATACACAGCGACACCTGAGACTGCGATGTCGCCATCACAGACATGAAGCAACCGCAAAACTCCCGCAGCCGACCAACTGTCCACATCACTCCGTGCCGAGAGCCGGGCGCCGATCGCACTGCCAGTCCCCAAAATCCCTCCATTACTCAGCAGGAAGGCGATGTACAATCCCTACACTCCGATACAGGACGACACGTTCACTCGCACGGGACAGACCTCGGCTTTTACAGCACTTGTTGTTTACAAGTAAACATTTTGAACTTTTTGCTAGAAAATTACTTTATAATCCCCCAATCGTTATACTTTTTTTGTTTTTGATCTTTTGCTTTAAAAAATAAAAGTTTCAATTATTTACTTCCAGCCTGGACTGGAAGTGATGTCTTGACGTCGCTCTGGTCCTCCAAGGCCATAGAGGCTGCTGTAGATACCCTTTATTCACCTATGAGAGCAGCCGGCGTCACCGTCGGACCGTTTCTAAGGTGAACCGGCAGAAATGGCAAGCCCAAGTAACACCAACGACAGGAGGGGGTTGGGGGGCGGGAGGTAGGGGCACGTCCCCTCCCACCGCTTCGGAAAGCATTCCAGTGGCTCATGAGAAAGCCCATAATCCCGATAAACCACCTGCAAACCGCAACATTATATATATATATATATATATTTTAATATAAATATTAATATAAATATAAATATAAATATAAATATAAATATAAATATATATATATATATATATATATATATATATATATATATTAATTTTAATATATATATATATATATATTAATTTTAATATATATATATATTAATTTTAATATATATATATATTAATTTTAATATATATATTAATTTTAATATATATATTTTAATTTTAATTTTAATATTAATATATATTTTAATTTTAATAGTAATATTATTATATATTTTTTAATTTTAATATATATATATATATATATATATATACACATATATATATATATATATATATACATATATATATATATATACATATATATACACATATATATATATATACATATATATATATATATATATATATATATATATATATATATATATATATATTAGAGAGAGAGAAAGAGATAGAGTGTATATATATATATAATATATAGTCGGCAAGTGGTTAACAAGGGAACCCCCTTTATAATCGCAAAGCACCCCCCCCCCCAGTGTACACTGTAATCCAAAGCACCCCTAGAAATCTATACAAGAGAATACAGCACCCCCCCCCCCCCCCCCCGTAGTACATGCGCCGATCACTACCACGCCCCTGAGGTTCTGCAGAAAATAATATCATCCTGAGGAGTATTTAGAATAGGATTTATTCATTTTGAAGACCTCTGGAGGGGAGAGGATGGTGGGAAATCTCTGACTTAAGCCCCGAGCACACGGGTGGAATGCCGGCCGATGTCGGCTGGTGCAGTGTGTACCCGGCTGTACAGAGCGGCACAGGTAGAGGACAGGAACCTCTTATCACGGATTAGGGGGCAGAGGGCACCTCCTGCGCCGCACAGATCAGGAGGCGGCTTTGTTAAGGACTCTTCAGGCTGCTCCGTGTCTTCTGATCCCCTGCAGGGAAGATGGAAGGATTAGGCCTCTCCCTGCAGGCGGCCATGTATGTAGGAATGTGACACCCTCCAGATAAGGTGTCGGCTCTGATAATTATGGCGGGTGACCTCTATACTTCCATTCATCTCTCTGTAAACAGCATTACAAAAGTCACTCAGATAGTAATGCCTCCGACACACTGAGATCATCGGAGGAAAAATACCGCTTTTGGAACGATCGTCCGATAATCTGATCGTTAGTACGTGGCTTTCCAGAGCCAAACGTGGCGGTTCATGCGAAAATATCCAAAGGGACAAACATGCGTGGGTCGCTGATGGGGGGGCCCCCCGCCCATGGGTCGCTGATGGGGAGGGGGCCCCCGCCCATGGGTCGCTGATGGGGAGGGGGCCCCCGCCCATGGGTCGCTGATGGGGAGGGGGCCCCCGCCCATGGGTCGCTGATGGGGAGGGGGCCCCCGCCCATGGGTCGCTGATGGGGAGGGGGCCCCCGCCCATGGGTCGCTGATGGGGAGGGGGCCCCCGCCCATGGGTCGCTGATGGGGAGGGGGCCCCCGCCCATGGGTCGCTGATGGGGAGGGGGCCCCCGCCCATGGGTCGCTGATGGGGAGGGGGCCCCCGCCCATGGGTCGCTGATGGGGAGGGGGCCCCCGCCCATGGGTCGCTGATGGGGAGGGGGCCCCCGCCCATGGGTCGCTGATGGGGGGGGGGCCCCGCCCATGGGTCGCTGATGGGGGGGGGGGCCCCCGCCCATGGGTCGCTGATGGGGGGGGGCCCCCGCCCATGGGTCGCTGATGGGGGGGGGCCCCCGCCCATGGGTCGCTGATGGGGGGGGGCCCCCCGCCCATGGGTCGCTGATGGGGGGGGCCCCCGCCCATGGGTCGCTGATGGGGGGGGGCCCCCGCCCATGGGTCGCTGATGGGGGGGGGCCCCCGCCCATGGGTCGCTGATGGGGGGGGCCCCCGCCCATGGGTCGCTGATGGGGGGGGGCCCCCCGCCCATGGGTCGCTGATGGGGGGGGGGCCCCCCGCCCATGGGTCGCTGATGGGGGGGGGCCCCCCGCCCATGGGTCGCTGATGGGGGGGGGGCCCCCCGCCCATGGGTCGCTGATGGGGGGGGGCCCCCCGCCCATGGGTCGCTGATGGAGTAGAGCTGGGCGATTAAAAAAAAAAGATTTAAAAAAAAATCGATTCACAATTCAAAATAGAGTTTTGTCTTTTTGAAGGACACCGCGCCGGTCCTGAGGAGCAGCGGGCAGGAGTTTTTAGGCCGAAGCTGCGCCCTCTCCTAAAAACTCCTGCCCGCAGTCCCCTGCAGCGGCCCACTTGGGGCTGGGGGAAAAAATCGATTTGAATCGAGTGTAGAGGTCAAAATCGATTCAAATATTCAGCAAATCGATTTAAAATGTTTTATTTTTTTTTGTTCCCTCAAAAAATAAAAAAAATTTAAATCGATTTGCTGAAAATTTGAATCGATTTTGACCTCTACACTCTATTCAAATCAATTTTTTTCCCCAGCCCTATGATGGGGGCTGCACTCGTGGGTCTCTGCATCTGTGGGCCGCTGCAGGGGGCTGCACTCGTGGTCCGCACCCGTAGGTCTCTGCACCCGTGGGTCTCTGCATCCGTGGGCCGCTGAAAGGGGCTGCACTCATGGTCCGCACCCACGGGCCGCTGATCTGCTAGACACAGCTGATCACATGGTAAACAGCCAATGTCATTGGCTCTTTACCCCGATTGGTGATACGATGTGTCCGAGGGACACGGCTCACCACCGATCGTTACAAGCGGCGTGCCCAGGAGGATGTCATATGATGTCCACCTGGAAGGAGGAGACTCGCCCGGCTGTCAATCTGCTATAGGCCAGGCGGGAACTAGTTAATGAGTACAGTATTCGTCCGAAAAAAAAAAAAAACAGTGCATGCTCGGAAATTAAAGAATACATTATAATACAAAAACATTACATCTTCTCCGAAGTTGTATTCCGTTGTACAAGAATTTTTGTAACTTTAGTAACCTATTGGGTTTTGATATGAGACTTGGTAAGCAAAAAAAAAAAAAAAAAAAGACGTCCAATCATTCGCCTGATATTATCTTGTGTACGAGGCAGAAGACAAGTGGCCACACATGTTGTAGGCGTCACCCACAGACATAGGTGTCCTCTATATGACAGCCAGGCCTGTATAGAATTACTTGGACCCCCCCTATGAGTACTCATTGGGGGTCGCACACCTCACATGCAGCAATCCTCCTCAGGATCACACAGCACAACATGCAGGAAAAAAGCCACACAGAGAAAAGAGCCATTACACTAAACTGCTGAGTGTGAGTATTAGTATGTTCTATTCTAGCAGCACACGGGGTCACCTTACCTCCAGTGTAAGGGGCTGCTGCCGGACGGGCTGGATGGATTGCTGTGCGGATGAGGGATGCCGATTATGGATAGCGGAGAGACGTCCAGGGCGCAGTCAGCGCTGTACGGGAGTTTGAGGTGCTGGAGGTTTGGAGCGGATGATGGGGACTGAAGGCGATGCGGTACATCACTTCCTCGGCACAGGGAGGTCAGTGGGGAGAAGATTCTGATGGTACCATAAAAAGCCAATGTTAGGGGATTATCCAAATTCACATCAACCCTCACATGACTGATGAGGAGCTCCGGGGGGGGGGGGGACAAGTAGGGGGAGCTCCCCCCCGACAGAAAATCCTCTACTGCTGCTAAACCTTCCTACCAATATGGAACTAGCAAAAGCTAACCCACCCCCATCATTACCGCTGAACTCCAGTTACCTGTGCAGTGGGAGGCCAATGGCCCGCCCCCCAATCCAAGGGGGGGGGGCGAGGGCCCGCACTGCAAGGGAGGAACTCCGGGGGCCCGTCCCGCACTGCAAGGGAGGGACGCCGGGGGCCCGCCCCGCACTGCAAGGGAGGGACGCCGGGGGCCCGCCCCGCAAGGGTACGGACGCCGAGGGCCCGCCCCGCACTGCAAGGGAGGGACGCCAAGGGCGGACGCCAAGGGCCCGCCCCGCACTGCAAGGGGGGATGCCGAGGGCCTGCCCCGCACTGCAAGGGGGGAAACCGAGGGCCCACCCCCCCCCCGGAGAATGCAGAGGGCCCACCGCGCACTGCAAGGGAGGGGCGCCGAGGGCCCGCCCCACACTGCAAGGAGGGCCCGCCACGCACTGCAAGGGAGGACGCCGAGAGCCCGCCCCGCAAGGGAGGACGCCGAGAGCCCGCCCCGCAAGGGAGGACGCCGAGAGCCCGCCCCGCAAGGGAAGACGCCGAGAGCCCGCCCCGCAAGGGAAGACGCCGAGAGCCCGCCCCGCAAGGGAAGACGCCGAGAGCCCGCCCCGCAAGGGAAGACGCCGAGAGCCCGCCCCGCAAGGGAAGACGCCGAGAGCCCGCCCCGCAAGGGAAGACGCCGAGAGCCCGCCCCGCAAGGGAAGACGCCGAGAGCCCGCCCCGCAAGGGAAGACGCCGAGAGCCCGCCCCGCAAGGGAAGACGCCGAGAGCCCGCCCCGCAAGGGAAGACGCCGAGAGCCCGCCCCGCAAGGGAGGACGCCGAGAGCCCGCCCCGCAAGGGAGGACGCCGAGAGCCCGCCCCGCAAGGGAGGACGCCGAGAGCCCGCCCCGCAAGGGAGGACGCCGAGAGCCCGCCCCGCAAGGGAGGACGCCGAGAGCCCGCCCCGCAAGGGAGGACGCCGAGAGCCCGCCCCGCAAGGGAGGACGCCGAGAGCCCGCCCCGCAAGGGAGGACGCCGAGAGCCCGCCCCGCAAGGGAAGACGCCGAGAGCCCGCCCCGCAAGGGAAGACGCCGAGAGCCCGCCCCGCAAGGGAGGACGCCGAGAGCCCGCCCCGCAAGGGAGGACGCCGAGAGCCCGCCCCGCAAGGGAGGACGCCGAGAGCTCGCCCCGCAAGGGAGGACGCCGAGAGCCCGCCCCGCAAGGGAGGACGCCGAGAGCCCGCCCCGCAAGGGAAGACGCCGAGAGCCCGCCCCGCAAGGGAAGACGCCGAGAGCCCGCCCCGCAAGGGAAGACGCCGAGAGCCCGCCCCGCAAGGGAAGACGCCGAGAGCCCGCCCCGCAAGGGAAGACGCCGAGAGCCCGCCCCGCAAGGGAAGACGCCGAGAGCCCGCCCCGCAAGGGAAGACGCCGAGAGCCCGCCCCGCAAGGGAAGACGCCGAGAGCCCGCCCCGCAAGGGAAGACGCCGAGAGCCCGCCCCGCAAGGGAAGACGCCGAGAGCCCGCCCCGCAAGGGAAGACGCCGAGAGCCCGCCCCGCAAGGGAAGACGCCGAGAGCCCGCCCCGCAAGGGAAGACGCCGAGAGCCCGCCGAAGACGCCGAGAGCCCGCCCCGCAAGGGAGGACGTCGAGAGCCCGCCCCGCAAGGGAGGACGCCGAGAGCCCGCCCCGCAAGGGAGGACGCCGAGAGCCCGCCCCGCAAGGGAGGACGCCGAGAGCCCGCCCCGCAAGGGAGGACGCCGAGAGCCCGCCCCGCAAGGGAGGACGCCGAGAGCCCGCCCCGCAAGGGAGGACGCCGAGAGCCCGCCCCGCAAGGGAGGACGCCGAGAGCCCGCCCCGCAAGGGAAGACGCCGAGAGCCCGCCCCGCAAGGGAAGACGCCGAGAGCCCGCCCCGCAAGGGAAGACGCCGAGAGCCCGCCCCGCAAGGGAAGACGCCGAGAGCCCGCCCCGCAAGGGAAGACGCCGAGAGCCCGCCCCGCAAGGGAAGGCGCCGAGAGCCCGCCCCGCAAGGGAAGGCGCCGAGAGCCCGCCCCGCAAGGGAAGACGCCGAGAGCCCGCCCCGCAAGGGAAGACGCCGAGAGCCCGCCTGCACTGCACTGCAAGGGGGGAAGCCAATGGGCCAGCCCCACAACGGGGTACCAGCCCTGCAAGGGACGATGCTGAGGGATAAGTTAATAAAAAGTGATTTTTCTGTCCTCCTAGACAAAGACAAGCATTTAACCCTTGCAGTGTGGAGGGAGCCAACTGCAAAGATACTTTATTTTACCCGGAGTTCAGCTTTAAAGTCCTACCTACTTACCAAGCCCTGATGTGGAGTGCTCTGAGCCCCCGAAATGCGTCGGCTGTTTATTTTTATTTATTTATTTTATTATTTTTAGTCAGCTTCATATAAAAACGTCCTTTCTACTCCACAACCCGCGGCTCTTTCTCTGCTCTTCTCACAGCTAAATGACTGCCATCTATCCCTCTATGGTTTCCCCCTCCTCACCATCTAGTGACTCCCGTGGTCACCAGTATAATAAATGGGGGAATCTCTAAGGGAGACCCAGATGGCAGTAAAATCCATGAAAAAAAAAAAAAGTTTCTAACGCTTCCCCCTCCATACAAATCTACAAGAAAGGTTTTGGATGGACACGCTTTAAGTAAATGAAGGATCCTCTAACACCGCAGAGCCGAACAGAAGTTTACATTCGATGTTCTCTGGCGGTTTTCAAACGTTCCTTATCCCCAGTGAGAATTTAGGGAGGGATCCATTAGGACTATTGATTTTTCCGATTGTCCCATCTATGGAGCGGGCAACCCTGGACTGTCACAGCCGGGGGCGCAGAATCCTTATTTACAAAAATCTGCGACAGTCGGGAGAGGAAGGGTTAAAAACAACAGGAGCTGCTGAGATAATGGAGAGGGGGTGGGGGTGGGGGCGCCACATCTGTTCCTCCGAACACTCGATACCCGTCCTCCGGATCACTTACACGTAGAGGAGATCATTTCTCCGACACATTACGGTTATGAAATATTGCCTTCCTGCCCCCAGCGGGCCGGGATAATGGACGATCCCGGCACTGCCTGTAGCCCCCTCCCCCCCCCCCCTCCTTTCCTCTTAAAAAGGCTTTTTAGGTCTACAGAGAAGAGCAGAGGGAAAAAAAAACAAAAAAAATAAATAAACGCACAACGACGTCTTGGTGATACAAATCTCAGACCGCAAAACGCGCGCCGCGCCTGAACCCGCGAATACCGATGATTGAACACCGCAGACAACTCTCTCCTATTCCCCGAAAGAACGAGTGAAAATCCTGCAAACTGTCTACTAGCTGCTTACGGGGGGAATTCCTCGCCGTGGCGCTTACTGGAGTCGGAGGTGCGGCGCTCCAAGTCTCTCTCGCCGGCGCTTTATCATGGCGGCGTATTAAAAAGTTGTACGAAGAGCTGGCAGTTGCGGAGACGAGCTCGGCTGGACACACGTCAGGCTTTGCGGCAGATATTTTGCGGCTTTGCGTTACTCTTCGCTCATCTGCTACGACGAGCAGCCCCCCATTGGCGTGCTCGTGGGTCCTTCTCTCTGTCGCTCTCCGGCGGCTCTGCCCACCTGAGCCCTCTCAGCAGTCATATAAATAGCCGGGTATTCCTGATATGGAACGACGGCCAATCACCGACACCCCCCCCCCCCCCTCCCGGGACAATCTTCTCCCTTCTCAGCTTCGGCTATCAGGGACAGGTTCTCAGCAAATCCAGGAGCAGGATCGTGGGTGGAGGAGGGGAGGGTTGGCACAATGCACGGTGCCCGCTGACCCATCTGACTAATTGTCCCGGAGAGTGAAGCCGCACAGGGGAGAGAGAGAGTCACCCCCGGCCGGGAGGGACGGGGACAGCTGCTCACACGGTACACATTCCACATCGGGAAGCTTCTATCGGAGGTGCCGGGTGACTCACTGGTGGTAAAAAGTTCAAAAGGCAAAGCGAACAGAGAGAGGAGGGCGAGTTCTGATCTGCCATCATTGTCCTGCCAATAGAGGGCGACCTCGCAACACTCCACCTCGGGTACAAAGTGCCAGAACATTGGGGGTGACACGAAAGTCTCTATTCATGGCGAATCGATTCCCCCCCCCCCCCCCCCGACATTTCAATGACAATAAACAATATGCTTCTCCAATATACCCCATACACATCTATTGTAATGTCCTCCATAAGCCCCGGAACCTCTCCTTTTCCCCCTCCACTTCTGTTTGGAATGAGCAGCGCACGTTGGTTCCCGGGCATTGCTCTATGTACAGCGCACATCCCATAATCCGTCTCCGGGGTGATGAGAGGGTGGCTACACATACAGGGGGCCCATCATGGAGAAGGAACAGAGTCACCCCTCCCACCACCCCCCCACCAAGGAAGTCGGATCTCAGGAGAAAAACAAGACATTTGGAGGAAGAGGAGAGCCATAGAAAGGATTTAAGATCCAAGATGGAAGATCCCGTACAGGACACACACGGGGCGTCCCTCCGTACACGACAGACACGGGGCGTCCCTCCGTACACGACAGACACGGGGCGTCCCTCCGTACACGACAGACACGGGGCGTCCCTCCGTACACGACAGACACGGGGCGTCCCTCCGTACACGACAGACACGGGGCGTCCCTCCGTACACGACAGACACGGGGCGTCCCTCCGTACACGACAGACACGGGGCGTCCCTCCGTACACGACAGACACGGGGCGTCCCTCCGTACACGACAGACACGGGGCGTCCCTCCGTACACGACAGACACGGGGCGTCCCTCCGTACACGACAGACACGGGGCGTCCCTCCGTACACGACAGACACGGGGCGTCCCTCCGTACACGACAGACACGGGGCGTCCCTCCGTACACGACAGACACGGGGCGTCCCTCCGTACACGACAGACACGGGGCGTCCCTCCGTACACGACAGACACGGGGCGTCCCTCCGTACACGACAGACACGGGGCGTCCCTCCGTACACGACAGACACGGGGCGTCCCTCCGTACACGACAGACACGGGGCGTCCCTCCGTACACGACAGACACGGGGCGTCCCTCCGTACACGACAGACACGGGGCGTCCCTCCGTACACGACAGACACGGGGCGTCCCTCCGTACACGACAGACACGGGGCGTCCCTCCGTACACGACAGACACGGGGCGTCCCTCCGTACACGACAGACACGGGGCGTCCCTCCGTACACGACAGACACGGGGCGTCCCTCCGTACACGACAGACACGGGGCGTCCCTCCGTACACGACAGACACGGGGCGTCCCTCCGTACACGACAGACACGGGGCGTCCCTCCGTACACGACAGACACGGGGCGTCCCTCCGTACACGACAGACACGGGGCGTCCCTCCGTACACGACAGACACGGGGCGTCCCTCCGTACACGACAGACACGGGGCGTCCCTCCGTACACGACAGACACGGGGCGTCCCTCCGTACACGACAGACACGGGGCGTCCCTCCGTACACGACAGACACGGGGCGTCCCTCCGTACACGACAGACACGGGGCGTCCCTCCGTACACGACAGACACGGGGCGTCCCTCCGTACACGACAGACACGGGGCGTCCCTCCGTACAGGACAGACACGGGGCGTCCCTCCGTACAGGACAGACACGGGGCGTCCCTCCGTACGGGACAGAAATCGCCTGCCCCCCCCCCCCCCCAAGCCAGTGTCTATAGTACAGTGACAGTGTATAGCAGGGGTCTGCAAACTTACGCAACCAAGGGCTAGGTTACTGTCCTTCAAGCTTTAGGGAAGCCGGACTATGGCCAGCAGGGGTAGAAGATGTGTTGGGGTCAGTGGGAGGAACGGTGCCGCATCGTCGGTGTCTGTGGGAAGAATAGTGCCCCATCATTAGTGCCCCATCATAGGCATCAGTGGGAGGACTAGTGCCCCATCATAGGCATCAGTGGGAGGACTAGTGCCCCATCATTGGCGTCAGTGGGAGGACTAGTGCCCCATCATTAGTGCCCCATCATAGGCATCAGTGGGAGGACTAGTGCCCCATCATTGGCATCAGTGGGAGGACTAGTGCCCCATCATTGGCATCAGTGGGAGGACTAGTGCCCCATCATTGGCATCAGTGGGAGGACTAGTGCCCCATCATTGGCATCAGTGGGAGGACTAGTGCCCCATCATTGGCATCAGTGGGAGGACTAGTGCCCCATCATTAGTGCCCCATCATAGGCATCAGTGGGAGGACTAGTGCCCCATCATTGGCATCAGTGGGAGGACTAGTGCCCCATCATTGGCATCAGTGGGAGGACTAGTGCCCCATCATTGGCATCAGTGGGAGGACTAGTGCCCCATCATTGGCATCAGTGGGAGGACTAGTGCCCCATCATTGGCATCAGTGGGAGGACTAGTGCCCCATCATTGGCGTCAGTGGGAAGAATAGTGCCCCATCATTGGTGTCAGTGAGAGGACTAGTGCCCCATCATTGGTGTCAGTGGGAGGAATAGTGCCCCATCATTGGTGTCAGTGGGAGGACTAGTGCCCCATCATTGGTGTCAGTGGGAAGAATAGTGCCCCATCATTGGTGTCAGTGGGAAGAATAGTGCCCCATCATTGGTGTCAGTGGGAAGAATAGTGCCCCATCATTGGTGTCAGTGAGAGGACTAGTGCCCCATCATTGGTGTCAGTGGGAGGAATAGTGCCCCATCATTGGTGTCAGTGGGAGGACTAGTGCCCCGTCATTGGTGTCAGTGGGAGGACTAGTGCCCCGTCATTGGTGTCAGTGGGAGGAATAGTGCCCCATCATTGGTGTCAGTGGGAGGAATAGTGACTCATCATTGGTATCAGTGGGAGGAATAGTGCCCCATCATTGGTGTCAGTGGGAAGAATAGTGCCCCATCATTGGTGTCAGTGAGAGGACTAGTGCCCCATCATTGGTGTCAGTGGGAGGAATAGTGCCCCATCATTGGTGTCAGTGGGAGGAATAGTGCCCCATCATTGGTGTCAGTGGGAAGAATAGTGCCCCGTCATTGGTGTCAGTGGGAGGAATAGTGCCCCGTCATTGGTGTCAGTGGGAGGAATAGTGCCCCGTCATTGGTGTCAGTGGGAGGAATAGTGCCCCGTCATTGGTGTCAGTGGGAGGACTAGTGCCCCATCATTGGTGTCAGTGGGAGGACTAGTGCCCCATCATTGGTGTCAGTGGGAGGAATAGTGCCCCATCATTGGTGTCAGTGGGAGGAATAGTGCCCCATCATTGGTGTCAGTGGGAGGACTAGTGCCCCATCATTGGTGTCAGTGGGAAGAATAGTGCCCCGTCATTGGTGTCAGTGGGAGGAATAGTGCCCCGTCATTGGTGTCAGTGGGAGGAATAGTGCCCCGTCATTGGTGTCAGTGGGAGGAATAGTGCCCCGTCATTGGTGTCAGTGGGAGGACTAGTGCCCCATCATTGGTGTCAGTGGGAGGACTAGTGCCCCATCATTGGTGTCAGTGGGAGGAATAGTGCCCCATCATTGGTGTCAGTGGGAGGAATAGTGCCCCATCATTGGTGTCAGTGGGGGGGAATAGTGCCCCATCATTGGTGTCAGTGGAACAAAGAGTCCCCCGTGTCAATGGCAGGAACTACGCCCCTCCCCTCCCCCCGTTCCCAACAGGGGGGGGGGCGGGAATGCCACAAGCGCCAAATAAAAGTAAACAAAGGGCCACATCTGGCCCCCAGGCCGCAGTTAGGAGGCCCCTGGCGAGTTGCTGCATTGCACCCGACCAGCAAGGCAGTTCACACTGCCATATATGGGCACTGGAGGAAGTTACAATGTTAATGACCCCCCAATTCCAGCTCACACATCGCACTGCGAAACATACAGTGCAGACATGAATTGGATCGCATGGGGGATGAACACCGATGCGATCCGATTCTGCTGTGGGCCAACAAAGCAAAAAAAAAAAAAAAGTCCTGTATGAGTTTGGCCTGAATGTGATACAAATTCCAGCCATTCTATACTATCCGCATGGCTGAAGTCGCACGGACATCGCATCGCACGGACATCGCATCGCACGGACATCGCATCGCACGGACATCGCATGCGATTTGCAGTGTGAATCACGTGATCACCGCACATTAGTAGTATAAAAATAAATAAATTCCAGCACATCCCCCACAGATTGTAGACACACGAGAACCTTCACATTTTTATTTTTTCATGAAAAATACCTAGCAGAATACATTTTGGGCAAAATTTACAGAGAAATTTGATTTTTCTTTTTTATTCAATACTT
This sequence comes from Lithobates pipiens, assembly GCF_037356315.1. NCBI lineage: Eukaryota > Metazoa > Chordata > Amphibia > Anura > Ranidae > Lithobates > Lithobates pipiens. The sequence continues at coordinate 333,124,455 of NW_027507785.1, forward strand.
TTATAGCGGAAAGTAAAAAAAATTTTTTTTTTTTTTTTTTTCAAGGTTTTCAGTCTTTTTTTGTTTATAAATGCAAAAAAAAATAAACACAGCGGTGATCAAATACCAAAAAAAAAGAAATTGTATTTGTGTGAAAAAAACAATAGAAATGCGTTTTGTGTACGGTGTCACATGACCGCCAATTAAAGCAGCGCAGCGCCGAATAGTGAAAAATATCCTGACCATGGCGGGGGGGGGGTAAAACCTCGCTAAGCTGACGTGGTTACACTCTATTATATAATAACTTCCCATTCGCTGTATTAGGAGGGACATGTATGGTGCTGTCAGTATACGCCGTGCTTTACATATACAGTACATATGGAGACGTGGAGACTTTCCTGACCCCGGAATTCCCCTCACTGCAAGTAACTGGACTCCTCCAGACGCCCCCTGCTGGCCAGAGAACAACAGAGCGCCGTGTAATCAGAGACTGAATGCAGAGCGACAACCGAATATTCTTCAATCGATCCGAATAGAATAGTCACAGAGATTATCAATTTATTTATGTGCCTGCAGAGGATTGGACAGATCGGTGCTCCCCGGGCTCAGAGGATTGGACAGATCGGTGCTCCCCGGGGTCAGAGGATTGGACAGATCGGTGCTCCCCAGGGTCAGAGGATTGGACAGATCGGTGCTCCCCGGGCTCAGAGGATTGGACAGATCGGTGCTCCCCGGGGTCAGAGGATTGGACAGATCGGTGCTCCCCAGGGTCAGAGGATTGGACAGATCGGTGCTCCCCGGGGTCAGAGGATTGGACAGATCGGTGCTCCCCAGGGTCAGAGGATTGGACAGATCGGTGCTCCCCAGGGTCAGAGGATTGGACAGATCGGTGCTCCCCGGGGTCAGGACGGGGTGCTTTGGAAGGATTGGGCGGTGAGGGCGCTATAAAAGGAACAGATAAATACAGATGCCGTTGAGGTAATGAATACCTCTGCATGCGCAGCCCTCGCCCCGGATAAAGCAAATTATTTTAATCAGCGCAGAGAACAGCCGGAGAACACAGCAGATGATTGATATTCACAGATCAGAGCGGACAGAGAACGAACGAGACCCACATCCGAGGGGGGAGGGGGGCCAGTATGAGGGTAAAGGGGCCCTCCACCTAAAACTGGGGTTCAGCTATTAGATGCTGAATTAAAGGGGCACTCCAGGCCTCTGGATTCAGTTATGTGATTGCTCAAGAGGGGCGGGGGGGGGGGGCACTCCAGCTGTTGTGAGACTACAAATCCCATCATGCCTCAGGACGTCATGCCTGTGGATGGCACAGTCTTGCATTGCCTCCTGGGACTTGTAGTTCTACAGAAGCTCAGATGCTGCCTGCTTCTGGATTAATGGGCACTGATTGGTACACAGATCTCAGGGTGTGGGAGGAACATTGTACACGGATCTCAGGGGGTGTGGGAGGAACATTGTACACGGATCTCAGGGGGTGTGGGAGGAACATTGTACACGGATCTCAGGGGGTGTGGGAGGAACATTGTACACGGATCTCAGGGGGTGTGGGAGGAACATTGTACACGGATCTCAGGGGGTGTGGGAGGAACATTGTACACGGATCTCAGGGGGTGTGTGGGGGGGGCACATTGTACACAGATCTCAGGGTGTGGGGGGGTACATTGTACACAGATCTCAGGGGGTGTGGGGGGTACATTGTACACAGATCTCAGGGGGTGTGGGGGGTACATTGTACACAGATCTCAGGGGGTGTGGGGGGTACATTGTACACAGATCTCAGGGTGTGGGGGGGTACATTGTACACAGATCTCAGGGTGTGGGGGGGGTACATTGTACACAGATCTCAGGGTGTGGGGGGGTACATTGTACACAGATCTCAGGGTGTGGGGGGTACATTGTACACAGATCTCAGGGTGTGGGGGGGGTACATTGTACACAGATCTCAGGGTGTGGGGGGGTACATTGTACACAGATCTCGGGTGTGTACTCACTTCCTGTTGTGGTGACACCCATTGAAGGAATAGGACAGCGGGTGTCACCAGGTCAGGAACACACAAACAGCGATAACCCTGAGAACATGAACCCCCCCCTCCTCCTCCTCGCTGTGTCCCCATTGAAGATGGTAAATGACTTCCTGTCTGGACAGGAAGTGAGGGAAGTCTCCTGGACTGACCCGATCCCCCCTTCTATACGGTCCAATGAGGAGAGCCCATCCCAGCCTGCAGGCTATTAGGACAGATCCTATGGCAGTACAAAGTCATCCAGAACACAGAGAAAGCTCCGCCCCCCCCCCACACACACGGGCCCCCGGGGGCCCCTTAAATCGTCGGCACCTGTCCAGAGCGGAGCGCCCCCTGCCTGCCCTTCAGTGGGGAGATGAGAAGACCTCTGCCCCGACACCCAGCGCCTAATCTCATTACCGGATTAGAAGTTAATCAGATGCCGGATTCTCTCACCTGTTCGGTATTAGCGGCCAGAAACAACTGTTCCAACTAATCCACCTAATTTACAGCCCCGGGTGACCCGCAAAGGGGCGGCAACTTCTCCACAATTGCTCCGTATTATGGATAGAGTAGGTGACCCCGGCATTGCTCCCTACACTGGTCAGAGTAGGTGACCCCGGCATTGCTCCCTACACTGGTCAGAGTAGGTGACCCCGGCATTGCTCCCTACACTGGTCAGAGTAGGTGACCCCGGCATTGCTCCCTACACTGGTCAGAGTAGGTGACCCCGGCATTGCTCCCTACACTGGTCAGAGTAGGTGACCCCGGCATTGCTCCCTACACTGGTCAGAGTAGGTGACCCCGGCATTGCTCCCTACACTGGTCAGAGTAGGTGACCCCGGCATTGCTCCCTACACTGGTCAGAGTAGGTGACCCCGGCATTGCTCCGTACACTGGTCAGAGTAGGTGACCCCGGCATTGCTCCGTACACTGGTCAGAGTAGGTGACCCCGGCATTGCTCCCTACACTGGTCAGAGTAGGTGACCCCGGCATTGCTCCCTACACTGGTCAGAGTAGGTGACCCCGGCATTGCTCCGTACACTGGTCAGAGTAGGTGACCCCAGCATTGCTCCGTACACTGGTCAGAGTAGGTGACCCCGGCATTGCTCCCTACACTGGTCAGAGTAGGTGACCCCGGCATTGCTCCCTACACTGGTCAGAGTAGGTGACCCCGGCATTGCTCCGTACACTGGTCAGAGTAGGTGACCCCGGCATTGCTGTGTATTAAAGACAGAGTTGGTGACCCCGGCATTGCTCTGTATTATGGTCAGAGTAGGTGACCCCGGCATTGCTCCCTACACTGGTCAGAGTAGGTGACCCCGGCATCGCTGGGTACACTGGTCAGAGAAAGGTGACACTGGCATCGCTGGGTACACTGGTCAGAGTAGGTGACCCCGGCATTGCTCCCTACACTGGTCAGAGTAGGTGACCCCGGCATTGCTCCCTACACTGGTCAGAGTAGGTGACCCCGGCATTGCTCCCTACACTGGTCAGAGTAGGTGACCCCGGCATTGCTCCCTACACTGGTCAGAGTAGGTGACCCCGGCATTGCTCCCTACACTGGTCAGAGTAGGTGACCCCGGCATTGCTCCCTACACTGGTCAGAGTAGGTGACCCCGGCATTGCTCCCTACACTGGTCAGAGTAGGTGACCCCGGCATTGCTCCCTACACTGGTCAGAGTAGGTGACCCCGGCATTGCTCCCTACACTGGTCAGAGTAGGTGACCCCGGCATTGCTCCCTACACTGGTCAGAGTAGGTGACCCCGGCATCGCTCCGTACACTGGTCAGAGTAGGTGACCCCGGCATTGCTGTGTATTAAAGACAGAGTTGGTGACCCCGGCATTGCTCTGTATTATGGTCAGAGTAGGTGACCCCGGCATTGCTCCCTACACTGGTCAGAGTAGGTGACCCCGGCATTGCTGTGTATTAAAGACAGAGTTGGTGACCCCGGCATTGCTCTGTATTATGGTCAGAGTAGGTGACCCCGGCATTGCTCCCTACACTGGTCAGAGTAGGTGACCCCGGCATTGCTGGGTACACTGGTCAGAGAAAGGTGACACTGGCATCGCTGGGTACACTGGTCAGAGTAGGTGACCCCGGCATTGCTGGGTACACTGGTCAGAGTAGGTGACCCCGGCATTGCTCCGTACACTGGTCAGAGTAGGTGACCCCGGCATTGCTGGGTACACTGGTCAGAGTAGGTGACCCCGGCATTGCTGGGTACACTGGTCAGAGTAGGTGACCCCGACATTGATGGGTACACTGGTCAGAGTAGGTGACCCCGACATTGATGGGTACACTGGTCAGAGAAAGGTGACACTGGCATCGCTGGGTACACTGGTCAGAGTAGGTGACCCCGGCATTGCTGGGTACACTGGTCAGAGTAGGTGACCCCGGCATTGCTGGGTAAACTGGTCAGAGTAGGTGACCCCGACATTGATGGGTACACTGGTCAGAGTAGGTGACCCCGGCATTGCTGGGTACACTGGTCAGAGTAGGTGACCCCGGCATTGCTCCGTACACTGGTCAGAGTAGGTGACCCCGGCATTGCTGGGTACACTGGTCAGAGTAGGTGACCCCGGCATTGCTGGGTACACTGGTCAGAGTAGGTGACCCCGACATTGATGGGTACACTGGTCAGAGTAGGTGACCCCGACATTGATGGGTACACTGGTCAGAGTAGGTGACCCCGACATTGATGGGTACACTGGTCAGAGAAAGGTGACACTGGCATCGCTGGGTACACTGGTCAGAGTAGGTGACCCCGGCATTGCTGGGTACACTGGTCAGAGTAGGTGACCCCGGCATTGCTGGGTAAACTGGTCAGAGTAGGTGACCCCGACATTGATGGGTACACTGGTCAGAGAAAGGTGACACTGGCATCGCTGGGTACACTGGTCAGAGTAGGTGACCCCGACATTGATGGGTACACTGGTCAGAGAAAGGTGACACTGGCATCGCTGGGTACACTGGTCAGAGTAGGTGACCCCGGCATTGCTGGGTACACTGGTCAGAGTAGGTGACCCCGGCATTGCTGGGTACACTGGTCAGAGTAGGTGACCCCGGCATTGCTGGGTACACTGGTCAGAGTAGGTGACCCCGGCATTGCTCAGTACACTGGTCAGAGTAGGTGACCCCGGCATTGCTCGGTACACTGGTCAGAGTAGGTGACCCCGGCATTGCTCGGTACACTGGTCAGAGTAGGTGACACTGGCATTGCTCCGTACACTGGTCAGAGTAGGCGACACTGGCATTGCTGGGTACACTGGTCAGAGTAGGTGACCCCGGCATTGCTAGGTACACTGGTCAGAGTAGGTGACACTGGCATTGCTGGGTACACTGGTCAGAGTAGGTGACCCCGGCATTACTGGGTACACTGGTCAGAGTAGGTGACACTGGCATTGCTGGGTACACTGGTCAGAGAAAGGTGACACTGGCATCGCTGGGTACACTGGTCAGAGTAGGTGACCCCGGCATTGCTAGGTACACTGGTCAGAGTAGGTGACACTGGCATTGCTGGGTACACTGGTCAGAGTAGGTGACCCCGGCATTACTGGGTACACTGGTCAGAGTAGGTGACACTGGCATTGCTGGGTACACTGGTCAGAGTAGGTGACACTGGCATTGCTGGGTACACTGGTCAGAGTAGGTGACTCCAAGCCTTCATCAGACATTTGCCTCTGGTTTCTGTTCCGCAGGCCGAGTAATTCAAACAGAAATCTCCGCATTGATCACAACATACAATCATGGCCAAAAACATTGGCACCCGGCATTTCTGTCAAATAACCACTTCCTCTAGAAAATTGCTGTCATTACAAATGTTCCAGCATTCTCGTGTTTATGTCTCGTGTTTATGTCTCGCGTTTGTATCGGTACGATGCGAAAAAGTGGAGAAAAAGAAAAAGCCAAATCTGACATTTCACGCAAAACTCCAAAAACGGACCGGACAAAATTATTGGCACCCTCAATGTAATATTTGGTAGCCCACCCCTTGGAAAAAAACGACTGAAATCAATGGCTTCCTGGAACCATCGATGAGTTTCTTCCACCTTTCCTGGAATTTGGGAGCACTCTTCACAGGAGCTCTACGGGATTTAGGTCTGGACTCATTGCTGGCCAGTTCAGTACTTTCCAGAACTTTGCCATTTCTGGGGGCTTTTTGATGTGTGCTTTGGTTCCTTGTCCTGCTGTAAGGACCATGACCTCTGATGGAGACCCAACTTTGACACTGGGCCTACATTGCACCCCAGAATTCTTTATTAGTGGTAGTCCTCAGACTTCATAATTCCATGCACATGGCCAAAACATCCAGTGCCTGACACAGCAGAGCAATCCCAAAACATCAGTGACCCCCCCACCATGTGGGACTGGAGTCTAACTACTTCTGGACCGCCCACCATCGTTATACATCGGCACTTTGACATAGAATACCGAGGTTATGGCTGCAGGTAGCTGCCATAACCCGGGTATTTTCAGAAATGGCAGATACGCTGCGAGATCACTTATTGGCAGTGGGAGAGGTGCCCATCCCCCTTCTGTCGCTTTACGGTCATCTCTGCCACTTACCGGAGCCGTCGGTAGTGGTGGAGATGATCTGATCCTTTCCCCTCTGAGGCACCGTGTCAAGAGAGGGAAAGATGCCCCCCCCCCCACTCAACTCAATGACGTTTGAGGATATAAAACTACGTCAAACGTCACTTCCGCCCAATGGCCTTAACCATTTGCTGACCGATGCACACCGATATACGTCGGAACAATGGCAGCAGTGGGCACTGGTGAGGCTGCACTGACGGGCACTGATGAGATGGCACCAATGAGGTGGCACTGATGGGCACTGATAGGCAGCACTGATGGGCAGGTAGTGGCAGGCATTACTGATGGGCACTGATTGGCATTTTGATCACTTCTATTGCCATTGTATAGGAACGTAAACAGCAACAATGCAGCATGACAGGTCCCCTTTATGGAGAGATCTGGAGTCCAAAGGACCCCAAATCTCTCCTCTAACCTTAAAAGAGAAATATATTAAAAAAAAAAAAAAAGCCCCGTTTACATGGCCTGAGAAACAGAAGTGAACTCATGGCATCACTCCAGTCCTCCAAGGGCATAGAGATGAGCGGTGGCCATCTTGCCATAGCAAGCCACCACCGGCACTGGAGGAATTACCAGGCTCTGCAGTTGATAATTAAGCCCAGGAAGCTGCAGGGGGGCACCCCTCCTACCACTTCTAAAAAAGTGATCCCGCACTTTTATCTGAAAGCCTGGTGCCTGAGGGAAAAGAAAATACCGGGGGGTTATGACAGCCATAACCCTGGTATTTAACGTCAAATCAAATTAAGTATTTTCCCAGTTAGGCAGTCAGAAAGTAGTTCAGATCTCTGGAGATAGACATGTAACCTTGAGATTGTCCATGCTTTTCCACCATTTTTGTTCTCCAATCCTCAGACAATTCTTTGCTGCTCTTTCTCCGGGCGGCACGCAGAGACGCAAAACAGAAAGGTTGAGTCAATTTTTAACCATTTTTAACTGGTTGCCGGTGTGATGTCTATATTGTCAGCACCTGTTCATTGATACAGGCGAGTTTAAGCTCTTGCCAACCGCCCCGTCGTCGTTTGACGGCGGTAGAATGGCTCCTCTACGCAAACTAACGTAGCTGTATGGCGGCCGATTTAAGGGGTATAGGGGGCGTAAGCCGTGTTACGGAGTAACCGATGCATGTGCCCCGGCAGGTGCGATGTCCACCCGCCACCCGCGATCGCGCCTGACAGAGCCAGAACGGGGATCTGTGTGTAGAGACACATAGCCATTCTGGTAGGGGAGAGGAGACCGATCATGTGTTCCTAGTATGTAGAAACAATGATCGGTCTCCTCCTCCAGTCAGCCCCACCCCCCTTACAGTTAAAACACATTTAACCCCTTGATCGCCCCTTAGTGTTAACCCCTTCCCTGTCAGTGACATTTTATACAATAATCACTGGCTATTTTAAACTCTGATCGATGTATAAATAACAATGTTCACAAAAAAAGTGTCAAACGTGTCCGAAGTGTCCGCCGCAATGTTGCAGTCCCAATAAAAATAGCAGATCACCGCCATTACTAGTAAAAAAAAAAAACAAAAAAAAAAAAAAATGCCATAAATCTATCCCCTATTTTGTAGACACTATAACTTTTGCGAAAACCAATCAATATACGCTTACTGCAATATTTTTTTTTTAGCCAAAACATGTAGAATACAGATTGGCCTAAACTGGGGAAGAAATGGTTTTTTATTTATTTTTTATTTGGGATATGTATTATACCAAGTAAATAAAAAAAAAAAAAAAAAAAAATATTGTTTTTTCGCACGACCGCCCAATTGTCAGTTAAAGCCATGCAGTGCGGTATCGCACAAAAATGGCCTGGTCAGGAAGGGGGTAAATTCTTTTTCGGGGCTGAAGTGGTTAAACCACTTGCCAACAAATCACGTTCCGGCTACGTCATCGGTCTACAAGTGGTTGTTCTGGGATGATATGCAGCTGCCGGCATCTCCCCGGTACCGTTTTTAGAGGCGAAGTTCAGCTCTCTAGTGGCCAACTAGTCACTTGATTGCCATTACAAGCAGTGGAAAGGGACAGGGCGGGGAGGAATGGAACGGGACATTTCTCCTCCTCCACCCTTTCACTGCTCTCCCGGGGCTCTACTGTCCCACCAGGAGACCCAAGCTGTGAGCCGGTGTACTGTGACATTGTGTCCTCCATCAGATAGTGTCCGCTGTGTACTGCGCATGCACAGTACACAGGACACACAGATTCCGAAGATGAACGGCACCTGCGCCACGAGTCCAGGTTCTAGCCCCACCATCCAAGTAGACAGAGTTGGAATAAAAAGAGCCGAGCGCAGCGAGGCCGAGTCCGAAGCGTGGCGAGCGAAGCTCGCCCACGAGGGGCCCTCCAATTTTCCCAGCCCTATGTCCGCTTGGATGGTGGGGCTACCAACTCGACTCACGGCGCAGGCGCCGTTCATCTTCGGAGATTTTCCGAAGCTTCTTCAGCTCCGTACTGCGCAAGCACTCTGCATGCGCAGTACGGGGCGGACACTATAGGCCAGAACACCGGCATCTCCCCGTTACCGTTTTTAGAGGCGAAGTTCAGCTCTCTAGTGGCCAACTAGTCACTTGATTGCTAGCTAGCCAGTTAGTCTGTTTACCAGCCTAGATGCTATGATTTTAATTACATTTTTGAAATAAAGTTGAATAATTCGGAGTGCGGCTATCCAGCTACATCTTTTCTACTTCAGTTCCTGTTGCAAACAGAGCCAGCACCCTGTGGTATTGTGTTTCGGGAGAAGTCATTACCTTAGAGCGGTAATGCTTTGTATTTATGTTGCTAATATTGTAATTGTTTTGTATGTAAAGCATTTTTTGTTTAGTAAAAGCACATCGATATATCACAGGGGTCTGCGTTTCCTTGGTTTTACTACAAGAACCTTTAGGCTCGGTTCACAAAGGGGCGACTGCGATCCGACTTCAGGTCGCCCCTAGTCGCCTCAGGTCGGACAACATTTAAAAATCAATGTAAGTGAATGAGAGCCGTCTTAATGCACACTACTGAAGTCGCCTCCGACTTCAAAAGAAGTTCCTGCACTACTTGAATCCGACTTGTAGGCGACTTGTACCCATTGATTTCAATGGAGGTCGCCTCCAAGTCGGATCTCTGTCTATACGGAGGCAACTTTGACAGAATTATTAGCTCTGAAGGGGAACTCCACGCCAAATTTCTGAAAAAAATTTGGTGTGGGTTCCCCCTCCGAGAGCATACCAGGCCCTTAGGTCTGGTATGGATTCCAAGGGGAACCCCCTACGCCGCAAAAACGGCGTGGGGGTGCTACCCGGCCAGCCAGGAAGGGGGGTGGGGACGAGCGGGCGGCCCCCCCCCCTCCTGAGCCGTACCAGGCCGCGTGCCCTCAACATGGGGGGGGGGGGGTGCCTTGGGGGAGGGGGGGCATGCGGCCCCCCCACCCCAAAGCACCTTGTCCCCATGTTGATGAGGACAAGGGCCTCTTCCCGACAACCCTGGCCGTTGGTTGTCGGGGTCTGCGGGCGGGGGGCTTATCGGAATCCGGGAGCCCCCTTTAATAAGGGGGCCCCGGATACCAGCCCCCCACCCTATGTGAATGAGTATGGGGTACAATGTACCCCTACCCATTCACCTGTGAAAAAAAGTACAAAAAAAAAAAAAAAACAACACAGGGTTAAAATATTTTATTGCACAGCTCCGGGGGTCTTCCGTCTTCGGGGGTCTTCTCGCCGGACTCCTCCGCTATCTTCTTGTAGCTCTTTTGCTAGCGGAGGAGTCCGGCTTTCTTCCTCGCCGCCGGCCTCTTCTCCCGACTTCGGTGGTCTTGTCCCCCTCTTCGGTTCTTCTGCCGGGCCACCGCGCCTTCTTATAGCTCTTTTACAGGCGGTGGCCCGGTCTTCTGTCGCCGCCGCCGCCTTCCGTTCTTCTTCTTCTTCTTCTTCTCCAGGAGATGTTGACTCGACGCTCTCTCCGGCCACAATGCCAGGGAAGCGCTGCCACTTATATAGGGACAAGGGGCGGTGTCACATGGCTTTATGTCACATGAGTTGGTCACATGGGTTGATGTCACATGGCGACAGTCCCAGCATCCTCCGTGACTGACATCGTAAGGGGGCGGGATCACCATTTGACATCAACCCATGTGACCAACCCATGTGACACTGCCCCATTGTCCCTATATAAGTGGCAGCGCTTCCCTAGCATTGCGGCCGGAGAGAACGTCGAGGAGGAAGAAGAAGAAGGAGGAAGAAGAAGAAGAAGGAGGAAGAAGAAGAAGAAGGAGGAAGAAGAAGAAGAAGGAGGAAGAAGAAGAAGAAGGAGGAAGAAGAAGAAGAAGAAGGAGGAAGAAGAAGAAGAAGGAGGAAGAAGAAGAAGAAGGAGGAAGAAGAAGAAGAAGAAGGCAGAAGACCGGGCCACCGCCTGTAAAAAAGCTATAAGAAGGTGCGGTGGCCCGGCAGAAGAACCGAAGAGGGGGACAAGACCCCTGAAGTCGGGAGAAGAGGCCGGTGGCGAGGAAGAAAGCCAGCCTCCTCCGCTAGCAAAAGAGCTACAAGAAGATAGTGGAGGAGTCCGGTGAGAAGACCCCCAAAGACGGAAGACCCCCGAAGACGGAAGACCCCCGGAGCTGTGCAATAAAATATTTTAACCCTGTGTTGTGTTTTTTTTGTACTTTTTCACAGGTGAATGGGTAGGGGTACATTGTACCCCATACTCATTCACATAGGGTGGGGGGCTGGTATCCGGGGCCCCCTTATTAAAGGGGGCTCCCGGATTCCGATAAGCCCCCCGCCCGCAGACCCCGACAACCAACGGCCAGGGTTGTCGGGAAGAGGCCCCTGTCCTCATCAACATGGGGACAAGGTGCTTTGGGGTGGGGGGGCCGCACGCCCCCCCTCCCCCAAGGCACCCCCCATGTTGAGGGCACGCGGCCTGGTACGGCTCAGGAAGGGGGGGGCGCCCGCTCGTCCCCACCCCCTTTCCTGGCCGGCCGGGTAGCGTGCTCGGATAAGGGTCTGGTGTGGATCTGGGGGGGACCCCCACGCCGTTTTTTCGGCGTAGGGGGTTCCCCTTGGAATCCATACCAGACCTAAGGGCCTGGTATGCTCTCGGAGGGGGAACCCACGCCAATTTTTTTTCAGAAATTTGGCGTGAAGTTCCCCCTTCAGAGCTCATTCTCTGATTGGCCACGGCAAAAGTCGCCTGGCCGGGGCGACTTGTAAGTCGCCCCAGGTCGTGTCTAGAAGTCGTGTTCAAGTCATCTCCAAGTTGCCTCACAAAGTCGTACTGAAGTCGTGTCGTCCCTGTGTGAACCGAGCCTTAATAGATAGACCCCTGTGATGGTTGTGTCTAAGAAATTTTCTAGCAAGATTTTCACACAAGTGGCAGAAATCGCCGGTCTCTTCAGGGGGTTAATCACAGGAGAGTCACAAACTTGGAATTATTTCTTACAATTTGGAGAAGATGCCAATCGTTTCGTCCGGTTTTGGAGTTTTGCGTGAAACGTGTCAGATTTTTGTGTCACAACGATACAAAAACACAAGAAATAAAACATGAGAATGCCAAAACATTTTTAATTGCAACATTTTTCTGGGCGAAGTGCGGCATTCTCTGACAGAAATGGAGGGTGCCAATATTTTTGGGGTCTAAATACAACCCACCCCCCCCCCCCCCCCCCCGATCCTTCTGATCACTATCAGAGCCAGGCCAGGGATGTTGTAAAGATATTTCTTCTCCAATCATTGTCCTGTGTATGGACAGTATAGAACAGGGATCCTCAAACTACGGCCCTCCAGCTGTTGCCAAACTACACATCCCATGAGGCATTGTAAAACTCTGACATTCACAGACATGACTAGGCATGATGGGAATTGTAGTTCCTGAACAACTGGAGGGCCGTAGTTTGAAGACCCCGTGGTATAGAACGACCGGAAGACACAATAACACGCCACGCAGCACTCTGAGAAAAAGAAGAAAGTCACTTACAAGCTTCCTCTTCTGGGGAGACTCAGTTCCTTCTGGAAGAAAGAGACAAGACAGAGTCAGTGTTCGCAGGTGAGAGACAAGAAAGAAAGAAAGAAAGAAAGAAAGAAAGAAAAAAAGAAAAAAAAATAAAAAAAGTCACAAGAGAAAAACACAGGAAGAAGTTCCGCCATCCCCCTCCCTGACACAACTACCGATGCGGCCAGTAGATGGCGCCACTCACACCTGAGATTTGCTGGTCTCTGGACCAAAAGATAAGAAAAACGGCAAAACAAAACCGAAGACACAAATCCCCGATGATGGACGGTAAGGAGCTTATTGTGAGGGGGCCGGAGGAGGCCTCTGATTGGACAGGATAACGGTCTACCCAGAAATACAACACACTTCTATTTAAAGTGCCGGAGCACCGAAACTAATACTTCAGTCACCGGTGATACCTCCCAGACTTCCTACATGTGTTCCAGACCCAAAATTCAGCACAGGGATGGTGGGAGACACGTGTCCCATGAACACACAATGCCGGGGAGAGCCGAGTCCACATATAATTTGGTAAAACTGTGTGACAGTGGTGTCACTTTGCAGAATGTCCCCCCAGGGGTGTGTCAGTTTTGCAGTGCCCCCCCCCTCCAGTTTTGCAGAGTATCCCCCCAGCAGTGTGTCTGTTTTGTAGAGTGTCCCCCCAGGGGTATGTCAGTTTTGCAGTGTCCCCCCCCCCCCAGCAGTGTGTCAGTTTTGAAGAGTGTCCCCCCACTTTTACAGCACGTGCCCCAGGGGTATCAGTTTTGCAGTGCCCACCCCTCCAATTTTACAGAGTGTCCCCCCAGCAGTGTCCCCCCCCCCAGCAGTGTGTCAGTTTGCAGAGTGTCCCCCCCCAGCAGTGTGTCAGTTTGCAGAGTGTCCCCCCCCAGCAGTGTGTCAGTTTGCAGAGTGTCCTCCCCAGCAGTGTGTCAGTTTGCAGAGTGTCCTCCCCAGCAGTGTATCAGTTTGCAGAGTGTCCCCCCCAGCAGTGTATCAGTTTGCAGAGTGTCCCCCCCAGCAGTGTATCAGTTTGCAGAGTGTCCCCCCCAGCAGTGTATCAGTTTGCAGAGTGTCCCCCCCAGCAGTGTGTCAGTTTGCAGAGTGTCCCCCCCAGCAGTGTGTCAGTTTTGCAGTGCGTCCCCCCCAGCAGTGTGTCAGTTTTGCAGTGTGTCCCCCCCCAGCAGTGTGTCAGTTTTGCAGTGTGTCCCCCCCCAGCAGTGTGTCAGTTTTGCAGTGTGTCCCCCCCCCAGCAGTGTGTCAGTTTTGCAGTGTCCCTCCAACAGTGTGTCAGTTTGCAGTGTGTCCCCCCCCCCCCCAACCCAGCAGTGTCAGTTTTGCAGAATATCCCCCCAGCAGTGTGTCTGTTTTGTAGAGTGTCCCTTACTTTTGTAGAATGTCCCCCGAGGGGTATGTCAGTTTTGCAGTGTCCCCCCCCCCCCAGCAGTGTGTCAGTTTTGAAGAGTGTCCCCCCACTTTTGCAGAACGTGCCCCAGGGGTATCAGTTTTGCAGTGCCCACCCCTCCAGTTTTACAGAGTGTCCCCCCAGCAGTGTGTCAGTTTCCAGTGTGTCCCCCCAGCAGTGTGTCAGTTTCCAGTGTGTCCCCCAGCAGTGTGTCAGTTTGCAGTGTGTCCCCCCCCCAGCAGTGTGTCAGTTTTGCAGAGACTCCCCCCCCCCCCAGCAGTGTGTGTTTTGCAGAGTGTCTCCCCAATTTTGCTGAGCGTCCCCCAGGGGTATGTCAGTTTTGCAGTGCCCCCCCCCCCCTCCAGTTTTGCAGAGTGTCCCCCCAGCAGCACGTCTGTTTTGCAGACTAACACATGTACAAAGACTCCCATAACCCCCCACATATACAAACTCCCATACACTACCCCCCACCATCATCACGTATACAGACTCCCATCCCCCCACATGTACACAAGCTTCTATACCCCGCCAAACACATCACATGTACACAGACTGCTATACCCATCCCCCCCCCCCCCCCAACACATATACACAGACTTCTATACCCCTTACACATGTTCACAGTTTCCGACACCCACCACAGACATGTACACAGACTCCGACACCCACCACAGACATGTACACATGTTCCAGCTTCAGGTATGGAGAGGAGGATTGAAGGTTTGGTGGAGATAAAGTGACAGATATTGTGTCTGACCTGGAGGTGTCCATCCCTGAGCTCCCATGTCTGCTGCAGCCTCTGCACACAGTGCCGGGGGGGGGGGGGGGGGAGGGATAGGAAATCTCAGATTAATGTTCAGGTCACACTATAATCCCATCAACATGCTTACACTCATTATCATCCTGTCCGCTCCTCATGGCCGGGATCCAGTAGATCCTCCATGTCTGATGATTGCACCAGATATCACAGCAGATGGAAGGATATGGAGATTCCTGGCTTGTGCGTCCGGAACCAGCTGTATGTGGAGCAGAACTCCAGACCCGCTGGACTTCAGAGCTACTGTGCCAGTATGGAGGTCTATCACAGGGGCCCCGGCTAGCAATGGGCAGACTGAGCTCAGACGGGATGGGCTGGTGGTGGCCATACTGAGCTCAGGTGAGGGGGGGGGGGGGGGGACAACAGGGACCTACCTACAGCTCCCGGATTTCCCTGACCCGTCAGACCAGAACCAACCTTCCACTGGTGGCAACAAGAAGCTACAATGTCCTCCAGGAACAATCTAATAAAAAACACAAAGATCTGTAAAGTCTTCATATCGTAATTCAGAACAAAAAAAAGGGGGGTAATCCTTCATAGGGGGGATCATCCTGATCCCCGATCCCAACACACACTCATCCGTACCGATATTCCTGGGGAGCAACCCATGAATGGTCCAGGCTCCCCCTTCAGGACATTACTACTATACCCAGCATGGTCAGGGCTCCCCCTTTCAGGACATTACTGCTATACCCAGCATGGTCCAGGCTCCCCCTTTCAGGACATTACTACTATACCCAGCATGGTCAGGGCTCCCCCTTTCAGGACATTACTGCTATACCCAGCATGGTCCAGGCTCCCCCTTTCAGGACATTACTACTATACCCAGCATGGTCAGGGCTCCCCCTTTCAGGACATTACTGCTATACCCAGCATGGTCCAGGCTCCTCCTTTCAGGACATTACTACTATACCAAGCATGGTCCAGGCTCCTCCTTTCAGGACATTACTACTATACCAAGCATGGTCCAGGCTCCTCCTTTCAGGACATTACTACTATACCAAGCATGGTCCAGGCTCCCCCTTTCAGGACATTACTGCTATACCCAGCATGGTCCAGGCTCCCCCTTTCAGGACATTACTACTATACCAAGCATGGTCCAGGTTACCCCTTCCAGGACAATTCTACTATACCCAGCCATGGTCCAGGCTCCTCCTTCATGACATTACTACTTTACTCAGCATGGTCCAGGTTTACCATTTCAGAACATTACTACTATACCCAGCATGGTCCGGAGCTCCCCCTTCAGCACATTACTACTATACCCACCAGCATGGTCCGGAGTTCCCCCTTCGGAACAATACAACTGTGACAGACCTAGCCAGGACACAGGCTTTTTGAGAGGACTGAATGCGAGCCTCTTGCTGACCGATTATGGGCCCTGGATTTTAAGGGGCACAGGGTGAATGAGAACCCCACTATAATCTGTGCTAGTCAGATTCAATGCTGTATATATAATGTGTGTTGCCTCACGCTGTTGGGACACACACTCTCAGATGCGAATGTCATGAACTCCAGACACCTGTCTGTTGGCTCGTATAATGTAAATGAGTCTAGTCTGGCACATTGTTGTTTGGGCCAATTAACCCTGTGTTGATGTTTATGGTAATGTTTATTGAATTGTTAGTGAGCTAGGAGCCGAAAAGTCTTATCCCTCAGTCAACTAGTCTGAGTGTTGATTAGATAATTAGCTCATGCTAATTAGGTTAGGTTTTAGTCACCCCCGCTGTATATATTTTGTGTGAGATCTCAAATAAAGGTCATTCCTGATGTCCTCCAAGACTGGTGTCGTCTAGTTCTTGGGGGTTCCTATAGCCAGATCCATTGGACTTGTGTTCCAGGACTTAGGAAGCGGTATATAGACGGAAACACTCAATCGGAGTGTGGGATCCGTTCCGTCACAACGACTATACCCAGCATAGTCCAGAGCTCCCCCTTCAGAACAATACTACTATACCCAGCATGGTCCGAAGCTCCCCCTTCAGGGCATTACTACTATACCCAGCATGGTCCGGAGCTCCTCCTTCAGGGCATTACTACTATACCCAGCGTGGTCCAGAGCTCCCCCTTCAGGGCATTACTACTATACCCAGCGTGGTCCGGAGCTCCCCCTTCAGGGCATTACTACTATACCCAGCATGGTCCGGAGCTCCCCCTTCAGGGCATTACTACTATACCCAGCATGGTCCGGAGCTCCCCCTTCAGGACATTACTACTATACCTAGCGTGGTCCGGAGCTCCCCCTTCAGGGCATTACTACTATACCCAGCATGGTCCGGAGCTCCCCCTTCAGGACATTACTACTATACCTAGCGTGGTCCAGGCTCCCCCTTCAGGACATTACTACTATACCCAGCGTGGTCCAGGCTCCCCCTTCAGGGCATTACTACTATACCCAGCGTGGTCCAGAGCTCCCCCTTCAGGACATTACTGCAAAGAATTGAGCAGTTACCGATGTCACAAATGAAGAGCAGCTCGTCCAGCTAATTAGAGGTAATAGGACTCCTGACAGATGATAGGACAGATGAGGACCACACAGGGTCTGATGTCATTCCATACACTGTGTATAGCCTCACGTTATGCTCATGTATTGCTCCTCGGACATAATGAGGAGATCTAACGAAGCGTCACACGGAGAAGAAAGATTCAGCTAATAATATTACTGCAGCAATTCCGCTCTCATGAAGCCCACAAATCTAATAGATTGCCATTGAGCCGACATCCACCCACTCTGTTCAGGCTCAAAGAGCCGACAGAAAACTGATTTACCCGGAGGAAATGACATCCACATGGAGATGAGGCGATACCGGCCAGAGACTCGTACTCCATCCTCTCTACTGTCTACACGGGGACAGGATTACCGGAGGGGGGAGGGACACTTCAGGGGTCTATAGTGGGCAGCTTGCAGCTCTCGGGCTCTTTATGTTTGCTCAGTTGTACATTGAAATTATTATATATATTTCAGTGGCACGCACAACCCTTAAAAAAAAAAAAAAAAAAGTGTCCGTGGGGCCCTCAAATGTGGTAGTGAGAGCCCTTTACCGAGTGACCCCGCCCTGCCTGTAGAGACTGGCTAGCTGCAGATCTTTTCCCCATGCCTTATTCTGCACCGTCTCACTTTGTGGAGGTGGCCATCTTGGTAGAAGTAGGGCTTTTCATCCTCGTGTCAGAGCCGTCCCTGATGACTGGTGATCCCGTGCCTAGTGGGGTAATGACAGAGGTGGTTGGGGTGCACAAAAGTATATAATCACAAAAATGGATGAAGCAGAAGCAGGGAGATCCTTGCACTGCAGCTCCTCAGGTATGGCTTCCTCTCCAGCAAGGAAAACGGTGATCAGCACAGTAGAGACATTAACAAAATGCACTCCAAAGCTGGCAAGACTAGCATTAAGGAGGCAGCCAAGTCTTACATCAGGAGTGTCAAATTTTCATCAGGGTTGAATCAGGAGTATGGTTGCACTACATGCTACCTACAGCGTTCAGGCGCGCCCTACCTACAACATGCAGAGTTCAGAGATTCTCTATGAACAGAGTGCAGGGTTTAGGGGTGCACTACGTACAGATTGCACAGTGAGCCCGAAACCTCCCCCAAGCTTCCTTGCAGCTCTACTCTCTCCTACTTGGCCCGGCTCTAGTCCCTCCATGTGTAGGCAGCTCTAGTCCCTCCATGTGTAGGCAGCTCTAGTCCCTCCATGTGTAGGCAGCTCTAGTACCTCATTGTATAGGTAGCGCTCACACAGAAAGATAGAGAATAGGGGAGCAGCCTGGAGTCAGCAGGGCCCGGGCCACAGGGGGAGCGAGCTGAAGTCAGCAGGGCCTCGGCAAAGAAGTACCCTGCTAATCTTCAAATCGGGAGTCAGGACAAAAAGGTATATTTTTCAGGACACTGCTTAAGCACACAAAAAATAAACTTTCTTATAACTTTTATAACTTTAATGACATTCATAAGTGAAGGTCAAAAGGGAAGCTCTGCAGGGCTAGACCTTCTCCCGATTTCCTGTATTCCAGCACACATGACCAAACCAGGCTGGTCCGGTCACCGGGCCCCCGAGCCGTCCTTCCCGATCGTACGTTATCTTTTAGTCACACAAACAATCAATGCATTTGTACATAGAACAAGCACAGGTATGTATCTATTGATATTAGCCATCTGTAATCTGCACAATACCATGCCGACTGGCTGTGGGAGGGGCAGCACATAAGCCTATAAAAGGTTCTACTATACAGTGTTGTCCAGCAATGGGGGTCCAGGATCAGGTGATCTGTGTACTCCTGCTTCACTGTCCAATCAGAGACTGGGCGGGCCGTGGACTAAGCTATATAGATTAAGTTCAGTGTGGTCTGCAGAGAGGTTCAGGACCTCACTATCCTATCTGGCAGGGGTTCCCGGATCACAAAACTGGATGAGCAGCATTACAGATCTCTTGGCAGGTAAAATGATTATTTCATTGATGTATTTGGGCGAGTTCTGCACGGACATTTGCATTCATCTGCAGGCTGGCACCTGAGGGGGGCAACCTTTATGTTTTTGTGCCCCCCCCCCCCCCGCTCTGTGCCCATCCTGTATTTTCCTCATCACTATGAGCCGCCTCTCTCATTAAACTCCAGCTGAACTTATTCCACATTTTCACTCCTCGATTGCAGCTTTCTAGAGAGAACGATGGGAGGGGTGCGCAGACACCGCGGGGCGCTTCAATCAGCCGCTTCGGGCGATAGGAAATATGTCCACAACCCTGGCACAAATATTGCGCCATCTGTAATAGCGCGTGCCTTAAGGCAGAGTGTGGAGGGTACTTATTAATTCTCTGTCTTCTGACGGCAGATGGTGCAACGGATGCAGCGGCAAACCAAAAAACAGCCAATTACTACAGCATGGCCGTCATCTGCGCAGAGATCGCCCGACATCCGAAGGGCAGGAGAAGGGCAGGAGGAGGGCAGGAGAAGGGCAGGAGAAGGGCGCACACGAAGGAAAGTTAATCTTTAACATCAATAACATTTATATGGAAAGCCGGGGGGGAGGGGCAGCGGCATGCCGACCTGCACAAACTTCTCTGCACAGAGCACGCGCCCTCGCTAGAAATCGTGTCAAAGATGAAATCACAGATTGGCCGAGGCAAAAAATCGCTGCCAGAGCACCCGGCCAATGAAGGAAGCGGGAGGACTCGTCCACAATCAGCGACGGTTTTAACAAGATCTTAGAAAAAAAATACAAAAAAGGCTCAACGTCAGTTTTGTGAAGAGCGAGAAGTCGGCTTGTGGGACGAGATAAAAAAAAAAAAAAGCGCCCCGTGACCACTCTGCACAGCGAGGCAGCCAATCTGTGCCCCCCCCCCCATCCGCAGGCAGCCAATCTGTGCCCCCCCCATCCGCAGGCAGCCAATCTGTGCCCCCCCCCATCCGCAGGCAGCCAATCTGTGCCCCCCCCCCATCCGCAGGCAGCCAATCTGTGCCCCCCCCCCCCACCGCAGGCAGCCAATCTGTGCCCCCCCCCCCCATCCGCAGGCAGCCAATCTGTGCCCCCCCCCCCCATCCGCAGGCAGCCAATCTGTGCCCCCCCCCCCATCCGCAGGCAGCCAATCTGTGCCCCCCCCCCCATCCGCAGGCAGCCAATCTGTGCCCCCCCCCCCATCCGCAGGCAGCCAATCTGTGCCCCCCCCCATCCGCAGGCAGCCAATCTGTGCCCCCCCCCCCATCCGCAGGCAGCCAATCTGTGCCCCCCCCCCCATCCGCAGGCAGCCAATCTGTGCCCCCCCCCATCCGCAGGCAGCCAATCTGTGCCCCCCCCCCATCCGCAGGCAGCCAATCTGTGCCCCCCCCCCCATCCGCAGGCAGCCAATCTGTGCCCCCCCCCATCCGCAGGCAGCCAATCTGTGCCCCCCCCCCCATCCGCAGGCAGCCAATCTGTGCCCCCCCCCCCCCATCCGCAGGCAGCCAATCTGTGCCCCCCCCCATCCGCAGGCAGCCAATCTGTGCCCCCCCCCCATCCGCAGGCAGCCAATCTGTGCCCCCCCCCCATCCGCAGGCAGCCAATCTGTGCCCCCCCCCATCCGCAGGCAGCCAATCTGTGCCCCCCCCCCCATCCGCAGGCAGCCAATCTGTGCCCCCCCCCCATCCGCAGGCAGCCAATCTGTGCCCCCCCCCCATCCGCAGGCAGCCAATCTGTGCCCCCCCCCCCCATCCGCAGGCAGCCAATCTGTGCCCCCCCCCCATCCGCAGGCAGCCAATCTGTGCCCCCCCCCATCCGCAGGCAGCCAATCTGTGCCCCCCCCCCCCATCCGCAGGCAGCCAATCTGTGCCCCCCCCCCATCCGCAGGCAGCCAATCTGTGCCCCCCCCCCCCATCCGCAGGCAGCCAATCTGTGCCCCCCCCCCCCATCCGCAGGCAGCCAATCTGTGCCCCCCCCCATCCGCAGGCAGCCAATCTGTGCCCCCCCCCCATCCGCAGGCAGCCAATCTGTGCCCCCCCCCATCCGCAGGCAGCCAATCTGTGCCCCCCCCCCCATCCGCAGGCAGCCAATCTGTGCCCCCCCCCCATCCGGCAGGCAGCCAATCTGTGCCCCCCCCATCCGCAGGCAGCCAATCTGTGTCCCCCCCATCCGCAGGCAGCCAATCTGTGTCCCCCCCCATCCGCAGGCAGCCAATCTGTGTCCCCCCTCACCCCCCTCATCTGCAGGCAGCCAATCTGTGTCCCCCTCACCCCCCTCATCTGCAGGCAGCCAATCTGTGTCCCCCCTCACCCCCCTCATCTGCAGGCAGCCAATCTGTGTCCCCCCTCACCCCCCCATCTGCAGGCAGCCAATCTGTGTCCCCCCCCCCCCCCCCATCTGCAGGCAGCCAGTCAGCACCCCCTGATCTCTAGGCAGCCAGTGTCCTCTGGTCTTCATGCAGCCAATCGGTGCCTTCCAATCCCCAGAATCTCCATTAGCTTATCAAACATTTTTTCTCCCTTTCTTTCACGTGTGCTGAATTGGACGCACACAGGAATAGTGATGAGCGTTTGTCTAACACAAAGGATGAAATCATGAAACGTCCCTCATTTCCTCTTATTTTATGAAAATATAAATCTGGGGGGGGGGGGGGGGGAACTTTCCCTTCTAGAAATATTACAGGTCTACAAATCTGTGATGTCATTGGTCAGAACGTCCAACGCTGCTTCTTCTGCACTGAAATCCAAGTGGTGCTCTCAGCAATACTGAAGACCGGGGAGGGGTTCTGCAGTCCTGACTTCCTGTCCCGGGGTGACAACGCTGCTCCTCCACTGTATGGCAAGTGTTGTCACCCCGGGGCAGGAAGCGCTTCATAACTCGGGTTCAGACTTTTAGCTCTACAATTAAAAGGACAGACCATTACGTCCCACTGACCCCAAGATGGCTGCCACGGGGCGAAACACCAGGTAAAAGGAATCCCGTACCCCTCAGGAGCCCCCCCATCTCCTCACTCAATTCTATTGGATCTAAAAATAACCCACCAAGACGTTCGGGATGACATGACGAACGCAGCACAAATATCAGGCGCGGCTTTTTTTAGCACGATAAACAAAGGAACAGATAGCGTTGTCAGCCCCAGCCGGCGAATGTTGGAGGAATAATCGCAGAGAACAGTTGGAGCGACTATTTATAACGATGGATTCACGTCACTCCTCGTCAGGATGCAGCGGAGGAGCAGACGGCGGAGTCCTGACACCGGTACCAAGCACGGCGCTCGGCGGCCCGTCAGCTGACGGCGTGTATGCTGAATCACAGCGTCCGGACTAAGACTAAGTCACCCGCCGCAGCCCATGAATGGGGACTTGTTCTAGAATCAATCCCACCATACAAGAGATGGATTAGCCGAGTCTGATCATTCCTCACTGATCTCACCCGGCAGGACCAGAAATTTGTGTTTGTCTCCCCGCCCCACCACCCCCCCCCCCCCCCCCCCCATCACCTCCCTCATTGCGTTTTTGTTTTGTCGCTGGGATTTGTACAATCAAAGGATCGGCGGATCGCAAGCCAAACACGTTTTCTGGTTACCAATGGTCTGCAGAAGGATTCAAATTCCTGCTATCCGTTAGAGAGATTTCCTCCACTTCCTGTCCTAGTGACTACAGGTCTTACCAGACAGGAAGTGAGGACAATTCTGCAAGAGAGACACAAAAACCTGCCTGAGGGTCCAATCCCCACCCACCCCCCCCACGCTACCGACAAAGGGTCCAGCCTCCCCCCCACTCTACCAACAAAGGGTCCAGCCTCCCCCCCACTCTACCAACAAAGGGTCCAGCCTCCCCCCCACCCCACTCTACCAACAAAGGGTCCAGCCTCCCCCCCCCCCCACTCTACCAACAAAGGGTCCAGCCTCCCCCCCCCCACTCTACCAACAAAGGGTCCAGCCTCCCCCCCCCCCCACTCTACCAACAAAGGTCCAGCCTCCCCCCCACTCTACCAACAAAGGGTCCAGCCTCCCCCCCCACTCTACCAACAAAGGGTCCAGCCTCCCCCCCCACTCTACCAACAAAGGGTCCAGCCTCCCCCCCACTCTACCAACAAAGGGTCCAGCCTCCCCCCCACTCTACCAACAAAGGGTCCAGCCTCCCCCCCCCCTCTACCAACAAAGGGTCCAGCCTCCCCCCCACTCTACCAACAAAGGGTCCAGCCCCCCCTCCCACTCTACCACCAAAGGTCCAGCCCCCCCTCCCACTCTACCACCAAAGGGTCCAGCCTCCCCCCCCACTCTACCACCAAAGGGTCCAGCCTCCCCCCCCCCACTCTACCAACAAAGGGTCCAGCCCCCCCCCCCACTCTACCACCAAAGGGTCCAGCCCCCCCCCCCACTCTACCACCAAAGGGTCCAGCCCCCCCCCCACTCTACCACCAAAGGTCCAGCCTCCCCCCCATCTACCACCAAAGGGTCCAGCCTCCCCCCCCCACTCTACCACCAAAGGGTCCAGCCCTCCCCCCCACTCTACCACCAAAGGGTCCAGCCTCCCCCCCCACTCTACCACCAAAGGGTCCAGCCTCCCCCCCCCACTCTACCAAAGGGTCCAGCCCCCCCCCCACTCTACCAAAGGGTCCAGCCTCCCCCCCCCCCACTCTACCAAAGGGTCCAGCCTCCCCCCCCCCCCACTCTACCAAAGGGTCCAGCCTCCCCCCCCCACTCTACCAAAGGGTCCAGCCTCCCCCCCCCACTCTACCAAAGGGTCCAGCCTCCCCCCCCACTCTAGCAACAAAGGGTCCAGCCCCCCCCCCCACTCTAGCAACAAAGGGTCCAGCCTCCCCCCCCCACTCTAGCAACAAAGGGTCCAGCCTCCCCCCCCACTCTAGCAACAAAGGGTCCAGCCTCCCCCCCCACTCTAGCAACAAAGGGTCCAGCCTCCCCCCCCACTCTAGCAACAAAGGGTCCAGCCTCCCCCCCCACTCTAGCAACAAAGGGTCCAACCTCCCCCCCCCCCACTCTACCAAAGGGTCCAGCCTCCTCCCCCCCCCCCACTCTACCAAAGGGTCCAGCCTCCCCCCCCCCACTCTACCAAAGGGTCCAGCCTCCCCCCCCACTCTACCAACAAAGGGTCCAGCCCCCCACTCTACCAACAAAGGGTCCAGCCCCCCACTCTACCAACAAAGGGTCCAGCCTCCCCCCCACTCTACCAACAAAGGGTCCAGCCTCCCCCCCACTCTACCAACAAAGGGTCCAGCCTCCCCCCCCACTCTACCAACAAAGGGTCCAGCTCCCCCCCCCCACCTCTACCAACAAAGGGTTCAGCCTCCCCCCCCACTCTACCAACAAAGGGTCCAGCCTCCCCCCCCCCCACTCTACCAACAAAGGGTCCAGCCTCCCCCCCCCACTCTACCAACAAAGGGTCCAGCCTCCCCCCCCCCACTCTACCAACAAAGGGTCCAGCCTCCCCCCCCCCCACTCTACCAACAAAGGGTCCAGCCTCCCCCCCCCACTCTACCAACAAAGGGTCCAGCCTCCTCCCCCCCCCCCACTCTAGCAACAAAGGGTCCAGCCTCCCCCCCCCACTCTACCAACAAGGGTCCAGCCTCCCCCCCCCACTCTACCAAAGGGTCCAGCCTCCCCCCCCCACTCTACCAACAAGGGTCCAGCCCCCCCCCCCACTCTACAACAAAGGGTCCAGCCTCCCCCCCCCACTCTACCAAAGGGTCCAGCCTCCCCCCCACTCTACTGACGAAGGGTCCAGCCTCCCCCCCACTCTACTGACGAAGGGTCCAGCCTCCCCCCACTCTACTGACGAAGGGTCCAGCCTCCCCCCCACTCTACTGATGAAGGGTCCAGCCTCCCCCCCCCCCCCCACTCTACTAACAAAGGGTCCAGCCTCCCCCCCCCACTCTACTAACAAAGGGTCCAGCCTCCTCCCACTCTACTAATGAGGTTATAATCCGCTTTGACACGCTCAAAGAAGAACTCCTTGCAAAATGTTTTCCCCACACTGTATGGGTTAACTGCTCATTTTATGCAGGGGCGCAAGGAAAAGCTATACTTACCCGATCCTCCAGAAAGCGGCGCTCCCCCATGTGAAGTGGTGGACTTTTCCTGCCTTCCTCGCATCCAGTGGTAGTCTATGTGCATGACAACATCAGGAACAGTCCATTCAAGAGACCACAGGGGGAGCAGGAGCGGCAGGTACCAGTCTTGTGCTGGGGGGATTGGGTGAGTATGTCTCCTTTCTGCAATCCCCTAGACAATAAGAGCAGTTAACCCATGCAGTGCCAGTACAGCTTCACTGTATGGGGGGGGGGGGGGTTACCCGGAGTTCTTTAAAAAAAAATAAAAAAAATCAGAACGGTTATGAGACGGTGAACATATTTTCAGACTGAAGCCAATAGGAGGAGCGGTGTAGCTGGCGGCGGGGGTGGTCACCGGGATGAGAAGACGCTCGGCTGACTCCGCTCCTTGTGACATCAATAATAGATCAGGCGGTGTGCGACTCCGAGTGAATCCTCATTGTGTGTGTGAATGACGGATCCGATTACTCGCTGAGCGCACGATTCGCAGGACGCGGGATCGCCTTTCCCAGTGTAATACTATATTGGGGGGTAAAGTCATCCCTGGGCCTTTCCAGACATCTTCTGCAAGGTGTGAAGGAAAAGCAGGACACAGAACTTTGTAGATAGAGGGATTTATATGCCCCCACCCGTGGCAACCAATCAGAATGCAAGCTGAACGTTGGGATTTCTTGTATAGTTCTACTGGTCCAGCTTGGATTGATCGAAGTCCTGACCGATCCCTGGGGAAGCTGAGGATTGCTGTAGTAGCCATCACTAATAGAGTGATCCTCTCTGCCCTCCGGTTCCTGTGCCGAGTGCCCCCTCCCCCCACTGTAGCCATAAGGGGGTCATCAACATGGCATGGGCACCATTTACAGGACGCCTTGTATGAATACAAGTCATTCCCTGACTGTGACCTCACCTCCCCACCTCATCCAATCAGAAAACACTTTGCATTCACTGAGAAAAGTAAAAAGGAGTTTTCTGAAAAGCGCCCCCCTGTGGTTACTGTACAGGAGGTCGGCCCCTCGGCGCGGCACCTGGGGGACCGCTCAGCTAGGATACTCCCCTTCTACGGGATCGGCCAGCCATGGAATATGTGGACTTACATCAGCTGGACCAATGACATGAGGTTCAGCTTTGGTCCCGGTTCACACCGATTCTGTGCGGGATCTGCAGCGATTGCTGTGCGTTTCCTGCACCGCATCCAATCCGTATACATGTGACTCCAGCCTAAATCATTTCCGATGGCTGCAATACACTGAAATCTGATTGGATATCACTGGCTTCCTCCCAGATCAGCCCAAATCCAGTTGGTCACTAATGAATCAACTTGATAATGAAGCGGAGAAGCCGTGAACTGATGAGTTGCACAATTTGGGAATCAAAGGCCGGCTCATCATCGGTTGCCCGATGATCGCAATTGCTAATCGCAAAGGAGCAAACAAGCCCCCTATGTGAGAGCACCGGAGGGGAAGAGAACCCGGGAGCGACCAAAGGCGGTTGGGGGGGACACAGAGCGGCTGAAGGGGGGAAAACCCAGGAGCGACGGATGGGGGGCGGCAAGAGAAGCCAGGAGCGACGGATGGGGGGCGGCAAGAGAAGCCAGGAGCGACGGATGGGGGGCGGCAAGAGAAGCCAGGAGCGTCGGATGGGGGGGGGGGGCGGCAAGAAGCCAGGAGCGTCGGATGAGGGGGGGCGGCAAGAGAAGCCAGGAGCGTTGGATGGGGGGGGCAAGAGAACCCAGGAGCGACGGACGGGGGGGGCAAGAGAACCCAGGAGCGACGGACGGACGGGGGGGGGCAAGAGAACCCAGGAGCGACGGACGGGGGGGGGGCAAGAGAACCCAGGAGCGACGGACGGACGGGGGGGGGGGCAAGAGAACCCAGGAGCGACGGACGGGGGGGCAAGAGAACCCAGGAGCGACGGACGGGGGGGGACAAGAGAACCCAGGAGCGACGGACGGGGGGGGACAAGAGAACCCAGGAGCGACGGACGGGGGGGGGGACAAGAGAACCCAGGACCGACGGACGGGGGGGCAAGAGAACACAGGAGCGACGGATGGGGGGCAAGAGAACCCAGGAGCAATTTCATGACAGCCGGCAAAACACAACCAATACAAGCCGACGTCTGCAGTAGTCTTCCACCCTAC